>NC_090450.1:359457367-359757367 GCF_031143425.1 Pleurodeles waltl | reverse complement strand
ATGGTGAGATTGCAGCTACTTGTATAGCTGCACACATGATGTTCACAGACATGCCCTATGGGTTTAATTTTGTGGCCATTCCCAAATGACGCATGAAATTGGGTGAGAGTTGTTGTTGGCTCACCATGTGTGGTTTGCGTTTCACAGGTTGCACACTTTAGGCCTGATTTTTGCTCAAGTGGCACAGCTCAGTGCGACAGCAATATGTGTACTGTACCAGTTTAGAAATGCAGGGATGCGCCATGTTTACTGGAATATGGTACACCCCTGCAATTTTCCCTGCACCTGTGCAGATGTGTTCTCCCTGCAACAATGCAGGCAGTGTTGCAGCATGATGAAGGGGTGCCAGTGTTGAGGGGCTAGATTGTTTATGTGCAGGGAGGTGTTCCTTCCTGCACATGTACAAGCTATTTTTGTAAAGTGGCATTTTAATGTGTGCTGCAGGATGCAGCACACATAAGAAGAGCAATGACACAAGGGGGAAGGGACGCATTTTGCCATGTTACGCCATCCTGACACCACCCCTGGGGTGGTATTGACTTTAGTCCCAGTCTCTGATGTACTAGCTGTGTTGGATCTGGGGCTATGACAATATGCAATCGGTGCTCTTGTGGCACAGCCCCACTAATCACACCTCCCTTTCAGACAATGTGCTGCATGTTTACATGGTAGAGTACAGCCATAGTGAGTGTCTTATGTCCACGTTGTGCATATGTCGGAGTGTATTGCACAACTAGAGCGTCAGTACACGTGTGGCTTGGGTAGCGATGGGGCATTTTGATTCTGAGCCTACGTGTCCCAATGCAACCCTTTAGCATTCTTTTAGTGTGTCCTAAGTACCTCCCCCTTAAGCCATTTTTGAGATTCCAGATAGCACCCCCTGCAACTCACTCTGCATTTGTGGTAGTTGGACTCCAGTCTGTAGTGCTGCCTTTCGGTTCCTGGCCAGTTTCTCCTTAGTCCTGCACTTGCAATCGTGCCAGCGCTTCTTGCAATCAGTGACAGTCCTCCTCACCTCTGCCACTCTGTTGACCTTGTCTACTATTGCCTGTCACATGGCATCTCTCTTACCGACTGGCAATTTGGAGGTGACAAAGTGCTGGTGCTGATGCTCTGTCACCTCCCGAACAAGGATGTCATGCTCCTCCTCACTAACACAAAACTTCAGCTGCCTCTTCTCATTCTCCTGGGACTTTGCGTGACCTTCCTGGCTGGTACATGCATGATTGAGGTCTCCCTGGGGTCTGTCCTGGCCTGCAATCTCCATCTTGTCTTTCTAATTGTTTTTTTCTTGCTTGTGCATTTTTTTTAGGCTAACGCGGTTAAATACGGCGCTAACACGTTGTGCGTCAAAAATAGGTCCCGCAAAATGCTCTAGCACCACTTTTGCAGCATTAGCGTAATTTTTTTCTTACAGCACTTTGCAATGGTTAATGTCATTTTGTTTTACGTTAACCATTCCTTAGCGTCATCGTGTGTAATTTCTTTAATATGGTGCACAGATCTCACTAGGGAATGACAGTAACTTGCATTCAAAATTTCAAAGCATAACTGCGCTAGCGTAGTTGTGTGTCATTTTTCATAAATATGGGCCAGAGTGTTTAAAGAATCCATTGCACTCCTGTCTAAAGAAATCAAAAGTTAAGAAATCATCCTAGGAACACTAAAAATCCACAGAATCTTGATAGGCCTAAGAAACTGAAATATGAGTATCTCTTTTTTGAGTCTTGTTAAGGAGTTACTCCAAGATGGTGATCCCTTGTCATTTGCTTCTCTACAATGTAAATTTGACCACCCAAATTTAGATTTCTGTGGCTTTCTGAAAATTCAATTTAAACTCACAAATTAGGTTGTCTGGGCCCTCCATCTCTCCCACTTTTACTTGCACATAGGCAGACTCGAGGTCACATTGTCTTGACGATTTATACATTCCTACAAAACACTCAACCAAATCCCCTCTCCCATTGTCTGCTAAGTGGACCACTTATCTGTACAATTCAGGACGAGAACCAATATTGCCTGAACAATGCACCAGGATATGGGATTTAGCTAGCTAACACAAAATTGTTCCCTCGCTTTTACAGACCAAGGGGCATATTTAAGAAAAGTGGTGCTGCACACAGTGCGGCGACACTTTACTTGCACCCTTTACTGTCCCCCCTACCACCACCATGTGTGCGCCGTATGTTAAATATGGTGCACCATGGTGCAGGGTAGTTGGCAATAGCGTCATTTTTTATGATGCTATTGATGTACTCTGTAGGAGGCACTACTTCTGTAGAGTACATGGGGGCCCATTGTATTCAATGACAAGCCCCCTTTTAACACCTGCTCTGAGCCGGCATTAAAAGTGGCGAAAAAAATGTCGCAAGGAAGTCTATTAGAATTAGGCCATTTTTGGGGCCCCCCTCACGGGTGAACATCCCCTTTCATACATTGCCTGGCACAGGCATAATGTAGCGCAAAGGGTTACAAAGTGGGGCAATGCATACATTGCCCCACTTTGTAAACATTGCACAGGGATTTCGGCCATCTAACGAAACATTAGCGGTTCTGCCCATCAAACCTGCTCCAAATTTCTGCTTTTTGACCACTTGGTTTTTTACCTTTTTACTGTGGGTGAGCCTCACAACCTGTGTCTCATTTACAGTAAACTCATGGCAAAAGGTCTGCACATCTTTACTGCCAATGCTTGCTTTTTAGGTCAAGGCTGCTGTGAAGCAGCAAGAGTAATGGGCCCTTGGCTGGTTACACATGAGCACATTTGCACACGTGTAAAGAATGAGCATGGAAGAGTCCTAATGGTGCACAGGTAGCTTGGCACAGAGGTGGACTCTGCAGGATTGAAAATTGACCTGGGTTAGACCTCACAATGTTAGTGCATGCTCATAGAGGGAAGTGTGGTTTACTGTCATGTCTGCAGTAGTACTCCATTATGCACCTATTTTGAAGGCTGCCTTAGAGTGCAGCTCTGCTTCCCTTTGGCTTACAGAGACCAGTGACATATGGAATTTGGGCGAAACCTGAATGGGAAAATCAATTCTATAATTTCCAAAAGATTTCTGACAGCTTATGGATCATCCAGGAATGTCATATTTCTCTGGATCAGCTTAGGATTAGAGCCCAGGCCTTTTGTCAGCCTGCTGTGCCAAGTTAATTAAATTTCTCTCCAGCAGCAGGAACCAAGGCCTCCCCACACAAAGAGAACAATTAAAAGTGCTTCAATCAGCTCCTGAAGATGGAAAGGGGTGGGGTAGAAGGCTCTCCATCAATCAATCAGTTGTCATACTGTACAACAGATGGGCTTGCCCAAGCCCACTGAACAAAGGAGGGAGCCCAGGCCTCTGGAGCCAACACAGGAGGGGGTTCCTTTTGAAAATTTGGTGGGAAAGGCCATAGCAGTGAGGTGAGTGAGGGGTGGGGCTAAGGCCCCGAAAGCAGATATGGCAGGAGACTCCTGGGTAACGCCATTTTGAAATGTCCAAGGAGGCTGTACAGGAAGGTTGGACAAAGAACAGAGGGGTGATGTGGCACCCCTTGTGACATGCAAGTGGCCCCTCTCCAGTTTCCAAAGGCCTGGGGATCCCAACCCTCAGGCCAATTTATAAAGGGGGACCTGGGACCCCAACTCTTGACTCCCTAAGGCAGAGGAGAAAGGTGGGGTGCCATCAAGAGGAGAGAAGTGGGGTGGGGTCCGGAATTCCTTCCCAGGCCACCATAGTGATGAGAGGAGCAGGAAGAGTGCTTCCACACTCCCCCTCCCTGGTGGGCCTGCCCAGCTGCATGTGCCTGTGTCTGGGGAGAGTAGGTAGCCACCACAGAATCCAAGGGCCTTCCCACAGGAGCATGAAGGGCAGAAGAGACCTACCAGCTCCTGCAGCAGCACAGAGAAGAGCTGCCCGCAGTGGAAGCCAGCGGAGCAGCGAGGGCTGGGTTTCTCAACTGCCTCCAACATCTTGGGGCAAGTGGGTGCCCGGCTGACACCAGGCACCTCCAAAGCAAAATAAAAAGCCATGCAGCAACAAAAAGAGGCAAAGAAAGGCAGCCACTCCACCTCATAATGCCATGCAGGGCTGAAGCTTACTAAGCCTTTTTGGCTGTTTATGGTGGCAAGAAAGGGCTCCCCCTCAAGGACCTGTTTTTAAAAGTACTGTCCCTAAGACTGAGAGGTCTAGGAAAGCATGACAATTCTCTGCTGAGCTCATGCATTCCCCAGGCTGGAGCATGTGTTCCATAGGTGGGAGTGCAGTACCCTCTAGGGGCTAAGGTTATAACTGCAGTTATTGTGGCCTGGGAGTGGTTAAAAACATTTACATGTTGTACAATACTCAATAGGAGTGAAGTTTATGGTTACATATGTGTGATACAAATGTGATGCCTTCAATGGGCTGTTTTTATGATTGCATTTTCATAGGTTAAAAATAGATAAAAGGAACACCTACATGTGATTATCATTTTAAAATGTTTTATTGAGAGAATAATGTTGACACTGATTACTGACCAACAGGTATATGCTTTATTAACATTAATAAGTGCATTTACACATGGTTATTTGTGATTATTGCATTTTCTTCTAATATGATGATCTTTTGACATGTGGTTTGTTGAACGTGAATCTTTGACAAAGTCAATGTACTTACCTGATGTTTGTTGTTCATCGCCCCTTTAAGGGAACAGAAGTGATTACACCATGTCATCAAAAGTATTTCCATTAGCCTTGTAAAAAACTGTATAGTATTTAGTAGTGTATGTGTGATAAATGTACTTTTACTTTTCCAGAAGAAAAAGGACAGACTGAAACATCATTTATTGAGTGTTATTGTTATGTACCAATGAATGGTGATTACTAGCCAACACCACTTCCCTTGAGTAAGCTATGGACTGCTCTGCTCAGCTGCTGTAAGAGAGTCAAATGGTACAATGGGGCATTTGGTTCCCAGTGTGAGAAATCAACACAACTAATGTACAGTTTTCTTAAATTATTGAACTAAACAAATTTATATTTGAGGAAATTTACAAGTAATAAATCTACATGTGTAGATTTAACTTTGTGAAAAGGCCCCTTTGGGTCAGATTTATACTATGGTAGTCAGGTTAGTCTATGGTAACCATGACACAGTACCCTGTTTGCCGAACCGTTGGGCCACTGGCGTATGCTCCTCAGAGAAAGGGTATTAGACCTCCCCCCTTACTTATGGTGATCAGTGTAATGTTGTTTTATTCCTGTCCTTTAATGCTAGGAACACCAGGCGGTGAGGAACAGAAAACAATAAATGACCCTCACACAGAGGAGAAATCTCTAAGGGTGTGGGAGTCATTTGTTTTTTGTTTTTTATGAAACAAATACCTGCTTTGAGGGTTTGTTTTACAGTCCACCAAACTTTTTGTACAACAACAGAAACAGCAGTCATAGCAGTTCATTTCAATGTACAGAAATGACTGCTGGGCTGGCGGTCATTTCTAAATTTCACAGACGCTAGTCTGTCAGGATGGTATAGGTAATGCCCTCCACCACCCTGACAGATGTAGTAATTTCGGTCAACTGCTAAGTCATGCCGTAAATCTTTTTGCAGCAGCCTATTTCATAATGTGTGCAACTCGAGTTGGGTAAGACACAGAAATTGCAAAATGAGCTAAGACAGAGTTGAGCCTGGGTTCGGTTTAGCTGTACTAGTCTATGAATGGGCCAAGCCTGCGAAACCACATAAAAGACATTTGTTGTGCTAAATAGGCGTACAAATAAGTCAAAGCTCCTTAACATGTAGAAACTCACTGCTGGTTTACTGATCATTTGTAATCAAATTTCTTCAAAAATAGCTATTCCTTGTTTGCAACAAGATGAGCATTTCCGCATGTGAAGGTGTAAGGAATGTTGACTGCTCTGCCTGCAACTACAAACGTCATGTTCCAGTTATAAATAATAATACACATTCCATTCATAGGGCACCATTCTGCTCTACTCTAATGCAGTGCATGATCTTGGCCAGGAATTGTTTTTCCCTATGCAGTCTCACTTGCAAATGTAGCGCATAGTAAAATAAATAATACTGTGCTTATTTTGGGGTCACAGCTGCCTGGGGAATTAGGTTGAGCAGGCTGTAATTTTAATGCTTAAGTGCTTAGAATAATCGTGGATCTAATAAATATTGGGCCTTGGTTCACAATATTTTCCTTTGTATTTTTGCAGTTTTACACAGCATGCAATTTGCTGATGGGCTTCTCAGCTCTAAAGTAAAAGAAGTTCTTTTTATATATATATATATATATATATATATATATATATATATTGCTTGCTGGTCGTTTCCAGTTTCAATAGGAAGAACATTTTTTGCCAATAACTTTGCCGTCTCGACGAATCTCACAAAATTTTCAAAAGTTCGTATGTATAAATCCCAATTTGCAATTCGGTAACTTGTTATTGAATCACAAATTGGAATTGAGACTACATACCGATCACTATTAGGAAGGGCCATGTCAAGGGCATCCCTTCCTAATACTGAATCACAGAGGTACATAGGAATGTTTTGTGACCGAAATGCAGTTGCAAAACATTCACATTTTACCACCTACTTCAGGTAGGTGGTAACCAATTCGCTAACGAGAAGGGGTCCCAGGGGACCCCTTCCCCTTTGTGAATGCATGCAAAAACTTTTTTAAGAGGAGGCAGTGGTCCCACGGACAACTACCTACTCTTAAAAAATGAAAAGAAAACTTTTATAAATGCATCCCATTTTCCTTAAAGGAAGACGGGCTGCATTTAATTTAAAAAAAAGATTGCTTTATTTGAAAGCAATCACAGACATGGTGGTCTGCTGAGCCCAGCAGGCCACCATCCCTGTAATTTTAGCCATTCACATTGGGTTGCAAATTGCAACCTACTTAATGAATATTAATGAGGTAGGTAAATTTGCGAGTCGTTGGAAATCGCTAAATGAAACTCCTGGAGTTCCATATATTCAAATAGCCATAACTTAATGGCGATTCGCAAAAAATTGAAATTATGTAATCGCTATTGGGAAAATTGATACATCTGGCCCCTGGTCATTTCAACTGCTGTCTTGAAAGTTACAAGGAGATCCATCAAGTGCCCCAAAACATGTTTTTCCCAGTCATTTTTGCATAGGGTCCTTAGGCATGCCTACAGTCCAAACCACTGAACAGAAATTCACAAAATTTTGGAAGGAAGCTAGATCCTGTTCCGTAGAGTGTAATTTTAGTAATTTAATGTACATCCATTCAGTAATTCAGTAGTTTTGGAGATAACAAGGGTTTAAAACCATAGATATCTAGGGACGCGGATCCGACGTGAATCCATTGTGGGACGATCTGCTGATCGACGCACCAATGCAAGAATCTGATTGGCTGGCCGCAACCTGACAAGGAAGCTGTAGTCCCCATTCTGTTTGATCAGTGAAACAGTCCAAGGGGCTTAAATGTTGGGTGGAATGTGGAGGAAGGGGTTCTGACCCCATGGGGTTATATAAGTGAGAACATAAATTGTGTTTTAAAAATGCGTGGGATTAATTTTTATGGTTTCTGAGATCAGTGAATCCAACCACGAGGTTCAGCATGGCCCGGTGCAAATCTGTGGGTGGATCAGTGAATTGTGGCGACCATGAAAAATATATAAATACATGTGTAATCATACACCCACTCGAACAAGCAGACATACACCGTCACAGTCACTGTCACACCCAGACAAAGGCTCTCACACACACATAGATGCTCTCACACCCACTCTCACACCCAGATACTCTCACACCCATTCTCACAACCTGTCAGACTCTCTGACACCAATTCTCACACCCAGACACTTTCACACTCAGTCTCACCGTCAGAGACACCCTCTCACACACACTCTCACACCCGCACAGATGCTCTCATACCCTCTCTCAGATTCAGAGAGATACTCTCACACCCAGCCACACCCATCCACACCCATGCTTACACCAGCTACAGACTCACACACAATGTCAGTCTCAGAAAGAGACTATCATACTCACTCTCACAGCAAGACAGACACTCTCACACATACGGTCACACCCATAGATACCTTCTCACACACACTCTCATACCCAGACACACACTCACACCCACACTCACAACCCCAGACACCCTCTTCCACCCAGTCTCACACCTAGACACTTTCAGAACCCATTCTCACACTCAGACAGATACTCTCAAATCCACTCTCATTCCCAGAGACACTCTCTCACACACATTGTGATACACAGACACACACTCTCACATATACTCTAACACCCAGAGATACCCCCTCACACCCAATCTCTCAGACAGACATGCTTACACTCACTCTCACACCCAGTCACTCTCCCACTCAGAGAAACTCTCTTATACACACTGTCACACCCAAACACTCATACGCCCAGTGTTACACCCAAACACTTTCACACCCATTCTCACAGCCAGAAACACATCCTTACACCCACTGTCCCACTTAGAGACCCTCTCTCACACCCAAAGTCACATCTGGCAGATACGCCCACTCTCACACCCAGACTAAGACTCTCACACCCACTCTCACACCCAGAGACACCCTTTCACACCCACTCTCAAAAACAGACACTCTAATACTCACTGTCACATCCAGACACTCTTACAATCACTACTACACAATGACATTCCCTCACACACACTCTTACATGCACACAGACACTCTGACACTCCCGCTCCCACTCAGAATCATCCTCTCACACCCACTCTCACAGTCAGACACTCTCACATCTACTCTCACACTTAGAGGAACACTCTTTTACCCATTAATATACCCAGACACATACTCTTACAGCCACTCTCATATCTAGTCACACACTCTCATGCATACTCTCACACAGATACTCATACACTGTAGGGTGGCTGCGACTTGAGATGCAGAGTTGTGGGTGCCACTTTGTTGTAATGGGAAAGGGTCCAGGGAACAAATATGGGCAGTAATACATATGAAGGGGTCAGGGTAGGGGTTCCTTGACCACAGGGGTTGGGATAAATGTGGCACAGTAGGAACAAATAGGCAGAGAACACCCAAAAATATTTTTTTAGGAACAAATAGGCAGAGAACACCAAAAATTATTTTTTTTCTTGTTTTCGCGATCCAACATTTGATCCATGGATCCTAATGAGATTTTATTTTTTTAAACTGAGCATTCAAACATAAATTAATATGTGTTTGGTAAAAGGATTGGCTCTGAAAAGAGCCTCTGTGTGTATGATGTATAAGTGATCACTACACATGAAACAGCATGCAGTGTCTCATGTTCTGCAAGAACACCCTTCTGCCTTTGTCTTATAGGTGAACTCCATAATTTCTGTATTGTAGGAAAGTACCATCTTTCTTGGCATGTTACCCCCAATTTTGCCTGTATGTCAGTATGTTTTTGCCTGTCTCACTGGGATCCTGCTGGTCAGGACTCCAGTGCTCATAGTTTATGGCTTAATGTGTGTGTTCTGTATAGTGCTTGACTGTGTCACTGAGGCTCTGTTAACCAGAACCACAGTGCCTATGCTCTCTCGGCTTTTAAATTTGTCACTACAGGCTAGTGACTTCATTTACGAATTTCAATTGGCACACTGGACCCCCCTATAAGTCCCTAGTGTATGTTACCTAGGTACCTAGGGCATTGGGGTTCCAGGAGATCCTTATGGGCTGCCTCATTTCTTTTGCCGCCCATAAGGAGCTCAGACAAACCTTTACACAGGACTGCCATTGCAGCCTGTGTGAAAGAGTGCACACACTATTTCACAGCCAATGTCACTGCACTTAAGTAACTTATAAGTCACCTATATGTCTAACCTTCACTTGCTGAAGGTTAGGTGCAATGTTACTAAGTGTGAGGGCCACCTTGCACTAGCAAAGGTGCCCCCACATAGTTCAGGGCCATTTCCCCGGACTTTGTGAGTACGGGGACACCATTACACGCATGCACTACATATAGGTCAATACCTATATGTAGCTTCACAATGATAACTCTGAATATGGCCACGTAACATGTCTAAGATCATGGAATTGTCCCCCTATTCCAAATCTGGTATTGGGGAGCCAATTCCATGCATCCTGGGGGCTCCACCATGGACCCCCAGTACTGCCAAATGAGCTCTCTGGGCTTGCACTGCAGCTACAACTGCTAGCACCTCACAGACAGGGTTCCGCCCGCCTGGGGTCTGGGCAGCCCAGTCCGAGGAAGGCAGAACAAAGCATTTCCTCTGAGAGTAGGGTGTTACACCCACCCCCTTTGGAAATAGGTTTTACAGCCTGGGGAAGGGTAGCCTCCCCCAGCCTCTGGAAATGCCTTGAAGGGCACAAATGGTGCCCTCCTTGCATAAACCAGTCTACACCGGTTCAGGGACCCCTTCTCCCCTGCTCTTGTAGGAAACTGGACAAAGGAAAGGGGAGTGACCACTCTCCTGTCCATCACCACCTCAGTGGTGGTGCCCAGAGCTCCTCCAGTGTGTCCCAGACTTTAGCCATCTTGCTTTGCAAGCTGTGAGGCACTCTTGAGGACTCTGAGTGGCCAGTGTCAGCAGGTGACATCAGAGACCCCTCCTGATAGGTCCATACCTGATAAGGTAGCCAATCCCCCTCTCAGGGCTATTTAGGGTCTCTCTTGTGGGTTCTCTTCAGATTCTGCTTGCAAGTTTCCTTCAGGAATCCTCTGCAACAACTTCAGCATCCTCTGACCTCGGCTCAACTGCAGCCTGCTCCAAGAAACGCTGTAACTGCATTAAGGTGTGTACAAGAGACACTTTTCTTCAGCTACAGCAGCTCCAAGTCAGCAACTTCAACAGTTTCTATGGTGTGCATGCTCTGGGGACTCCCTATCTTCATCCTGTACCAGAAGGACTGAAGAAATCTCACGTGGAGTGATGGAGAGTCACTCCCCTCCTCCAAGCAGGTACCTTCCAAGGCGATAACCGGTACCCTGAGACTCCTCTCACGGTGATGAGTGTGCTCCTAAGTACACAGAGGGTGGACATTATTGACATAGACTGTCCTGAGGTCCTGCTGACGCAACGTGGAGGAGGTAAGACCTTGCTTTCCATGAGATTAACAGTACCCCCAGTGTTTTGTGTCTTTTTTGCCTCATGAGGCCTCTATGCACTCCTTGCAAAATTCCTTCATGCAGAGCCTGGCCCAGGTCCCCAGCACTCCACTCTGCAACGCTCAACTCGCTGAGTTGCTCCCCATCGGCATGGGACCTTCTTTTGTTGTGCTGCATCAACCATGTTTTGCACCTCCATTGAACCAGGATGCTGTGGCTTCTGTGGGTGCTGGCTGGCATCCTGAGGACTCTCTAAAATGCTGAGAGCCCCCTCTTCCTCCTCACATAGAGTTGAGGCCCCCAGGTCCCTACTGGGTCCATCCAGTGCCATTTTAATGAAAAACACACTTTTGCCGTAGCCAAGGCTTGTTGGTGCCTTCCAACTCGAAATCTTGTTTTCAAGAATCTTCACACCGTGGGACATATTTTGCATCACACAGGAACCTGCTGACATATTCCTAGGGTGCATTTCTGCAGTCTTCAACTAACCAGGGACTCTTATTTTGCACCCTGTTCTGGGTTGGCATTGGCTCCTGTCCTTCCTGGAACTTCTTTTGACTTCTGGACTTGGTCCCCTTCCTTTGCAGAGCTTCAGGTCCAATATTCCAGCAGTTGTTCTTTGCAGACTTGGTTGGCTGCTGCAATGTCCCAAAAACCACGTGTAGTGTGTACTAAGGAAACTTGCAGTACTTTACTCCTGCTTTTCTGGTGTCTGGGGTGGGGTAATTTACCTACCTTTACTGTATTCTTACTCTTCCAGCAATTCTGCACACACTACACTTATCTAGGGGGAAATTCGTGATTCACATTCCACTTTTTTAGTATATGGTTTGTGTTGCCCCTAGACCTATTTACTCCCATTGCATTCTATAGGATTTCCTACTGTTTGCATTGTTCTATGACTATTTACTTGTCTAATTTTGGTGTCTAGTGTATATATTGTGTATAATACTTACCTCCAGAAGGAGTATTGTCTCTAAGATATTTTTGGTACTCTTTCACCCAAATAAATACCTTTATTTTTGGTAACACTAAGTATTGTCTTTACTCGTGTATAAGTACTGTGTAACTATAATTGGTATTGCATGAGCTGTGCATGTCTCCTAGTTCAGCCTAAGCTGCTCTGCTATAGCCACCTCTATCAGCCGAAGCTGCTAGAACAGTACTACATTCACTAACAAGGGATAACTGGACCTGGTGTAAGGTGTAAGTACCCAAGGTACCCACTACAAACCAGGCCAGTCTCCTACAAGAGTTATGTGGTGTATTGATATATTCTTTTTCATGAAGTGCAACATTTGTATTTGGGTGTATAACTGTGATGATGTGGCTTATGATGTACTACAGGGCCCACCTCCCAGTTAGTACACTGACATAACTAAACTTAGCATAATCACGTGGCATGTCCATGGTATGGGCACAACGCGGAAGAGACATGCGGTTCAACATTATCTTAGGCCCTTCTACAAGACTGTGATATCATGGGATGGCAGGATCTCTCGGCTGGGAAAGCGGTATAGTTAGGAAGCTTTTATGCCCCCAATTCAATATAGCAGGCCTAATTCTCATATTTGTCCTCAGTACTCACTAAATGGGCCCACATGCCCTGGATCATTAGCAGGGACTTTAACTGTTTGGTTGACCCACATCTTGATCTATTTTACCGACCACTCCCGCACTCCCTGATGATGGCTGCTACAACACACTTTTTTCAGTGGCTTCAACACTGGACCTTGTTGGACTGCTGAAGATTGGTGCACCCAAACTCTAGGGAATTTTCCTATTATTCTCCCCACGCATGATTTGCATTTCTGATTAGATTGGATACTCTGTGACCCAGTTACTAGGCTATTGGAATCATGTACGAAATATCTGTGTAAGACATTTTACAACCATAATCCCCTGCAGGTACAATTTGAGTGGGGAGCACCACAGTTACCTGTTCCCCCTTGGCAGCTTCATCCCACCATGCTTGAAGATCAGGTATTCCATGACACAACAGCTAGGCCACTTACCCAATGCCTATGTGATAACTGGGGAACAGTTACATCCACGTTAAACAACTGGGAAGCATTGAAAGTTGTCCTCAGAGGTCGCTGCATCCATGTGGTTGTACGGGTGAGGGCAGACCTACAGAGGGACCTGTCCCCCATGGAGACACTTCTGGGTGTGCTGGAAGCTACGTCCAGAGCTGACTGCAGAATGGTGTGTGCACTGATAGAGGCACTGGATAGGCATGCTCAACTTATTAAGCAACTACAAAGCCTTGACTTCCAATCATACTAAGCAAAGATGCATGCGGATGTTTATTGGCCTGGCTCCTGCACAGCACAAACCTGGCCACACCGATCACGATGATCAGGGTTTCTCCAACACTTGTTGCCACAAATCATGCAGAGATTCATAAGGCATTTACTAAGCATTATCAGACCCTATAGGACCCTCCCATTATGGACCGGCAGATTGCCATACATCAATTTATTGCCCCTGTGAACTTACCAGTCCTTAGTCCAATAGATAGGGAAGACCATAATGCACCTCTCTCATTGCAGGAGATACACAGGCTCATATGTGGTGCAGCAACTCATCAAACACCGGAAATGGGTGGATTCCCAATCAAATTCTGGAAAGCCCATTAACACCTTTTAGCCCTGAAACTCCTTGCTTTAGAGCCCTTAGCCCAGAGGCTCTGGCAGCAGAGGCATTTCTGGGGTATCCCATTACCTGGGGAGACCCATGTAGTTTTGTTATGTGTGGATGACATATTAATCTCCTCCTGAGATATATGGGAGGGTATAGCAGATATTCAAGACCTTCTGCAAGAATGTTGTGTTGCTTCTGGCCTGGGGGTGAGCTGGGTCAAATCATGCCTGTTTCTGCTGCACCCAGATCGTCCCCAGCAGCATTTTCTTGTGAATTCCTATCCTTTGCATTGGGAGTCCTGCATGTCTCGATACCTTCACATAAACATCTATCCTGAGAAGAAGGATTTAATAGATGGTAATATTACAAGAGACATACCAACCCTTCATCCCCAGAAGTTTTTTGGTGCACTTTGCCACTTAAAGTGCATGGTTGAGTGTCCCTATTAAAGATTGTAATGCTCCCTCGGTTACTTTACTTTTTTTTATAACGTCCCGGTCAGTGTTCCCAGATGTACCTTCCGTACACTACATTCTGCCTTAGGGAGTTTCATTTAGAACAAGGGGCGACTCCACATTGCACTCCCTAAGATACAGTTGCCCGTAGCCAAAGGAGGATTGGGGGCTCCAAATTTTTTACATTATTATTTGGAGGCACAGTTGCAGTGGCCAGGGAAGAACTGGAATCTCCGACAGCAGCCTGAGCACAATGTGTGGTCCAATAGCCCTTCTCCCCAAGGCCAGGCTTCTACACAATGCTAATGGATTATTGCGGATCGCATATAAGTGCTTTAATCACAGCTTACGACTCATGCTGCAGATTCCTTGCTACTCGCTTGAGATATCTCTGAGCTCAATAACTTCAATCAGCAAAATGGTAGAATGGGTGGGGTGGGCTAAGGGCGTGGGTAGAGGCGGGTGTGAGCACACTGAGTGCTTTGTTTCATGAGGTTGCACTCTTACCTTATAATTCTTACAAGAAGAACACGTACTTCCAACAGGTCATTTCTTGGCATACGGTTGCTTGCTGGATGACCTGGAAGACTCTGGGCCTTCATGGGCACTGAGCCAGATCAGCACCCTCTCATTTTTTTGAAAGATAATATTTATTGGGTTTTTGTATTCTATTCCAGTGGAGCTACAAACAACAAATTACACACAGTTTATATACCTGAAAAGGAAAATAGGCAGTATATCACATCATGCAATAACTGGATAATTTTACGTGTAAGCTCCCCAGTTAAGGGGGTACCTCACAACCTCATTGTGTGGATGGGAACGTCACATGGGTGTGGTAGTACTCCTGCGTAGGAATCATGCACATTGCTGTCCAGTTGGGGTGGTGAAAATTGTATAGTGCGATATGGACTTTAAGGGCAGCTACTTGTGGTGGAAAGCCACTGTTGAAAGAACTGGGGAGCACTCCGAATTCCACTTTTTGGATGTACAATGAGCAACTTTGGGAAAGAAACTGAAGAGAACTATTTTGAAAATAGAGAGGAGTTGAACTCTGGAATTAGGAGCAGAAAGGACAAGTGTTGGTTGTAAGAAGTGACTGGTGACAGTGAGCACATATAGGGATGTGACATGGGGGTTGCTTCGGTAGAAGGTGACTGGAGGGACAAACAGAAAAGGAGAAATTGGGGGGTCACCTTCGTGATGTAGACACCTGTGTAGGGGAATCACAAGAAAAGTTTTTGTTTGGTTGGGGAATTGAGGGGTGTTGTGTGGGTAAATGATAATGAAATTGTAATGCCTTTGTCAATATGCCCTGGGGTATGTGCTCCTGTTGGCGTGGGGGAAGGCTCCACTTCAAGTCATTGGGTGATGTTGCAGTTTAGTGGGTTAGGGTTCCTCGAGGGGAATCACTTGCTGTAAGAGCCTTCTATTACAGCAACATCACATCCTATGCCACTGTACTGGGGTACCGTTGGATACAGTGGGCATCCTCCAAGTGCAATGTGGAGCTCTCTGCCTCACCCAGCTGGACACTCCCAATTGCCATTGGGCCTGCAACAGGGGTTGCAGGACCTTCCAATGCAAAGTGAGGAAATGTTTGGCCAATAGGAGGGGTAGATTAGCAAATCGGGCTTATACTTTGTGTTGTTTCCATCAAGGGAATTGCCCTAGTGTAGTGGCTTCTCCTGTTTTCAGTGTGGTAAGCTCCGAGTGGTATGCACCTCATCCCAAAAGTGTGTCAATACGGAGCAGGACCAGAGCATGTGTTGAAGGTCTGATGCTGGGTCAAAGCATCTCGGGCAGGTGAGGTGCACCATTGGGGATATGCTGTTAAAGTGGGCGGGTGAGGTACGCCAGATGGAGAAGCATGTATTGGATATTCTTAAAGCAGACATTACGGGATGCTATCTAAGGGTATTCCAGGACTCTGGCCCATTCAAAATCATGAAAGTTCTCCCAACGTCCTCCTCCCAGCGTTGCCTTAGATGTGTCAGGGTGTGTGTCGACGTGTGTTCTGATGGCTTTATAAAGCCATGGTATAAAATGTTGTCCATGTCCCATAAGATATAATGTATGTGCAACTTCGTGTCTAGGGGGGTCTTACGATTTACCTCGGAATGGGAAAGTATATGACTTTCCAAAGTTAACTCGTAGCCCGGCGCCCCAAACAGGAGGTGATCTTTTGCATGTCTCGGATGTAAAGTGGAACATCTGTGTAAAGGAACACTGCATGCGTGTCTCTGTGCAGATGTATCACCCAAGTGGGGCTTTCCCTCCTGAGACAGTGAGATATTGGCTCCATGGCTATGGATAACACGATTGGGGAAAGGGAATAACCCTGTCATGTAACACAACCAACAGTAAAGGGGGACAAGATTAGGTGTCCCACTCAGACCATATGTATAGTAGCTTGGTATAGGCTAGGAGGTGAGGATCTAGCCTGACTGCTTGTAGGTTCATGAATATGTACTCCCACAAGAGGGAATCAAAAACATTTGCAATATCTAGTATCAGAAAGGCCTCTTGAGGATATGGTAGGGAAGCCTTATCCATTACATGAATAAGCGATGAATATAATAGGGATGGGTAGTTGGCTACCTAGGTCAGAGTAATACATACTGAAGGCCTGTAGGATGGCAGATTGAGAATGTAGTGTCTAGCCTGTAGGCAGGGTAATTTCTGTTATCATAGAGGAATTCGACTCCTGTTGGGTCAGCCACGCCAACAGTAATTTCTGTTATTGTAGGGGCTTACGACTCCTGTTGGGCCAGCCACGCCAGAAGTTGGCCAGGTTTGTTCCCTAATGAGTGGATTTGGGTTGAGTATTCCTTAACCTTATAGTAGCGGAGGTGCTCCACCAGATTAGCCTGGTGCTTTTTGGTGGCTAACAGGGCATCTCGGGCTGTCTCATCATGGAGGGGTCTCTTGTCAAGCGCAATTATCTGTCTGTCAGCTTCTCAGAGAGCATCTGATAGTTCACATTGGACGAAGGCTATGGTTTGGAGACAGTGTTCCATGGTAACTACTTTGAAAGCATCCCACTCTATCCCTCTAGTCGTGGCTGTCTCGTGATTTTCTTTCAAATATCTTGTAATGTGAGTGAGATGGGTGTCAGAGAAAGCTGAGTCATCTAGGACCTCCTTTAGCAACCTCCAAAGGGGGACTGGGGGATGAGGCGCTCCCCAGGATATCTCTAGGGAATGTGCTGCGTGACCTGAAAGGACCCGACCTAGATAATGAGTGGCTGTGACTCGGGGGAGCAGGTCTGGGGAACATAGGAAGATGTCGAGGCATATGTATAGGTCCTGGGGGGCTGAGTAATATGAGTAAAGGGGTAATTGTGGTTTATGGGCCCTCCATGCGTTGTGTAACGCCCAATGGTGGGCCCAATTTGAGAATAACCAGGAGTTCTGGCAGTTTGGAGCAGTCAAAAGAGGAGGGTGAGATCGATCAAGTGTGATGTCTAGGACATTGTTGTGATCACCCCCTAGTATCCATGCGATGTCCCTCCACTGTGACAGTATCTCTGACAGGGCAGCCCAGAATGATGGTTCTTCTGTGTTGGGTGTGAAAATGCAGCCTAGGAGCACATGCTCGCTGTTGAGGTAGCGCTTGGCGAACATATACCTGATACCTGCCCTCTCGGTCAATGGTAGTGGCGTGCTGCTGAAACAGTGTACACTGGCAGAGCCAGACCAAGCCCCCCCTTGCAAAGGCAGAATAGGAGGTGCTGATTACCCTGCCTCTCCACCAGCATCAGAAGCGCTGGACCTTTCCTTCAATGATGCAGGTATTCTGTAAAACGTTTATGTGAGCATTCTGATGCCCAAGGTAAGCATAGGTAGAGTACCAACAGCAGGTTGAATGCATCCCCCTTTCATTAAGTGTCAGGAACTGTATAGTGTATGGCATGGCCATTGGGATATGAGAAGGTGCAGTGGGGGGAGTATGGGTAAATGTTGATGGCCTCCAGAGTATGTCCAGATTGCAGGTGGTGTAGGAGGTGTCACCCTGAAAAAGAGAATATGCAACAAAAGGAATACATCAATTACATAACAACAACTAGAGCCTGAAACCAGAGGCCTCATGCCCAAACATTTGCTGGAGGAGCCCATCATGAAACAGGGAAGTTCCCGTCTGTTACAGATTCAGGAAGGTCGGGCTGTTAGGTGGGCAATCTCAGAGATACTGCAGTATGGCACCCCATGATGCCGTCATTAATAGTGTGGAGCACATAGGTTAAGGAGCTGCCTGCTGTGATGAAAAAAGGCATGTATGAGGCCTGGACACATGGGGTCTTTGGTTTTTTCAGATTGTCTGCTGATTGTGGAGTCACAACTGGGACCATCAGGACTTCCATCGGCATGTCTTCAATTGGTGGCGCATTGCCTTCACTTCCAGGGGCACTGGAGCTTGAGTAGTGGGATGGTGAAGCACGGTGAATTATGAAGGCTTCTTCAATTGTGGATTGTTGGCTTTGGCACAGAGCATTGGGAGATGGGCCTCTGAATGTAGCTCTAGGGCCCTGGTGAGGTCCCCTGCCATGACCCCTGCAAGACCTGGACTGGGGCTGGGTTGTTGGAGTCGGTGGGGGCCACAGCACCCCTTCAACATGAGCTTCTATCCAGGCCGAAGCAGGTTCTGCAAAGAAGAATGTGTGGTTGTCATGCAGGGTTTTCAGGTTTGCCAGGAAGAGCAGCAAGTACTGGACAGACAGCTCCTGGAGTCTACATTTGGCTGTCAGAAATGATGAGCGATTTAGTTGGGTTTGCAGCATATAGTCTGTGGACACAGACACCCAGCTATTCTCATAGAACAGTGGCGCCACAAGTCTGTCAGCCTGTAAGATCGGATCTCTGTCTTTGTAGTTGAGTAATTGGGTGACCATTTGGCTTGGGGCCCACCCCCGAGGAGGCCTGCGTGCCGGGACCCGGTGCGCTCTTTCCATGGTGAAATGGGGGGATAGGGTGCCGGTGGGTGTAAATGATTTTACCCAGTCCTCAAGGAAGTCAATCATTGATTGGGTACTTTCTGCACCCTCCAGGAGACCCACAACATGGATGTTGTTGCACGAGTTCTACCTTTAACGTCCTTAGCACGTTACTCTAACTGCTGTATTTTGTCCAGAAGGTCTTGGGTGGTCTGTTCCTGGGTCTTCAGCTGTGGTGCAGTCTCTGAGCTATGGCATTCCAATTTCCAATTTCAAAGGAGATTTATTGCGGCTACAAGAGCCAAAAAAGCGAAAGCAGTAATAAATACAAATAAATACACATAATGATAATTACAAGTAAATATAATGATAAAAGGGAGTAAAAGATAAGAGAAAATGGAAAAAAGTGGAATAAAAATGGAGTAAAATGGAATAAAATGGAGTAAAATGTGCTGCACATGACGATGGGACAGTCTTATTTGGAGTCTTTATCCAGAAGGGTTTTCCCTCTAACAAGCCAACTAGCTCCGAGGAATTTGGCGACGGCGATCACTAGCGTCCTTGTTGGTGACCCAGAGGACAGTTTTTGCCGATCCTCGCAAAGGAGACCAAATATCCTGCGTATCTCATCTATGCGCCCTTCTGCTCCTGAGTGAGAGGATCCAATGGTGAGAAGGATGCCATCCAGTTTTTCAGCTGAGTCCTGCTGAGGCCTGGAGGTCCCTATCCCATCTCCAGGGTCCTCTCCATGATGGAGTGTTGGAGAGGGTAGCCAGGAAAGAGTTTTCATAAATTTCTGTCTACCCATGGTGTGTTCCAGATCAGCCCAGCCAATAGGTTGCTGTACCACTGTACATGGGATGACTCCAAGCATTGTCCATGAGATAAGAGTCTGCGAGTGTCAGTTGTGGGCTTTTTAGCCAATGGGCCTCTCCCCCAGGTGCTATGCATGGACCGGTACGGTATGTGGGATTGGGTCTGCCCGGGCGATGCCCTAATACAGCACTGTCTTAGTCCCTCCTGGTATTTCCAGTCTCCTGGGATGGGGATAGTTCACTGTGAATTACTCTTGTCGTGGGTCCCTGCAATCTGTGAAGAGGGAAGGTGTTGCACTGTTATTGTGTGCTGGATGATCCTGATTCCTATGCACCCCCTAGCCCCAGTCCTCCCCTGAAGGCTGCCTTTTGTGGGGGGCAGTGAGATAAGTGCATCTACGCAATGGGGCAGCTTGCCTGGCACCTGACTCACCACCTCTATGTCTGCAGTGCCACCATGCAGAGCCACCCCCGCCCATAGCTGCCATCGTCAATGAAGGAAAGGTGATGTTGAAGTGCAGGAAATACCCCTTCTAAGCATCTCCCCTGGTGCAGATGTCCTCCGGAGTTTCCCCATAGGGGGGAGCCTGAGGGTCCACCCATCACCCCGCTGTTGATGGTGCAGGGACACTACTTTTGCTTGCCAGCCTGAGCTCCAGGGCAAGTCTGCTGTCCAGGTAGGGGATCAGGCCCCAGGCCTCCCTAAGTCCCCTGTGGCCTGCACATCAGGTTTGCGCCAAAGCGCTGGGGCTCCTAACCTCTCAGTCAGGGGCTGACCTGGGCCCTTGCACCAATTCCTGTTGTCTTCTGCCCCACCAGAGCCTGTCGTGTGACCCCAAACAGGGTTCAGGTGCTGAGAAGGGAGCTGCGGCAGGCCCGCACCGTTGGCCCACGAGGGCGAGGCCGCTGGGAGAGTCAGTCTTCAGACTGCTTAAATGCCTATAAAGCGTAATGGTGCCAGAGTCTCTCACCTCCACCTCGAGGATCAGTACAGCCCTGCAGTCAGCCCAGTTGGCAGACCATTCTTCGTGGATGGGAGAAAGTAGCCTCTTTCTAGCATGGTTGCCCCACTTTTGGCCTGTTTGTGATTGTGTATCAGTGTGTTTTTACTGTGTCACTGGGATCCTACTAGACAGGACCCCAGTGCTCATAGATAAAAAACGATATGTCAGTATGTTTTGCCTGTCTCACTGGGATCCTGCTAGCCAGGACCCCAGTGCTCATAGTTTGTGGCCTAATGTCTATGCCTGTGTAGTGCCTAACTGTGTCACTGAGGCTCTGCTAATCAGAACCCTTGTGCTTATGCTCTCTCTCCTTTTAACTTTGTCACTGTAGGCCAGTGACTTAATTTACCAATTTCATTGGCACACTGGACCCCCCTTATAAGTCCCTAGTATATGGCACCTAGGTACCCAGGACATTGGGGTTCCAGGAAATCCATATGGGCTTCAGCATTTCTTTTGCCACCCATAGGGAGCTCAGACAAACCCTTACACAGGACTGTCATTGCAGCCTGTGTGAAATAGTGCACACACTATTTCACAGACATTTTCACTTCTTTTAAGTAACTTATAAGTCACCTATATGGCTAACCTTCACTTGCTGAAGGTTAGGTGCAAAGTTACTACGTGTGAGGGCACCCTTGCACTAGTAAAGGTGCCCCCACATAGTTCAGGGTCATTTCCCCAGACTTTGTGAGTGTGGGGACACCAATACACCTGTGCACTACATATTGGTCAATACCTATATGTAGCTTCACAATGGTAACTCCGAATATGGCCATGTAACATGTCTAAGATCATGGAATTGTCCTCTAATTCCAAATCTGGTATTGGGGAGTCAATTCTATGCATCCTGGGGGCTCCACCATGGATCCCCCAGTACTGCCAAACCAGCTCTCTGAGGCTTGCACTGCAGCTACAGCTGGTGCCACCTCACAGACAGGGTTCTGCTCTCCTGCAGTCTGGGAAGCCGAGTCCCAGGAAGGTAGAACAATTAATTTACACTGAGAGCAGGGTGTTACACCCTCTCCCCTTGGAAATAGGTGTTACAGGCTGGGGAGGGGTAGCCTCCCCCAGCCTTTGGAAATGCTTTGAAGGGCACAGATGGTGCCCATCTACACCGGATCAGGGACCCCTTCTCCCCTGCTCTTGTGGAAACTGAACAAAGGAAAGGGGAGTGACCACTACCCTGTCCATCACCACCCCAGGGGTCGTGCCCAGAGCTCCTCCAGTGTGTCCCAGACTATAGCCATCTTGCTTTGCATGGTGTGGGGGCACTCTGGAGGCCTCTGAGTCACCAGTGCCAGCAGGTGACATCAGAGACCCCTCCTGATAGGTCCATACCTGATAAGGTAGCCAATCCCCCTCTCAGGGCTATTTAGGGTCTCTCCTGTGGGTTCTCTTCAGATTCTGCTTGCAAGATTCCTTCAGGAATCCTCTGCAACAACTTCATACTCTTCTAACCTTGGATTAACCTCAGCCTGCTCCAAGAAACGCTGTAACTGCATCAAAGTGTCTACAAGAGACACTTTTCTTCAGCAACCTCAGCTCCAAGTCAGCAACTGCAACAGTTTCCATGGTGTGCACGCTCTTGGGACTCCCTGTCTTCATCCTGCACCAGAAGAACCGAAGAAATCTCCTGTGGAGTGACGGAGTCACTTGCCTGCTCCAAGCAGGCACCTTCTAAGGCGACGACCGATACCCTGGAACTCCTCTCACGGCAACGAGCATGCTCCTAAGGACACAGAGGGTGGACATCATCAACATAGACTGTCCTGTGGTCCTGCTGACGCAATTTGGAGGAGGTAAGACCTTGCCTTCCCCGAGAACTATGATACCCCTGCGTATTGTGTCTTCTTCCCCTCCTGAGGCCTCTGTCCACTCTTTGCAAAATTCCTTTGTGCACAGCCTGGCCCAGGTCCCCAGCACTCCACCCTGCGACGCTCAACTTGCTGAGTTGTTCTCCGGTGGTGTGGGACCTTCTTTTATTGTGCTGCATCAACCGCCTTTTGCACCTCCTTTGAACCCGGATCCTGCACCTTCTGAGGGTTCTGGCTGGCATCCTGAGGGCTCTCTAAAGTGCTGAGAGCCCCCTCTTCCTCCTCATATAGAGTTGAAGCCCCATTTTGAAGAACAAATGCACTTTTGTCGTAGCCAAGGCTTGTTGGCGCCTTCCAACACGAAATCTCATCTGCAACGATCTTCATGCCATGAGACATCTTTTGCATCATGCAGGAACCCGCTGGCATCTTCCTAGGGTGCATTTCTGCAGTCTTTGACTAACCGAGGACTCTTCTTTTGCACCCTCTTCTGGGTTGGCAGGGGCTCCTGTCCTTCCTGGAACTTCTTTTGACTTCTGGACTTGGTCCCCTTCCTTTGTAGGTCTTCAGGTCCAACAATCAAGCAGTTGCTCTTTGCAGACTTGGTTGGCTGCTGCAAAATCCCCAAAACGTGGTGTAATGTGTCCTAAGGAAATGTGCAATACTTTACTCCTGCTTTTCTGAGATGGGGTAACTTACTTACCTTTACTGTATTCTTACTCTCACAGCGATTCTGCACACAGTACATTTGTCTAGGGGGGAATTCGTGATTCATATTCTACTTTTTTATTGTATGGTTTGTGTTGTCCCTAGACTTATTTTCTCCCATTGCATTCTAAAGGATTTCCTACTGTTTGCATTGTTCTATGACCATTTACTTGTCTAATGTTGGTGTCTAGTGTATATATTGTGAATAATACTTACCTCCAGAAGGAGTATTGTCTCTAAGATATTTTGAGTACTGTGTCACCCAAATAAATACCTTTATTTTTGGTAACACTGAGTATTGTCTTTATTTGTGTATAAGTACTGTGTAACTATAAGTGGTATTGCATGAGCTGTGCATATCTCCTAGTTCAGCCTAAGCTGCTCTGCTATAGCTACCTCTATCAGCCTAAGCTGCTAGAACACTACTACATTCACTAACAAGAGATAAGTGGACCTGGTGTAAGGTGTCAGTACCCAAGGTACCCACTACAAACCAGGCCAGCTTCCTACAGTTGATCACAGCGATGAGGCGCCCCAGCTTGGAAGATAGGCAGGGACATGTAGTAGGCCCACTCATGTTGTCTTTGTAGGCCAGTCAGCCCCAATCAGTCATCAGGCAGGTTGCCACTTCGACCCCACGGCCCCTGTCTATGCAGCTGTTTTGGTGAAAGAGGTGAGGGAGCCTCCTGGGTGCCTGCTTACAGTAGGATTAATGTTGAGTGTGGCATTCAGTCCCCGGAGCTAATTTACTCCACATCCTCCATCTTCGTTTACTTTGCCGCGCATCAGTACACTCTCGTACATACACTGTACATAATGGGTGGAGGCCATAGACTTGGCACTTGGTTGGTTCGGGTACTAGCATACACCACACACGATCGGTTAATTATAGTCTGTAAGGAGTGGGAGAGGGACTTAGGCCACAAGGTGACCAGGAAAGAGTGGGAAACAGTATTTGCATACCCCAAGAAGTTGTTGCGGAATACCAAGTTCGAGTACATTCAGCATAATATGTTGCATAGAGCTTACCTCACCACCTCCGCTCTGTCCCGGATATTTGAGTCCTCCTCTGATTGTCCAAGATGCCAATAAGCATGTGCTGACATGATGCACATGTTCTGGAGCTGCTCGGTGGCCATAACCTTATGGACGGCAGTACCCAGCATGCTGAGAGAGGTTGCACTGTTGGGATTGTTCAGGCACTCAAAAACAGATAAAGCTGCTAACCAATTCATAGATCAAGCCTACCTGATAGCACACAGACTAATTGCCATGCACTGGAAAGCCCAGGTATTTCCAGATAGAGCCTACTGGTGTGCGGCAATGCTTAAGTGAGGGCGGGTGGAGGCAGTAGCGCTCAGGAGGGAAGAAACACGAGGACTGTACAACTAGCACGTAGCTGCAAATGGAGAAGCGTTATTACTTGACTTGCAAACGTACAAAGAAGAGTTGGGTGCTGGGAACTTAAACCATCCCCGGCGGGGACATACCCCCACTTTCCTCCATCCCTACTCCTCCGTTATAACCTCTCCAAGCCTGTCCATGGGTGAGTGACAACACCCTTCTATTACACCCTCTGATGTCCCCTGGGTAGCTTCCTAGAGCCCATTAAAGTACTATGTATGTCACTGTTGATTCTTAATGTTTGCAGTAATTGCCCGAGATAGGAAGATTCTATAGCACTTCTGGTAATGGTATAATGTGAGTTAACACCACCACATGACTTGTTTTTCCCAATGATGCTGTTTGCTCTTGTTTGTAAGGGCTGAACCACGGACTCCTGCTGATACTGATGTGATACTATGGGGCTCATTTACAAGCCCCTTGCGCTGCTGTAGGAGAATTTTTTTTACACTACAGCAGAGCAGAACTTCCCCCACATCATATTTACAAACTGGCGCAATGTACCATTGTAGCAGTTTGTAAACCCTTAAGCCACATAATACCTGCACCAGGTATAATGTATGCAAGGGAGGCGTTCCCCCGTTAGGAGGCCAACAGGAATGGTGCAGTGAACTATACAAGATTTCACTGTGTCATTCTAGCGTAATCTTTTAATGCCTGCTCAAGGGCAGGCATTAAAGTAATGCTAGCCCTATTTGATATGGGTCTCCCTAAGCTTTGCTGGACAAGCATCAACATTTTTGACACTAGTTCAGCAAAGCGCCACAACTGCATCAGAAATTCTGACGCAGCTATGATAACGAATTCTGTGGTGTGCTGTATTGTAAATGCAGTGCTACCATCGTGTTGTTAGGGGGGTACAGGGCGGCACAAGCAAACTGGCTCATCGTGATCCATGCACTAGTTTGTTGTAAATGAGGGCATATGTTATTAATGACTATGTGGTTTGGGATCACTGGTTCTACTAATGTTTTTGTAATTTTAATAGATGTGACATATGTAAGACTGTGACACAGGAGTGGCTTGCAGCGTGCTGAAGGGGCGGGGTGGCGCACTGGGGTGGGAGGAATAACAATTAAATTTATGAAAAAAAAATACACACTTACCTCGCTCGCTTCTGCTTCTGCTGCTGCACCGCTCCATCTGCTTCTCTGCACAGACACAGGCTCCCAGTCTGCCCTGCGGCCAATCCTGACACTGCTCAGAGCAGCATTAGGATTGGCTGGGAGTGTCCAGCCAAGGTGCTCCCAGGAAGATTGGGAGCCGGTGCATGCTCTCCCTAGCCCAGCAACTATGTTGCTGTGCTGGAGATAGCCTACTGGGTATGTGTGTTTGGCCGGCATGAGACTGCCGTCAAACATACATGCACACAGAGAGGGAGTGCTGTGCACTCCCCCTCACAGCTCGTCACCCCCCTAGCCCGCCCCTTCACAAGAAATTGATAATAAACACTGTTTGTTATCATTTTCTTGTAAAGGTTTTGCAGCTGCCGCTGCTGGTGGACAAGTGACGCTCCTCCACCCTCATGGAGGAGCCGCTGTGCTGTGGCACATTTACTTTTGATAAGTATTGAAATTAATAACTATAATTCGATGTCAGGATGTGAGGCAAGGATTAAGAATTTCTTTTGTCCACTTTATCAATCAGCAGCCTTAACAATCAGAAAATATCTTTCTTTCCCAGAAATCTTAGGGAAGGAGTAATCCACATAACCAATCAAACTCCCAGTGTTCATAACATAGTCCATTGTCCATGTTTATGCCCCCTCTTTCTTTGTGCAATCAAAGCAGTCAGTTCCTTCGTGTTCGTTCCTGTTTGGAGCCGTCATTCCCTAGATGAGAAAATATACCTCGTCACTCACTCTTCCATCCAGAATCAAATAGCTATGTCACCTTATATTCTCAAATGCAGTCTTCAAATGCCAGATAACAGCAAAACAGTCATACTTATACCATAGGAACGTCCCAATTTTATCCTTCATCACCTTTGTCACCAGGAGGAAAGAAGACTCTTGATGTGGTTCGTCCTTCATAGAACTGAAACATTACATTGCTAAAGCTAGGAATGTTTGTATTTTATGTCATGCTAACCACAGATTCTTAACCTTAGAATCAATACCCAAGTAATACCACCCCCGGTGGTGTGTCTGTAGACCAATTTCAAAGGAAGATATCCTGCATTTTCCGAATGAGCAAAATGCCCATCCCTACGGTCCTGCCTTCCCAGACAATAGTGTTTGGTAAACATGTGCAGGAAACCCCATGTTGCTGCCAGGCAGATATCCAGTATGAGAATTCTGCATGCGAACACAGTGGCTGTAGCTTTAGATCTGTTGGAATGAGCTTGCAAACCTACACAGACCTCAAAATATCATAAAATGCTATTATGCTTGCAGGTCTAGTAATTTATAATCTACTCGACCTAACTTTAGTGTACTTGACCGGTAATCTGGTATTAAATTGTGTGATTCTCAGCAAATATTTTATAGAGCTGCCTTTTACTTCATTATCACATATCAAAGCACCTCAAATATGTGAATTCAGCATTTCTGAAGAACAAAAAAACATTTTTGATTTAATAGACTGTGGCCCTCATTACAAGTTTGGCGGTCACCGGACCACCACACCGGCAGTTGTGGTCGCACTGTTGCCAGGCTGGTGATGCAGACTGCCATATTATGACCACAACAATGATCCCACCACAACACAGCCAAGTTTCTGCCAGTACCACCAGTGCGGTCGGACTGCCGCCATCGGCGGTAGCCACACCCAAACCGGCGGGGACCAATTCACCACACAACATCTTACGAGTCAGCAGACGCCAGGATTTCCAGGGTGGTACGATTGCCACGAAAAGTCTGGCGGAAGCGGTAGGTATAAAAGGAGACACTCACCTTCAGATACACAGACACATCCGTGACCGCAATGGAACCCGAACTAGAAGTCTTCCCACTGCTGTATCTCACCATACACCTCCAGGACCAGCGACGACGACAAAGACAACAACTGTAAGTATCCCCGCCTAGCACACACTGGAAGGAAGGGCAGTATTACACACCCACACACACCTGCCATGGACAGCGATGGCCGTATCGACACACACACATCTACAGACACACAACCACAAACTACACAAATGCATACGCTAAATACACACACCACGGCCAACAGACACGTGCGATACACACAGCACACCACCGCCACTGTGAAACACATCCATACACCTCACAATCACACAATGACAACAACATCACAAACACACAAACACATTGTCAGAAAGACACATTGAACAACTCTACCTGACAATACATACTGGCAGCAATACGTAGCAACAACACATAATTAAATAAATAGTACAGACATAAAAACAAGGCCTTAGGTGACATGCCACGTCCAACCAACATACAAAGGACATCACAGATGCATCACTATACACACAGATGCACACACCCCTACAAAACAATGCCACACACCACCATAACAACACATTACAACAAGCACATGGCACCAACCCAGGAAATGGAACAACACAGAAACATCCCATACAAATACGACACACACACAAATGTATACAGATATGACACAACCATGTTGAAGGAAATCTAGGACAATTTCTTAACTTTGACACCAACATCTCAGTGGTGCAGATGTGTTAAAATAAATACCAAATTTTAAAAACTATATACAACTTAGGCCTACTGCCCAGTCCAATTGTCACAAGTGCCTTGGGCACATTGGGCACAGTCACATTCCCCAACTTGACTACTAACAGCAAATTGGCCTCCACATGGCTGGGGCATCAATGGACAGGCAGGCGCCTCAGGGGTGAAGGGGTAGCTACGGTGGGGGTTTGGGCTTGGAAGGGGGGTCCTTAGGTTTAGGTTTGGGGGTTGCCTTTGTTTTTGATTGTGGGGGAGGGAGTTTGGATCTTGGGTTGGAGTAGGGACCTTAGGCTTTGGAGGGGATGGTTTCTTTTCAGGGGGAGAGGAATGGGCACTACTACGGGGGCCATGCGAGTACGGGTAGTTGGAAGGACTGGGTTGAGTCAGGGAGATATGGCGCTTAGGGGCATCACAGGGTGGGACAGGAGCAGGGCACAGGTCAAAAGGGGCAAGGACATTTTTTTTAGGTACACGTCATGGGTAAAAGGTTTGGGAGTGGAGGTAGAGGGAGTGGTTGTAGGAGGTGTTGGGCTGCTGGATGTGAATGCAGGTGTGTGCAATGTGTGCTTGTGTGTGGTGGGTGTATGTTGGGTGAGTGAGTGAGGACGTTTATGTTTTTTGGGAGGAGGGGGAAGAGATTAAGGAAGATGGGATGCAAGATGAGTGAGTGTATGTTGTGGTGTCTGCAAGTAAGGTGGATGTGCTGCATGTGGTCGTTAAGGTTGTCAAGGTGAGTGCATATGTGTGTGGGGTGGATGTCTGTGGGCCTGCTCTTGTGGTGTCTGTGGGTATGACATGACTGGTGTCAGGTTTAGGGAGTGTTGGTGAAGTGATAGCAGGTGTGAGTGTTGATGTGACAATGAGGGAGGAGGTGGTGAGGGAGACAGTGTAGGGAGTGTCTGCAGGTGTGTGTTGACAGTGTGCATGCTTGTGGTGTGTCTTGTGGTGCCTGTGTTTTTCCTTGCGCACCTTGTCTGCAGTAGTGGGTGAATGCTGGTCTGACTGTGTGCTCTGGATGGGTTAAGGGAGAGGGGGGTAGGATTGGGCACAGTTAGCTGGAGGGGGGACAGAAGAAGAAGGCACACTGGCTGCCCTCAAAGAGCTCAAAGAGTAGGCCAGATCCTGAAATGAACTCTGCAGGCCAGCCAAGGCACTGTGAGTGCCTTTCAGGTAGGCATTACTTTGTGGCATCTGGGATTTCAGTCCCTAGATGGCATTCATGATGGTTGACTGCCCCACAGAGATGGATCTCAGGAGGTCAATAGCCTCATTGAGGGCAGCAGTGCTGACTGGAACAGGGGAAGAGGTGCTGGGTGGGTGAGCATGCATGGGCAACTGGGTGGGGAGCCACAGGGAGGACGGTGCTGGTGGACAAGGAAGGTGCTGGGATGGACCCAGATGGGTCTACCACCGCCGGGTAGCTTCCATCAGAGGAGAAATCAGAAGATGATGTAGTTGTACCGGTCCCCCCGTGGTGCTCCCCTCACCCTCCATCCTACTGATCCCTTTGCGGTCGGTGGACTCTGCCTCCTGGGTCCTGTGGGCTGCAGCTCTCCCCAATTGCCATTGCCCTATCTTCTTCCCCTGATGATGCTGTTGCACAAAAGAATGGAAGAGGACAGGGAGAGAGGGTGGGAGAGAAAGAGAAGGAGGAAAGGGTAAATTCCATGTAGTACACATACCAACAAGCACTCTACTCCTCCTCTGTCGTGGCAAGGAATGGCCATGATACATTGTCCCTAAATATTGGTCATGTAGACATAACTTAATATTCAAGCTATTAGCTCCTAATTTCCACAAAACGACTAGTTTGGACATGCTGTAGTCTGTCATCAGTTGTTCTACAATGGTAACTACCAACTACCCACATATACTTACCAATCTGACACTTTTGACACTTTAAAAAAAATGTCCTGGATAAGTACATTGCACACAAAATATAGCACAGGTATGTAAAGGACTCCTGATGGACAGAAGTCAATTGACGATGCAATGATTTCACGGTGGAAGTTCCCTACTCACAGTACTTATTACCCAATATCAGCCCTGACAATAGGGCATTGGCTGTCCTCAGCAGACTCAGGGATAGAGAATAGAGGTTTGAGAATCACTCAACATAGGAGTGTGTCTAAACGTAACTGGGCAAGGAGATATAATACCAACATATTACTGCCTGCATGGTGTTGAAAAGCTAACTTATACCATTTCTTAAAAGTGGGAGTAAAAGCCAGAGATTATAATCTTATCTCATGTACCCATACCTCATTAGTACCTAAGTAATCTTACTGACATAATAGAAGCCCATACAACTGATATTAAACAGTCTGTACTTACCCACTTGTTGCTGCTGTGCTTCCCTCAAGCATCCATCTATCTCCAGTTAGGCCAACACCAACATGCGGGACATTAGGGGGGGTCAGGGTCTGATGGGCACCCCTCTCTTGTTGGGAGGACGTCCCTAGCTGGGCCTCTGCGGTCTTTGGGGCCCAGCTTCCCAGATCCTCCCACCGTTTTCTGCAGTAGGTGCTCTGCCAGCTATGGACCCCCAGGGTCCGCGCTTGCTTGGCAATGGCTCTCTATATCCGCTTTTTCTGATGGGCACTGACCTGCATGGGAGACACAGACAAAAGGAGGTAATCATGTAGAGTTACAGTACACCTACATCAGTGGCCTACACACAGTATGCACAGCACATGTTTATACCGAGTCCACATTACACCATTATCAATCATACAACACAACCACAGCAGTCAATTATGTCATGTCATTATTCACATACTTTCACCGTCAAACACCATCTAGCTGATAAGTATTCTACATTGTACTGACCTGTTTATCTGGAGCCCCATACAACTGTCCATACAGGGGTAGGACCCTTTCCACCAGTTTCCCCAGTTCCTCCTGGGTGAAGGCTGGGGCCTTATCTCCTGCAGGACATGCCATTGTGGCTTCCATAGACAGCACACAGCAGCTCATGCAGTGGAGGTCTTGCTTGCTCGAGTGTCAGGAGTCAAGTGAGTTGGGTTATAGAAAATGACCATCACGGCCGCGGTGGTCATGACCGTCACTGCCGGCTGTGATAATCATTAGCACCAGTATCACATTGACATCAATGTTAACAAATGAGGAATTGCATGGTGGTTCAGACCTACCGCCATGACAACTAATGCCGGCGGAATGAGGTCACTTCTATCCTCTGCATGCAGGACAGTCAGCTGCCGTTTTACATATTTTTATGATTTCTGTGACATCCTAGTGCATCATAGCTTGATGCTAATCACTAGTTGCTTGATGTACGAGGTCCACTCATGTGAACTCACGAGTGAAGTGAGTGTCACCTGCCAATATGTATGATGTATCATCTTTTCAATGTAAGGGAAATATAATCAATATATCTGACTTATGAACTATATCACTATTTGTGACTTCAATTTCTGTACAGATCTCCTGTGACAAGTATAGCAATGATATTTACAGCCCAGATGTCACAGTTGTGTAGTGTTTGAATAACTGTTTCCTTGTGTCAGCTATCCCTTTCCAACTTCCAGGCAGGATTTAGGAAAGGAATAAGCACAATAGATCAGGCGTTCAGGTTCAATCTTCTTTGCTGGAAATACCTGTCACTTAATAAGAGCCACTTGTATGTAGCTTTTATTGATTTAAAAGCTGCCTTTGACATGGTACCACAGGATTTATTGCGGAATGTTTTGGAGAGTTACCAACTTGACTGAGAATTATTAAGACTGATTAGGTATCTACATGAGGAGACTTACGCTCAAGAACGTTGGTCTCAAAGTGGCGATTTAACAGAAGCTATACCTGTTAATAGGGGGGTCAGGCAGGGGTGTGTTCTGGCCCCAACATTGTTTAATCTCTTCATTAATGGTGCGGCGGACCAGCTGTTACTTTGCAACCATGATGCCCCAAAGTTAGCTGGAGCCTCTGTCCCCATTTTAATGTTTGCCGATGATACTATATTAATTTCGAGAACGCCAATGGGCCTACAAAATGAACTGAATGCTTTCTATAATTTTTGCTCCATTAGAGGACTTGAAATAAATCCAACCAAATCAAAGTTCATGGCTTTTAATCCACATAAATTGTTCAGGGGGAAAATGACAATAGCAGGCCATCCGGTAGAGAGAGTCAGTCAATTCGACTATCTGGGGCTTAGGCTAAGAGATGATCAACAGTGGTCGGCGCAGATTGGGAAGAGTTTGTCAGCTCTTAGACAGAGGTCAACAGTGATAGGGAGGGAAATTGCTAATATTTCGGATGGGGAGATCTCACCCGCCATTACTGTCTATAAAGCAGCGGCAGTTGCAGCTTCAACTTATGGCGCTGAGCTTTGGGGGCACACTAATTCAAGGTGTTTGATGACGGTAGAAAACCGTTTTCTACGTAATTTTTTGCGGCTGCCGATGAGTACCCCCCTCACACCTCTTAGATTTGATCTAGCCTTAAATGAGATCCACAATTAAATTGCTCTAAGACCACTCATGTACTGGGTCCGTCTCTGGACTTCTGAGTATCTGTCCACCTTCCATATAGCAATAGATGAGTTTCTTGTGGGTGACTGTGAATTAAAAATCCCTTGGTTCAGACACATTAGAGACATGTGTAAACTCCTTAAAATGGAGGAGGTGTGGAGAGATCCTCATAACTTGACTAAGGAAGTAAAAGAGCGCATAAATAGGTGCTATTGGGAGAACATTCTGGTGCAAATTTAGTCTAAAAACCAAGGTAGCCGGACCCTACAGTTTTTGGACCATAAATGTAGCCCCAAATTCGAGGCCTATATGGACAATTTAATTCCTCCCTACACCAAAACCCTTTTTATTAAGTTCAGGTTAGGGATCCTTCCGCTCAAGACATTTACCGCAAGATGGAGAGTGGAGGACCGTAATCTGACTTTTTGTCATTATTGTCATAAGACACAAGAGTCACTTGCACACTTTATGTTTTTTTGTCCTAGATATCTGTCCCCTAGGAAGAAGTGGATTGTCCTGTTATGCAGGTCAATGGTAATAAGGGAATGTAATATATTATTGCGCCTTCTGACAACTGATACAACTTATAAGATAGTCTTTTCAGTTGCGAGATATCTGCAAAGTGCATGGGCTATAAGTACCAGAGAATTATTATAACTGTGTACTTTAACAAATTGATTTTAGATCTGATTTATTTAATACAGCAGTTGATAATTGATTGGAGCTACGATATAATGGCCCATTATATTTTTATATCCTAATATTTAATACTCTAGGATTTTAAGATTTTAAGATCAATGTTTGTTTTGTACTGTTTTAACAATTATGTGATGTTATAACTTATTTAGGGCTTCTTAATGTATAATGTGGCACTTCTCGTTTGTTTCCTTTTATAGTTGATTCACTGTATAACTATGATATGGTTTTTTATTGCTCACTTTTATAGCTTTTAGCTGAAATAAAGTTAATATTGATTGGAACACAGTCAAAACACGCTGACAAACAGGCAAGAAAATGGGGGTGACTATGCTAGAAAGAGGCTACTTTCTCACATACCCCCGCTAATGAAGGACAATAAGGCTAACCTTTGCCAGATGAGACTTTATTGTCTAAGTGGTGATAAGTGGAGAGTAGATCTGCAATAGAGTGGCTAGTCCCTTTATCATCCACTGTATGGTTACTTCCCTGTGAAGAGGTGAACCGCCGTGTTTGGAGATTTGTACCTAGAAAACTGTGCAAGTGCGTATTCTGAGATTCCTTATTTGTGAGGTTATATAAAAGTTTTAAAGTGGAGCAGCGTGACTGTCCCTGTGATCCTATGTCAAGACAGGGCTGCTGTCCTAAGGATTGCAATGCTAGACAGGGATGCTGTCTCAGCAAGGCCAGAGCAGGGCAAAAGGTTTGACCCCTTGGCCCTAGGAGAGAACAGGGCTGTTGTTCGTCTTTGGTTGGAGCAGGACGGGGGTGCTGTCCTAAAGGTACTACATAAGGACAGGGCTGCTGTCCTATGTCTTTAGAGGTAGTGTAGGGCTGCTGCACTAAAGTTTATCTGGGAGGGCTGCTCCAAATTTACTTACTAAAACAGTGCAGTTCTGCTTATCTGTTTTAGTGGTTTCACAGAGAGGGACTTTTACCCCTGGGAGTTTAGCTGTGGCAGCTGTGGGCTCCCTTGGTACAGGTTCCACCTCAGGAGAGGTCTCTCCCACCACAGGAATGGTATCCTTAGTGTTAGAGTGGGGAAAGGGTTCTTTGATACCCTTTTTACCTGTGGGGCGAGGAGGATCCTGTGGCTTCAGGGCTCCTTTTCTTTGCTTTTTCATTTCACTTGAAATGAGAGGAAGCAATTTTTTCAGGGATACCCAGCATAGATGCATGGATCCTAAACTCTACCTCAGCCCAACCTGAGGCCTTTAGGTCATTACTTAAGAGAAAGTCTACAGGCAAGCTAGGTGATACCACCACCTGCTACTAAGTTGCACTACAGGTAAGGGGAGAGACTGAGTGGAGTTGTTGACATCCGTAACCTGGTACTTCTGTCCAAGGAGGAATTGTGCAGGCATCACCAAGTTTTCAGTCACCAAAGTTATACTGGCACCTGTATCCCTGTAGGCCTGGGCCTCAACACCATTTATTTCAGTTGACTGCTTGTATTTGTCCATGTTAAGGGGACAAGCAGCCAAGGTAACAAGGCCAATGCCACCAGGTGAGACAGCAACTGTCTTGGGGGTTTCTACACCTACCCCAGTTTCTATAATGGACCTAAAAGAAAACCCAACTACACCTTTAGTTTGACTATTGCAAGTAGTACCCCCACTATTACTACTACTACTAGGGGCACTAGGAGTTGAAGTTAATGTATTTGTGGTGGTAGGCTCAGGGGCTTTACCTGGACAGGACTTATACCCTGGCCTATGGCCTTTACCTTTACACACATAGCACGAAGACTTCTTATTGTGTGTAGAAGAGAAAGAAGAAGATGTTTATCCCCACCCCAGAGGAGTGTTGTAGACCTGAAGAGGAATATTTATGTTTATGGTCGTTCCATGCTTGTCCTGACATTTTTCACCATCTGCCTTCTTTTCTTAGTCACCCCCATATGAGCTTTTCTGCTCACCTTTGTTCTGACCCATTTGTTTGCCTTCTTAACCAATTCTTGGGGAGAGGTCAGATCTGAGTCCACTAGGTACTGGTGTAACAAAACAGACACACAACTATTCAATATATGCGCCCTCAAAATCAGAATATATAGACCCTCATAGGCAGACACTTTGCTGCCATGTAACCAACCTTCTGAAGCCTTAACAGAGCAGTCCACAGAGTCAACCCAATCCTGTAAAGATTATTTCTTGGTTTCCCTGAACTTAATTCTGTATTGCTCTGTGGAGAGTCCAAAACAATTAATGAGTGCATTTTTCAGAATGTCATAATTGTCTGAGTCCTCCTCCCTAACAGTGAGGAGCCTGTCCCTCCCTTTATCAGAGAAGGACAACCAAAGAATAGCAGCCCACTGCCCATGACGGACCCTTTGAACTTTACAGGCCCTCTAAAGTGCAGCAAACCACTTTTGCATATCGTCCCCCACCTTGTATAGGGTAACAATTTTGTGTACATTTCATGAGTAAATGGTGTCCTCCATGACCCCATAACTTCTGAAACTACTATTGCTGCTGCCACCATGGGGAACTAACCCCAACCCCTGTCTTTCCCTTTCCACAGCTAAGGCTTTCCTAACTAGAGCCAACTGTTGCAACCTCAGTCTAGCCTCATCCAATCTCAGCTTTCTGAGTTCCGTCTAGAGACTTATCCTCAGGACTGGATGTGTGGGACACTTCAGAGACTGAAGTGACACTGAAATTAGCAGAGGCAGATCTGTCCCTAGCTTTTGTAACCCTGGCAACTTGGCCTCTAGGTGTGAATGGAGTTCTACTTGTGTGTGACCCCCTCCCACTGCCAGATACACTAGATGGTTTGCTATGGGGGAGATTGTGTGAAGGACCCTCTCCTGAATCCTCGGGCTCTTCTCCTGATTCTAAAGAATTAAAATCCCCTTACCTTTCCTCCTTCTGGTTACCATATAGCTCCTGGTCATCCGGGCAAAGGAGATTTAAAAGGAGATACTTTTAAGGGTTCTACTCTACCTCTAGGATTCTCTCTAAGCAGAGCCCCCTCAAACATTAAATATTTAGGTTCTCATAAGTTTTTTTGATAACCCTGGTGGTGGCCTCAGAGGAAGACATAGTGATAGAAAGTTAGAGTAGAGTGAAAGGAAAAAAAAGATTTACTTTATCTAACTTTTAGATTTTTAGAATGCAAGTGAAAAGACTAGGTATACTTTTGTATAGCCCCAAGTATAGAGTACACTTTCCTCAGGAAAGCACCGCTGACAGAGTGATAAGGCAATTGCAAGTACTTACCCCACCGCTGTACCACCAATGTAGGAGGCTGGCCTGGTTTGTAGTGGGTACCAAAGGTACTTACACCTTATACCATGTCCAGTTATCCCTTATTAGTGAAATGTAGTCAGTGTCTAGAAGCCAGGCTGTCTAGAGGAAGCTGTAGGCAGAGCAGCCAAGGCTGAAGTAGGAGACATGCAAAGCTCTTGCAATACCACTGTAGCCACACAGTACTCACACACATGAAAGACAATACTTGGTGTTACAAAAAAAAAGGTACTTTATTTTGTACCACAATGCCAAAAATACTTTGGAGACTATACTCCCTTAGGAGGTAAGTAAATGACACAATATATACACTAGTAACCAAAAACAGGTACGTACACAGTGCAAATAGTGAAAATCACAGTAGGTTGCAATGGGCCTAGGGGTAACACAATCCATATCCTAAAATAGTGAATACGAAAGTCGGTTTCCCACCTAGGCAAGTGTAGTGTGTAGAGGAGCGCTGGGAGTGTAAGAAAACACCAAAGGTAAGTAATGTACCCCAACCCAGAGCCGAGGAAAACAGGAGTAAAACACAGCAAGTTTCCTAAAACACACTAGAAGACATAATAGAAGATAATGCAAGAACCAGACAAGACTGCAAGACACCAACAATGGATTCCTGGACCTGAAGACCTGTGGAAGAAGGGGACCAATACCAAGATGCACTGAAGAGTCCAGGGAGAACAGGAGCCCCTGCTAACCGGGATGAAGGTGCAAAAGAAGAACCACCGGTGAGAAGACAAAGTCAGTATTGCACCAAAGAAAACAGATGTGGGTTCCTGGTTGGTGCAGAAGAGGTCCCACACCGGATGGAGTGAATGCAGTCTAGTTTGCGTCGCTGGATTCCGCCAACCAGCCTTGGCACCCGCAAAGCTCACAGTTAGCGGAAAATGGTGCTGCCTGGGACCAGGAAGGACCCGGTGGCCTCTACACAGGAGAGAGAGACGGAGGGAGCTCTCAGCAACTTAGAGAGCCCTCAAAAGACCAGGCAGAGCGCACAAGAGTCCCACAGCACTGGGACAAAGAAGGTGCAATTGGAGGCCCATGTAGCACGACACAAAGGATTCCCACACCACTGGAGAACCACTCTGGTAGCTGTGTGTCACAGGATGGAGTGCTGGGAGCCTAAGCTGTGTTGTGCACAAAGAACTTCTTGGAAGGTCACACACAAGCCTTGGCAACTGCAAGTCACGCGGTGCACGGGGGTACTGTCTTGAGTGGGGAGGCAAGCCCTTACCTCCACCAAAGTTGGACAGCTGGACATTGGGTCTGTGAGAGTCACTTTAGTCTACAACCTATGTCACTGAATCCATGCCTGTCATCTGGAGAGGGGACCCAAGCCACAGGTTGTTGCTGCAGAGAGGTGCCTGCTGAAGAAGGGAAGTGACTCCGTCACTCCAAGGGAGAGTCCTTCAGTTCTTCTGGTGCAGGCTGAAGACAGGCAGTCCTCAGAGGATGCAGGACCTGGAAACTGTTGCAGTTGCTGGCAGGAGCTGAAGATACAACGTTGCAGAAGTAATCTTTACTTCTTTGTTGCAGTTTTGTAGAGTTACTGGAACAGTCAGCGGTTGATCTGTCGATAGAAGATGAAGTAAAGGATGCAGATGATTCCTGCTGGAGTCTTGCAATCCGACTCTGAAGAAACACCCAGAGGAGAGACCATGAATAGCCCTGAGAGGGGGGTGGGTCCCCTAACCAGGTAAGCACCTATCAGGAGAGGTCTCTGACATCACCTGCTGGCACTGATAATGTCAGATGCTCCCAGAGTGCCCCACCACATTGGAATCTAAGATGGCAAAACCCAGGGACACTCTGGAGGAGCTCTAGGCACCACCCCTGGGGTGGTGATGGATATAGTAGTGGTCACACCCCTTTCCTTTGTCCATTTTCATGCCAGAGCAGGAACTGGGGGGTCCCTGGACCAGTGTAGACTGGATTATGCAAGGAGGGCACCATCTGTGCCATTCAAAGCATTTCCAGTGGCTCTAGGAGGATACCCCTCCCTTGCCTGTAACACATATTTCCAGAGGGAGAGGGTGTAACACCCCTCTCCTAAAGGAAATGCATTGTTCTGCCTTCCTGGGATTGAGCTGCTCAAGCCCAAGGAGGGAAGATGCCTGTCTGTGAGGTGGCAGCAGCTGGGGCTGCCTAGAAAACCTCAGAAGGCTGGTATGGCAGTACTGGGGTTCCACTGTGAAGCCCCCAGAGTGCATGGAATTATTCACCCAATTTTAGAATCCGTATTAGGGTATAATTCCAAGATGTTAGACACCTTACATGGCCATATTCGGATTTACCATTGTGAAGCCCGTCATAGGTATTGACCAATGTCCAGTGCATATTTAAAATAGCGCCCCCGCAATTCATGGAGTCTGAGAAAATGGGCCTGGACAATGTGTGTGTACCTCTGCTAGTGCAGGGGTGCCCTCACACACAGGTACTTTGCACCCAGCCTTCAGGGTCTGAAGGCCTGATATATAGGTGACTTATAAGTGACCTGGTGCAGTAAAAATGGTTGTGAAAAAGTGCATGCACTAATTCACACAGGATGCAATGACAGTCCTGTAGAAGCCTTTGCCTGGGCTCCCTATGGGTGACAAGAGAAATGCTGCAGCTCATAGGGATCCCCTGGAGCCCCTATGCCCTGGATACCTAGGTACCATATGCTAGGGACTTATAATGGGGGGCCAGTGTGCCAATTTGGAGTAAAATACTGGGTTACCAGTATGTAAGGACAAGTTTGCAAGTACAGAGCATAAGCACTGGGGTCCTGGTTAGCAGGATCCCAGTGACACAGTAAAGCATACTGACGAAAACAGTGAAACATACTGACAAGTAGGCCACAAACCATAAGCACTGGGGTACTGACTAGCAGGATCCCAGTGACACAGTCAAAACACACTGACAAACATGCAAGAAAATGGGGGTAACCATGCTAGAAAGAGGCTACTTTCTCACAGGGGTGATGTCTTCCCGGGGGGGGGTAATCCTGAAGGGCGGATTAGGGCTTATCATGATGTGCTCTTCCATAGCTTAGGTAGGAACTGTGTATATTACACATAGTAACAGTATGGTGAGATTTTGCCTGTGTTTCACTTTTCTTGTCACCATTTTGCTTTTATTATGTTGTATCATTCTAATTATTGCAATTCATTACATTCTATCTAAGAAGCAGTTGTTTCAATAAATCTTTCTGAACCATTTTCTGCCTCTATTTGTCCTTGCATGTGTGAGATTAATGCAACTGAGAGAAAAGGATGAGATCTGATACACCATGAGACGTCATCTTGTCATGCACCCGGTTGCCACAAATCATCTCTGCTCGTGGGCAGAGATGAGGTGCTGTTAGCAGGCTAGAAATGGATTAGGCCAACAGTTGTCACATGGTGTGGGTTTGGACTCAATTACCCACAATTCAGGTGATGCTGCCAACCGAACCCAGCAGCCTCATTGGGATAATGAGAACCCATGGGACAGTAGACTTTTAACATCACCTATCGCTAGGGTTATTTGTGTGGTTTCTTCTCAAAGCATGAGATCCATTTCCCTGCCCTATCCAACAACAGTGGCAGTTTGGTTCTTAGCCCTTCCTTATCCATCTGAGCCCATGGCACAAAGATGGTTCTTGAAATGCCCTTCTTCAGTAGCGGGCATATTCTCCTTTTGGGTGGCTCCACTGGTTTCCCCTCAACCTAGCGTTCCCATCTCCTCAGACAATCCTACATGTGTAGGGGAAGTTCCATTTGGCATCTCCCCCTCTATTCCAGATACAGTCTTCTGCAACAGCTCTGTCCTCTGGTTCGAAGGATCCCTCCTCCGTCCACGGTCTAAAATACTGGTCACTTCCTTAAGTCCAGCAGGCTAGCAGGTGACAAAATGGTCCCACAAACATCTTGCCTTCCTCTTGAGCTACTGTCTCTCTTGAAGTTAGTTTGTCTGTCCCCTGCATTCGGGAGGAGTAACATACATCTTCATCACTGCTCCCCCTCATACACATGCAAAGGTGCCATCTTGGTTTTCCAGCTACTTTGGTCTCTAATTTCCTGGTTAGCCCCTCTCCTACGCTGGCGCTCTGATGATACTTGGACCCCAGCAAAAAGTCTCCCCTCTATTTCTACCTCAGATTCTTCTTCAACCGGGGCTCTGTACCTATCTTTGTTGTGCTTGGGTGAAAGGTGCACTGCTCTACTCTCTCTCTCCCTCCTTAGTTCACACCTTTCCTCTAAATCCCCTATATTGCCTCTCTTGTTCTGAGCTACGCGCTCTTCTTTTTTAGTTCAGGCCTGCCCTCAAACCCGCTTTCTGTTGTTTCCCGGCTACCTGAGTGTACCCTGTGGCTCCCTCCTCGTAATCGGATCTCAGAGGACTGGGACCCCTTTAATCACCAACGTTAGTGGTCTCACTGTCCAGAACAGCTATGAATCTCCTTGTCACTCTGGTGTGTTCCCCAAAACAAGTGGGAGTGCGTATTCTCCGTGCCGCTGAGGTTCACTGGGCTGAATTCCACATACTGTGGGTCAAACTTCAGGGAGCTCTAACGCTGGACTGGGATGGTGCTAGGATTTCCTGGGTTTGTTGGTCTGTTAGTCTGTCATGCCTAGACCTATTAGCTTGTTGTTCAGTAGGGGCTCCCTGAGCTCCCTTGAATGGCGAATTGATGCAATCTAATGCAGGGATAGCAGGCACTGGGGAGAGCACATATATTCCGGCATATGGCAGGGGAGGTGTGGACAACTTGCTTGCTGACTGTGGGGTAGTGTTATAGATCTCTGCCTCCTCAAAGATGGCCCATAATTCTAGTAATGTTTCTTTCCTGTCCTTCTTTTGCCCTGTGTATTTTGCCCATATGTGTGTTCTCATGTGTTCGATTATCTTACTGTCAAAAGTTCTGTCATTTGGCCAGGAAAACGTGTGTGCCTTAGTGTGTGTGTGCAATTAGTGGCAAAACTTGTTACGCTTTTTAGCCTGTGTGGGGAAAATTGGGCAGTTTTAGTTTTTTTAGGGTCAGTTACACTTCCAGTGTTTATGACACCATTTCATTGATCCAAAGAAAATTAGACAGAGCACCAAGTGATGACTTTTTTAAAGAAACCTTACCCCGCACCTAACGCATGCAATCCTGCAACCAGTTGAAAACCTGTGCAGTACACAGGACTAAGTGAGCCTGAAATTATTGTTGATAGGAGCTCCAGCAGAGAAACAAATTATGTGGAGGACAAAAGGAATAACTTGACAACCATAGGCCCTTCTGTGAGAAAGTAGCCTCTTTCTAGCATGGTTACCCCCACTTTTGGCCTCTTTGTGAGTGTGTGTCACTGTGTTTTTTCTGTGTCACTGGGATCCTGCTAGCCAGGACCCCTGTGCTTATCGATAAAAACCTATATGTCAGTGCGTTTTGCCTGTCTCACTGGGATCCTGCTAGCCAGGACCCCAGTGCTCATAGTTTGTGGCCTAATGTGTGTGTTGTCAGTAGTGCTTGACTGCGTCACTGAGGCTCTGCTAATCAGAACCTCAGTGCTTATGCTCTCTCTGCTTTTAAATTTGTCACTATAGGCTAATGACTTCATTTACAAATTTCAATTGGCACACTGGACCCCCCTTAAAAGTCCATAGTATATGGTACCTAGGTACCCAGGGCATTGGGGTTCCAGGAGATCCTTATGGGCTGCAGCATTTCTTTTGCCACTCATAGAGAGCTCAGACAACCCCTTGGATAGGACTGCCACTGCATTAAAGACAATACTCAGTGTTACCAAAAATAAAGATATTTATTGGGTGACATAGTACCAAAAATATCTTAGAGACAATACTCCTTCTGGAGGTAAGTATTATACACATTATATACACTAGGCACCAAAATTAACAAGTAAATAGTCATAGAACAATGCAAACAGTAGGAAATCCTATAGAATGCAATGGGAGAAAATAGGTCTATTGGCAACACAAACCATATACTAAAAAAATGGAATGTGAATCACAAATTCCCTCCTAAAAAAGTGTACAGTGCAGAATCGCTGGGAGAGTAAGAATACAGTAAAGGTAAGGAAATTACCCCAGCCCAGAGCCTGGAAAAGCAGGAGTAAAGTACTGCAAGTTTCCTTAGGACACACTACAACTTGTTTTGGGGATTTTGCAGCAGCCAACCAAGTCTGCAAAGAACAACTGCTGGATTATTGGACCTGAAGACGTCGAAAGAAAGGAGACCAAGTCCAGAAGTTCCAGGAAGGACAGGAGCCCCTGCCAACCCAGAAGAGGGTGCAAAAGAAGAGTCCCTGGTTAGTAGAAGACTGCAGAAATGCACCTGTGGAAGATGCCAGTGTGTTTCTGCATGATGCAAAAGATGTCCCATTACGTGAAGATTGTTGCAGATGAGATTTCATGTTGGAAGGTGCCAACAAGCCTTGGCTATGACAAAAGTGCGTTTTTCATCAAAATGACCCTGGATGGTCCCAGGAGGGACCTGGTGGTCTCAACTCTTTGTGCAGAGGAAGAGGGTTCTCTCAGCACTTTAGAGAACCCTCAGGATGCCAGCCAGCACCCCCAGAAGCCACAGGATCTGTGTCCAAAGGAGGTGCAAAATGTGGTTGATGCAGCACAACAAAAGAAGGTCCCATGCCACCGGAGAACCACACAGCAAGTTGAGCATCACAGGGTGGAGTACTGGGTTCCTGGGCCAGGCTGTGCACAAAGGAATTTTGCAAAGAGTGCACAGAGGCCTCAGGAGGCGAAGAAGACACAATACACAGGGGTACCATCGTTCTTGGGGAGGCAAGGTCTTACCCCCTCCAAATTGTGTCAGCAGGAACTCATGACAGTCTATGCTGATGATGTCTACCCTCTGTGTCCTTCGGAGCACGCTTGTTGCTGTGGGAGGAGTTCCAGGGTACCAGTCATCATCTTGGAAGGTGCCTGCCTGGAGCAGGGGAGTGACTCTGTCACTCCACAGGAGGTTTCTTCGGTCCTTCTAGTGCGGTATGATGACAGGGAGTCCCCAGAGCATGTACACCTTGGAAACTGTTGCAGTTGCTGACTAGGAGCTGAGGTTGCTGAAGAAAAGTGTCTCTTGTAGACACTTTGTTGCAGTTACAGCGTTTCTTGGAGCAGGCTGAGGTTGATCCGAGGTCAGAAGAATCTGAAGTTGTTGCAGGGGCTTCCTGAAGGAGACTTGCAAGCAGAATCTGAAGAGAACCCAGAGGAGAGACCCTGAATAGCCCCAAGAGGGGGATTGGCTATCTTATCAGGTTTGGACCTATCAGGAGGGGTCTCTGGCGTCACCTGCTGGCACTAGCCACTCAGAGCCCTCCAGTGTGCCCCCACACCTTGCAAAGCAAGATGGCTGAAGTCTGGGACACACGGGAGGAGCTCTGGGCACCACCCCTGGGGTGGTGACAGACAGGGAAGTTGTCACTCCCCTTTCCTTTGTCCAGTTTCGCACCAGAGCAGGGGAGAAGGGTTCCCTGAACCAGTGTAGACTGGTTTATGCAAGGAGGGCACCATCTGTGCCCTTCAAAGCATTTCCAGAGTCTGGGGGAGGGTACCCCTCCCCAGCCTGTAACACGTATTTCCAAAGGGAGAGGGTGTAACACCCTGGTCACAGAGGAAATGTTTTGTTCTGCCTTCCTGGGACTGGGCTGCTCAGACCCCAGGAGAGCAGAACCCTGTCTGTGAGGTGGCAGCAGATGTAGCTGAAGTGCAAGCCTCAGAGAGCTGGTTTGGCAGTACTGGGGGTCCATGGTGGAGCCCCAGAATGCATGGAATTGGATCCCCAACACCAGATTTGTAATGGGGTACAATTCCATGATCTTAGACATGTTACATGGCCATATTCGGAGTTACCATTGTGAAGCTACATATAGGTATTGACCTATATGTAGTGCATGCGTGTAATGGTGTCCCCGTACTCACAAAGTCCGGGGAAATGGCCCTGAACTATCTGGGGGCACCTTAACTAGTGTAAGGGTGCCCTCACACTTAGTAACTTTGCACCTAACCTTCAGCAAGTGAAGGTTAGATGTATAGGTGACTTATAAGTTACTTAAGTGCAGTGAAAATGGTGGTGAAATAAGGTGTGCGTTATTTCACACAGGCTGCAATGGCAGGCCTGTGCAAGGGATAGTCTGAGCTCCCTATGGGTGGCAAAAGAAATGCTGCAGCCCATATGGATCTCCTGGAACGCCAATGCCCTGGGTACCTAGGTACCATATACTATGGACTTATAAGGGGGTCCAGTATGCCAATTGAAATTGGTAAATTAAGTCACTGGCCTACAGTGACAAATTTAAAAACAGAGAGAGCATAAGCACTGAGGTTCTGGTTATCAGAGCCTCAGTGACACAGTTAGGCACTACACAGGCATACACATTAGTTCATAAATTATGAGCACTGGTTAACTGACGAACAGGATCTCAGTGAGAAAGGCAAAAACATACTGACATACAGGTAAAAATGGAGGTAACATGCCAAGGAAGATGGTACTTTCCTACACCCAGTTCATCCAACCTGCACTGGCACTGCCGGGTGCATCTGGGTGCAGGGCCCTAAAGGGTGGTACAATCAGTGCTGCTGCCCTCAGGAACTTACTCATACTATCCCGTGCCCTGGGTACTGTAGTACCCATTTACTATGGTCTTATAGTGATATGTAAGAGTGTATCCAATAGTGCAAAGCATCACAATCGATTAGGGAAAGAGCTCTGGACTAGGGAACCTGGTTAGCAGGGGCCCGTGGCACAACATCTTCTAGGACACATCAACATCAGGCAAAAAGTGGGTGCTAACCATGCAAAAAGAGGTCTCTACTCTCAGGGCCTGGGGCACTAAAGAGGGTCGCTAAGGACTGCAGCACAAATTGTGCCATCCTAAGGGGCCCTTCACCAAACACATGACAGGCTTCCATTGCAAGCTGTGTGTCTTGGTGCAGATACAAGTGACAACATGTCATGACACACAGACTGTGTGCTATGTCACCTAACACTGCATATAGTATATGTCAGTCACCCCTCTAGCAGGCTTCAGAGTCCTAAAGCAGGGTGCATTATATTAGATGTGAGGACATAACTACATGAGTATTTAGGTGGGACCCCTGAACCCAAGAACCCAGATCCTGATGACCTAAGAAGCCCAAGGACACTGAAGATTCTCACTCACAGAAGGGGAGAAAAGAAGCAAATGACCTGGTACCAACCCCACTGGCCCATCTGTAACTGTAGGAAAGTGCTCTCTTTTTGGCATGTTAACCCCAATTTCTGCCTGATGTCACTGTGTTTGACTGTGTCACTGAGATCCTGCTAACCAGGACCCCAGTGCTTATGCTTTCTCTCCTCTAAATGTTGTTACTGCATACTGGTAACCCAGTATTTCATCCCAAATAGGCATACTGGTCACCCCTTATAAGGTATTTTGGTACCCAGGGCACTGGGGTTCCAGGGGATCCCTATGGGATGCATCATTAATTTTGCCACCCATGGGGAAACCATGCAAAGGCATCTACAGAACTGCCATTGCAGCCTGTGTGAAATGGTGCATGCACCATTTCACAGCCATTTACATTGCACCAGGTCACTTATAAGTCACCCATATATCCGGCCTTTCAACCCTGAAGGCTGGGTGTAGAGTAGCTGTGTGTGAGGGCACCTCTGCACTAACAGAGGTGCCCCCACGTAATCCAGGACCATTTTCCCAGACTTCATGAGTGTGGGGATGCCATTTTACGAGTGCACTGGACATAGGTCAACACCTATGTCTAGCTTCACAATGGTAACTCCGAAAATGGCATTGTAAGGTGTCTAACATCTTGGAATTATACTCCCATACTGATTATAACATTGGTTGTATAATTCCATGCACTCTAGGGGCTCCACAGTGGACCGCCAGTACTGCCACACCAACCATCTGAGGTTTTCGAGGCAGCCCCAGCTGCTGCCACCTCACAGACAGGTTTCTGTACTCTTGTTGCTCAAGCAGCTCGAGCCCGGGAAGGCAGAAAAAAATATTTCCTATGAGAAAGGGGTGTTACACCCTCTCCCTTTGGAAAAAGGTGTTACATGCTTGGGATGGGTAACCTCCAGAGACTCTGGAAATGCTTTGAAGGGCACAGGTGGGGCCCTTCTTGCATAATCCAGTCTACACCAGTTTGGGGACCCCCAGTCACCTGCTCTGGTGTGAAATTGGACAAAGGAAAGGGGAGTGACCACTCCCCTGTCCATCTCCACCCCTAGGGTGGTGCTCAGAGCTCCTCCAGAGTGTCCCTGGGTTTTGCATTCTTGGATTCCAAGTTGTCAGGGCAGTCTTGGAGCATCTGAGTGGTCAGTGCCAGCAGGCGAAGTCAGAGCCCTCCCCTGATAGGTGCTTACCTGTGTAGCTGAGCAATCCCCCTTTCAGGGCTATTTAGGATCTTTCATATGTGTGTTTCCTCAGATTCGGGCTCCAGCAGGAATGCTCTGCATCCTTTACTTCACCTTCTACCAACAAGACTGCATCTGGACCCTCCAAGAACTCTACAAACTGCAACAAAGAAGCAAAGATGACTTCTGCAACATTGTATCTTCAGCTCCTACCAGCAACTGCAACTGTTTCCAGGTCATGCATCGTCCGAGGACTGTCTGTTTTCAGCCTGCACCAGAAGAACAAAAGAATCTGCCTTGAAGTGAAGGAGTCACTTCCCTGCTTCAGCAAGCACCCCTCTGCAGCGATGACTGGTGGTTTGTGTCCCCTCTCCTGAAGAAGTGCTTGGATCCTGCAACACGGGTGGTGGACTGAAGTGGTCACGATAATCCTGAGGTCCAGCTGTCCAACTTTGGTGGAGGTAAGAGCTTACACCCCCACGCAAAACAGTACCCCAGTGTACCGCGTGTTTTACACTTGCCAAGGCTTGTTGGCATCCTTCCATAACGTTCTTCATGCACCTTGCAGCTCCGGACCCCAGCACTCCTTCCTGCAACGCACAGCCTCTTGCGTGGTTCTCCGGCAGCCTTGGATCCCTTTGTGTAGTGCTGTGTGGGCCTCCTTTTACACCTTATTTGTCCCTATGCTGTGGGACTCCTGTGCATGCTGCCTGGTCTTCTTAGGGCTCAGTGAGTTGCTGAGAGCCCCCTCTCTCCCCCATCCTGGGCAGAGGCCACCAGGGCTCTCCTAATCCCAGACATCAACATTTTCTCCTAACCGCGAGCCTTGCATGTGCCAAGGCTTGTTGGTGGAATCCAACAACACAAACCAGACTGCAATCATCCATCCGGCGTGGGACAACATCTGCACCAACCAGGAACCTGCATCCGTCTTCTTGGGTGTAGTACTCACTGTTCTTCTTCACTGGTGGTTCTTCTTTTGCACCTTCATCCGGGTTAGCAGGGGCACCTGTTCTCCCTGGACTCTTCAGTGATTCTTGGACTTAGTCCCCTTCTTCCACAGGTCTTCAGGTCCAGGAATCTAGCTTTGGTGTTGTGCAGTTTCTTCTGGTTCTTGCAAAATCTTCCATCACATGTCTAAGGAAACTTATTGTGATTTACGCCTGATTTCCTGGGCTCTGGGGAGGGTTCTATTACTTACTGTTGGTGTTTTCTTACACTCCCAGCGCCCCTCTACACACTACACTTGCCTAGGCGGGAAACTGACATTCACATTCCACAATTTTAGTATATGGTTTGTGTTCCCCCTAGGCCCATTTCTATCTATTTTGATTTTCACTATTTGCACTGTTTTCTAACTGTTTTACATCTTTTTCTGCATTATACTGTATATACTGTGTATATTACTTACCTCCTAAGAAAATATAGGCGGTCATTACAACATTGGCGGTAAAAACCACTTACCGCTGTGCAGATGACCGCCAACACACCGCCGCGGAAATCCGCCACAGCTATTATGACCCACAGCACGGAACTCGCCAAAATTCAGACACCCACACAAGCCCGCCACACCAAAGGTAAGTGATAAACTGTCTAAAAAAAATCCTCCACCATCACCCCAACAGAAATACGCCCACACTATCACGACACACAAATCCATGTTATTCCATTGGCGGTACACACTGCTGCGCTCAAAATACACACACATTTACAAAACACAGCCACATTGGACAATTCCAAATACGCACACCTGATACACATACACACACCACTCCCACACACCCAATACAATATAAAACACACACGCACATCACCCACAAACCCCTATGACAACATTACCGAGAGAAGGCCAGAGAGAGACACTACAAACTACTACCAAGCATCCACAGGCACAAAATACCATCACCCACAGAACTTCCACGTACCTCACACAACACACCACTACATATCAGCACACTTATCACCACACACACATCACGCACACCACCCCATGGCACGGCAAATGCACCCCAGGTTCTCTGAGGAGGAGCTCAGGGTCATGGTGGACGAAATCGTCCGGGTAGAGCCGCAGCTATTCAGATCACTGTTGCAGCACACCTCCATAGCTAGGAAGATGGAGCTATGGCGAAGAATAGTGGACAGGGTCAACGCAGTGGGACAGCACCCAAGAAATCGGGATGACATCAGGAAGAGGTGGAACGACCTACGGGGGAAGGTGCATTCCGTGGTCTCAAGACACCACCTTGCGGTTCAGCGGACTGGCGGCGGACCCCCACCTCCTCCCCCACAACTAACAACATGGGAGGAGCAGGTCTTTGCGATTCTGCATCCAGAGGGCCTCACAGGAGTAGATGGAGGAATGGACTCTGGTAAGTCAAAGCTTTACTATTACATCCCCCACCCTACCTGCATGCCATCACATACCCCCACCCTCACTCTCACCCCCATCACTCCAACTCCTCACAAATGTCCCAATATCACAAACCGACCATCCCAACACCAAGCCCTGCATGCAACAACAAAGCATGGACAACCAACACCAAGGCATGACCACTGCACATACCCATACACCCCCCCTAAACCACCATCACACAAGGTCCCACACAGGAATGCAAGGACTGAGGTACATGGTTACCCACCCATTCCACACCATGCCACACACAGATGTAATAAACATCCTTTTATACCCCTGCAGGACCCCTACCCAACATCACCGGACAGGAGGGTTCACACTTGTTCACACTACCAACAGAAGGGGTCCACAGTGATGACAGCCCCTCTGTCCAACTGGATCTAGATGACCAGTCTGGCCCATGGGGGACCTCTGGACAGTGGGTTCCCCTCACACAGTCACAGGCCACTACAGAGCTTCCTCCCTCTGGAAACACCAGCACAGCACCCACCCAGCGGCCCATACCTCTGTTCCCAGGACACGTCAAGCAGCAGTGTGTCCACCACTACAGGGAACCCAGGCTAACCCACCACCCCAACAACAACAGGGACCTGGGGGCAGTGGTAGTGGGTATACAGTCCAGGGGACGGAGGCCCAGGAACACAGGGGAACTGTGAGGGCTGCTGTGCGACAGGGGGAGGACAGGCCAAGGTAACCCACTCTCCACAAGGCCCTCTCTTCCATCATGGGAGCCTACCACCACTCCCAGGAGACGATGGCAACGGTACTGGCCAAGTTTCAGGAGACCCAGCGCCTGCCGGAGGAACAGTATTTGGGATTCAGGGAGGAACTCAGAACCATCAATTTCACCCTGGGCACCATCGTAGGGGTGCTGAAGGAAGTACTCAACACCAGGATGGACACTGTGGCACAAGGGGCCCCTGACACTAGCATGGACGATGAACTGCCCACCACCTCCGCCGGCGCTAGTGGACAGGACGCCCCGCCACAGGACCAGCACACCACCCCCTGCAGAGGGAGAACCACCCCACAAACGGTCCCTGAGATCCAGGATGAAGACAGAGAACAATGCCAAGACCCCCGCCAAGAAATGAGAGCGCCCTGAATGTCATCTTTCTGTCCCACTTTGTCACACTGTCCATCCTCAAACTGCCCCAGCTCCACTTCATATGCCCATTTGGGCAATGCACCTGTAAGACTAATAGACTAAACTCTGCCATGGACATTCCTCCACCATCACCCCTCACCATTTCACAACCCCCTCCAATATTGAGCACTTAAATAAACACCCTTGAAGCACAAAACAATCTGGAGTCAGTCTTGGATTTCGAAATTGTGTATTAGCAATTACAGTGACAAAATGCTCTTTCAATTGTAATGTTAACATACCTATGTCACACAGCTCTAGTCCATGAGGAAACAAAGCAGATGTCACACTGTGGGACCCACATCTGTGAAATCGTAAGGGAAAGTGACAACTCAGTGACCATACACTGGGTGAAAACGACAGACAGTAGAGAGGTAATCGTGTTAAAGTACATGTAGTAGGCAGGTCTGTACTCTTACCTGTGTCTCACTGGAAACATTGCAGGATCACCGAGTTCCTGTTGTCCATGTCCTCTTCTTCTGCTTCCTCGTCTTCGCTGTCCACAGGCTCCACAGCTGCAACAACACCGCCATCTGGACCATCCTCCTGCAGAAAAGGCACATGTCGTCGCAAAGCTAAGTTGTGAAGCATTCAGCAGGCCACGCTGATCTGGCACACCTTCTTTGGTGAGTAGAATAGGGATCCACCTGTCACATGGAGGAACCTGAACCTGGCCTTCAGGAGGCCGAAGGTCCTCTCTATAATCCGCCAAGTTCGCCCATGGGCCTCATTGTAGCGTTCCTCTGCCCTTTTCCTGGGATTCCTCACTGGGGTCAGTAGACATGACAGGTTGGGGTGACCAGAGTCACCTGCAAATGGCGAGGGACAACTGTTAGACACACACTAACCTGTAGGGATATCCCCAGATCCAGACAACCATTCCCACTGTCTTGCTTTCAGGTGCTCACCTAATAGCCACACACGGTGGCTCTGGAGTTGACCCATCACATAAGAGATGCTGCTATTCTGCAGGATGTAGGCGTCATGCACTGAGCTAGGGAACTTGGCATTCACATGGGAGATGTACTGGTCGGCCAAACACACATTTCTGGTTTCTGTACACCTGTTCAGTCCTGCGGGGGGGGTACCAAAGCCACATGTGTCCCATCAATAGCACCTATGATGTTGGGGATATGTCCCAGGGCATAGAAATCACCTTTCACTGTAGGCAAATCCTCCACCTGAGGGAAAACGATGTAGCTCCGCATGTGTTTCAGCAGGGCAGACAACACTCTGGACAACACATTGGAAAACATAGGCTGGGACATCCCTGATGCTATGGCCACTGTTGTTTGAAATGACCCACTTGCAAGGAAATGGAGTACAGACAGCACCTGCACTTAAGGGGGGATTCATGTGGGATGGCGGATAGCTGACATAAAGTCTGGCTCCAGCTGGGTACACAGTTCCTGTATTGTGGCACGGTCATGCCTGTAGGTTTTGATCACATGTCTTTCCTCCATTGTCGACAGGTCCACCAGCGGTCAGTACACCGGAGGATGCCGCCATCTCCTCACATGTCCCAGCGGACTGTGCCTATGAAGGACAACAGGGAGCACAGAGTCAACAAACTCAGATGTACGTACCCACAGCTTACACAGAACACGAATCATAATCCGAAAAGTGGTCTGTATGTGTGTTGAGGCTAGGCCTAGGTATGTGTGACGCAGTTAAAAATTAAGGCATGTGGGCCCCTGAAATGGCAGCTGCCTGACCTCTAAAGTGGGACAATGGGATGTGAGGTAACTGCACTGGCGTTGTACACCGTTGCAGTAGGCGCTCGAAGACCGTGGTGCAATGCTGCATTGGTGAACATTGGACCCTATGAGTCCCAGGAGCCAATGACGATGTACGCCGGCGGTGACGGTACGCACCGCCGCGGACGTGAGCGCCATCTTCTATCTGTTCAATCACTCGATACCTGATATTCAACAGGAGAGGACCTACACTGCAAGTGCTGCTGTGACCTCGGTCTGGAAGAGACAATGGTTCAAGTGTCTGGGGAAAGGGCCCCTGCCTTCACATCGGAGGAGTTGGAGAAACTCATGGATGGGGTCCTCCCCAGTACACGCTACTCTACGGTCCTCCAGACAAACAGGTGAGTACACTGGGAGCATGCTGTATGGGCTATGCCTGTGTGGAGTGGGGTGGATGAAAGATGGGGGGGAGATTGAGGCGTTCATGAAACGACGATGAATGCATATGCCACATGGCAAGGGTAGGGATGGGTCCAATGACTGTGATGGTGCAGTTGGTAATAACATTTCTCTTCCCCCTGTACAATTCATGTAGACCAGCGCCCACTAGAAAAAAGATATTTGGTGTGCCATAGCCAAGGACGTCCGGACCCTGGGGGTCTACCACAGACGGAGCACCCACTGCCGGAAGAGATGGGAGGACATTCGCCGCTGGAGCAAGGAGACGGCGGAGGCTCAGCTGGGGATGGCCTCCCAACGTGGGAGGGGTGCCTGTCGCTCCATGATCCCCCTGATGTTCAGGATCCTGGCGGTGGCATACCCAGAGTTGGATGGGCGCTTGGGGGCATCACAGCAGCCACAAGGGGGTGAGTACACTCTCATCCAGCTGATTTTGTGCGCAGTGGAGGTGTCTGGGTGGGGGAGGTGGGCTGTGGGTTTCCCTAGGACAGGGCGAGTTTAGTAGGCAAGGTCCCTCCGTAAGGCAGGCCATGTGGCACCCCACCCCACCTCTGTAGAGTGCCAAGTACACCTAGTCATGCCCCTGTGTCATCCATGTGTGCAGATGTCATCCATAGCCTTGTAGGCCATGTCCCAGGGATTGACCAGTGGAGCCCAAGAGCACGGTGTAGTGCAGGGGGCTTCTGTGTTTGTCGTGTCCGCCAACGGTAGCGGTAATGCATGCACTCAACATGTCTTTCTTCTGTTCCCCCCCCCTTTTTGTGGTCTCCCTGTTGTTGTGTGCATTAGCATCAGCAGGCGGAGGAGCGGTGGCACCAGAGCAGGAGGAAGCTGCAACCCACATGGCCATGGAGGGCGACACTACAGAGTCTGATTTCACCAGTGGGACTTAGGGCGAGGGGAGCTCCCTTGTGGTGGCGGCAACATCTGTGCCCCCCACATCTGCAGGTACAGCTGCCACCCCCCTACCAGCACCGCCCTCCCAGCAGCCCTCAGCCTTTGCCCCGTGCCCGCTCACCCGGGAGGGTGGGCATCACCTTCGCCCCAGGCACCTCAGGCCCTGCCCCAGTCACCCTTGCTGCCCTCAGTGAGTAGGCCATTGACCTCCTCAGGTCCCTCACTGTTGGGCAGTCTACCATTTTGAATGCCATCCAGGGTGTAGAAAGGTGGTTGCAATAAACAAATGCATTCCTGGAGGGCATTCATTCTGGTCAGGCGGCCCTTCAGCGAGCTTTTCAGACTCTGACCTCAGCACTAATGGCAGCCATTGTCCCCGACTCTAGCCTCCCCCCTCTAACTTCCTCCACCCAGACCCAATCCCCTCTACCCCAGCCTTTCCCAAGCACACCTTCAGACCAGCATTCACACACGTCAACACACAAGGGAAACTCAGGCAAACATAAGCACCACACATCCCACAGGCACTCATGCAAGCATCACACACATGCAGACACACCAACATCCACTGCCTCCACTGTGTCCCCCTCCTCATCTCCCTCCTCCCTCCCTGTCTCGTCTACACTCACACCTGCATGCACTACATCTACAGCCACTATTGCCATCGCCAGCACACACACCACCACACCCCGCTCACGTGCAGTCACCACCCCCACTACCATTCACAAGTCCCCAGTGTCCTCTCCCAGTGTGTCTGTGACGCCAACTCCCAAGATACACAAACGCAGGCACACACCCACCCAACAGCCATCTACCTCACGACAGCCTCCAGCGCATGCACCTTCACCCAAAGTCACCAAACGAACACCTCCTACAACCACCACCTCTTCCTCCACTCCCAAACCCCCTCCAGCTACCCATCCCAGTGTCTCCCAAAAACTTTTCCGGTCCAACCTTGACCTCTTTCCCACACCTCCCCCCCACCCCATCCGTCTCCCAGGGCCCGACTCTCCAGGTCCCAACCTAGCACCTCAGCCACAACATCTCCGGGACCAGTGGTCCCCGCTGCCCAGGAGGCCACCGCTAGCACCTGCCCTGCTGCCCAAGAGGCCACCGCCATCATCCCCGCTACCCAGGAGGCCACCACCAGCACCTGCCCTTACGCCCAAGAGGCCACTGCCATCATCCCCGCTGCCCAGAAGGCCACCACCAGCACAAGCCCCGCTGGGCTAGAGAGGACCACCAGCACAAGCCCCGCTGGGCTAGAGAGGACCGCCAGCACAAGCCCCGCTGGGCCAGAGAGGACCGCCACCACAAGCCCCGCTGGGCCACAGAGGACCACCAGCACAAGCCCTGCTGGGCTAGAGAGGACTGCCAGCAAAAGCCCCCCTGGGCTAGAGAGGACCGCCAGCAGCTGAGTCACTGCAAAGGAGCCCGTTGCCACAAGCACCGCTGAACAGGGCACCGCTGCTACAAGCAGCGCTGAACAGGGCACCGCCGCCTCAAGCACCGCTGAACAGGGCACCGCCACCACAAGCACCACTGGACAGGGCACTGCCGCCTCAAGCAACACTGAACAGGGCACTGCTGCCTCAAGCACCACTGAACAGGGCACTGCCGCTACAAGCACCGCTGAACAGGGCACCGCCGCCTCAAGCACCGCTGAACAGGGCACCGCCGCCTCAAGAACTGCTGAACAGGGCACCGCCGCCTCAAGCACCACTGAACAGGGCACCGCTGCCTCAAGCACCGCTGCCAAGGACACCGCCACGACAAGCACCGCTGAACAGGGCACCGCCGCCTCAACACCGCAGGCCCATGAGCGCCAAAAGCTCTGACGCTACTGAGGCCACCACGAGCAGGATGAAGCACTCTGGGCACCATGCCCCCTCCAGAACCAGTGGAGAGATACATCCACTACCTCTGTCCTTGGCAGGATGAAGCACTCTGGGCACCATGCCCCCTCCAGAACCAGTGGAGAGATACATCCACTACCTCTGTCCTTGGCAGGATGAAGCACTCTGGGCACAAAGCCCCCTCCAGAACCAGCGGAGATTGACATCCACTACCTCAGTCCTTGGCAGGATGAAGCACTCTGGACACAAGGCCCCCTCCATAACCAGTGGAGATAGACATCCACTACCTCAGTCCTTGGAAGGATGAAGCACTCTGGGCACAAGGATGAAGCACTCTGGGCACAAGGTCCCCTCCAGAACCAGTGGAGTTTGACATCCACTACCTCAGTCCTTGGCAGGATGAAGCACTCTGGGCACAAGGCCCCCTCCAGAACCAGTGGAGACTGTTATCCACTTGAGAGACTGTGGCTTTGCACTCCCCAGGATTGCTCAGTGGGCAACCCACCCACTGTATAGACTTGAGAGACTGTGGCTTTGCACTCCCCAGGATTGCAGAGTGGGCAACCCACCCACTGTAAAGACTTGAGAGACTGTGGCTTTGCACTCCCCAGGATGGAACAGTGGGCAACCCACCCACTGTGAAGACTTGAGAGACTGTGGCTTTGCACTCCCCAGGATGGAACAGTGGGCATGTGGCCCCCTCGTGGATTTGGCGTTGTGCACTCAGCCAGCTGAGGTGCCCCCCCTTTCCCTCCCCCTGAGGTGCCTGTTTTATTGGTATCTGATGCCCCTGCAGTGTTCTCTCCGTCGTGGTCAGGGATCTTGTGTGGGCCTCGCCCATACCGTGTGGGCCCAATGTTCCACGGACTTCAATGGAGCACTACCTGGACTACTATTGTTGATGTATATATTTGTTTATGGTGTGTATATATATTTTTGCGTACTGGATTTTAATATATTACAATGGTTACACTCATTTCCTTTGGTCTTTGCATTCTTCCGGGGTGGTTGGGGGGTGTAACTGTAATGTATCATGCTGTATTAGTGTGTGTGTTGTGGTAGGTGAGGGTGGGGGTGGGGGTGTTGCGTGTTGCGTGTGTGTGTCACTGTTTTTTCCCTCCCCCCTCCCCTGTCTTGTAGGTGCAGTACTCACTGTGGTCTTCGCCGCCGGCATTCGTGCTCCTGGTAGAGGAGCAAGAAGATAAGGGCTGGCAGGATCTGCAGCTCTGGTTCCATGGCATCCTGATTCCTCGTGGGCTGTGTAGAGGTGAGCGTTTTCCCTTCGAAGTCCGTGTTTTTGTCCGCGGTGAATCTGCCCCGGAAAAGGTGGCGGATTGGCCTCTTGTGATACTGTGGGCGGTACATTGTCCTCAGCCTGTCTGTTGGCGGTGACCGCCAAGCTGTTTGTTTGTACCGCCGTGGCGGTCGGAGTGTTAAAGTGACTGTCTTTGTTGGCGGTTTCCGCCACAGTCGTAATTCCATTTTTTTTACCGCTGGCATGTTGCCGGTCTTACCGCCGCTTTAACACCGTCCGCCAGGGTTCTAATGACCACCATAGCCTCTAAGGCATTTTTGGCATTTGTGTCACCAAAATAAAGTATCTTTATTTTTGTAACACTGAGTATTTTCCTTCATGTGTGTGAGTACTGTGTGACTTCAGTGGTATTACATGAGCTTTGCATGTCTCCTAGTTAGGCCTTGGCTGCTCATCCACACTACCCCTAGAGAGCCTGACTTCTAGACACTGACTACATTTCACTAATAAGGGATAACTGGACCTGGTATAAGGTGTAAGTACTTTTGGTACCCACTACAAACCAGGCCAGCCTCCTAAAGTAACCCTCAAGGGATTACGCACCAAAAGAAGGCTCATCCTATAGCTGAACCTCCAGAAACCCAGAAGGACTGTCTGCCTTTGACAAAGACTCAAGACTAACATCAGGAGCGTACTTGTACCCTGACAAACTCTAAAGAAAGGACTCTGCAGCCTCCAGAACTGCAATAACCCGACACCTAAAGACACCACTGCACCCGCCATCACAGACCTGAGCGGGAGTTGACCTCTGGTGCCAACAAGGCTCCCCCGCTCCCCAAAATCTGAGTCCACTGTGGTTTCACCCCACCTGAACTCCCTGAAGTTGCCTGCTGTTTCGGCATGCAAGCCCCCCTCTCCAGCAGGCTCTGTGGTGAGAGAAACCCAGCACCTAAAGCAACCGCTGCACCTGTTGCCTGCAGCCATCTATGAAGTGGGTACATGGTGTCAACAACTTCCCCAGCTCTCCAGAGCTCGAGTACAATGTGGTTTCATCCCTCCTGGACTCCATGTCGACAGCTGCAGCCTCAGGTCAAAGGACGCACCAACCGCGAGTGCTTCTGGATACAGAAAGCCGGGACCAAAGGACACCCTTGTATCTGTCGCCCATGAGGCTTAGAGAAGAGGACCAAAGGTGTACCTACATCCCTGAGAACATATCTGTTGGTTTTCCCCAACTGACTTCCCAGCCAGACCCTGCAGCCCTTTTCCCAAGAAGACCAATCCCCATTGAAATACATTGCATAGCCACTGGCATACCACATCTCTGGTCCAGGCTTTCCCAGTGCTGCTCAGAGTGACCTGTTGGTGTGGTCCTGACCCTTGCTCAAAATTTACCTTAAGTCTATGAGATTGCTCTCATAAGTTGGTGTAAAGCAACTGTTTACTGACTTTGTTTTCCTCCCATAGTTTGAAATTGAAGAACTCAAAATTTGCATTTCCAATTGCAAGTGAAAAGTATTTATGCTTAAAAACATGTTTACATTGTAACGAAGTTCTTGGTTTCAAAATATATAACAAGAAGTGTTATTTTTCTAAATTGGTCTTGAATTTATTCTTTAAGAGTGTGTCTCATTTATTTCTGCTGTGAGAACAACAAATGCTGAGCACTACCCTCTGATAAGCCTAACTGCTCGCCCACACTACAACAAAATAGAGCATTAGCACTATCTACTTTTGCCTCTGCAAACCAAATGAGAATAGACTGGACTTTCGGTACTGATACCACTTGGTCAATAAGTAACAACACAAATAAATCCAAAAATTCACTTTAGTTAAATTGCATATTTGAATTGGTTATTTTTTAGAAAATTCTTAAAAGTAACTGTTAAGACCCTGGTTAAGGCCTTGTAGTTCAAAAGTTTCATCTTTCAATTTTAAAAACTTACTTTAGTTAGAACTCTAAAACCTGTGTTAGAATTGTTTTCTAACTTCAAAAAACGTCTCAACTTTATTAAAATAATGAGTGTCTCAGAGGGTATGGATAAGGAGCTCGACTGGACCCCTTACCTTCAGCTTTCTCATAAGCATTAGGGACCCTCAGCAAAGGGTACAAAATCAATACTGGCTCTAAGCCTACCACTAAAAAGTTCCAGAAGCTGTTGTTAGAGTAGAAGCAGGCCCATCCTACTGATGGGGCCACTGTGTGTAGGAAAGTACCATCTTTCTTGGAATGTTACCCCCAATTTTACATGTATGTCAGTATGTTTTTGCCTGTCTCACTGGGATCCTGCTAGCCAGGACCCCAGTGTTCATAGTTTGTGGTCTAAATGTGCATGCCTGTGTAGTGCCTAACTGTGTCACTGAGGCTTTGCTAATCAGAACCTCAGTGCTCATGCTCTCTCTGCCTTTAAATTTGTCACTATAGGCTAGTGACCACTTTTACCAATTTCAATTGGGATGCTGGAACACCATTATAAGTCCCTAGTATATGGTACCTAGGTACCCAGGACATTGGCGTTCCTGGAGATCCATATGGGCTGCAGCATTTCTTTTGCCACCCACAGGGAGCTCAGACAAACCTTTACACAGGACTGCCATTGCAGCCTGCGTGAAATAACGCACACATTATTTCACACCCATTTTCACTGCACTTAAGTAACTTATAAGTCACCTACATGACTAACCTTCACTTGTTGAAGGTTAGGTGCGAGGATAATAAGTGTGAGGGCACTCTTGCACTAGCAAATGTGCCCCCACATAGTTCAGGGCCATTTCCCTGGACATTGTGAGTGCGAGGACACCATTACATGCGTGCACTACATATAGGTTAATATCTGTATGTAGCTTCACAATGGTAACTCCGAATATGGCCATGTAACATGTCCAAAATCATTGAATTGTCCCCCATTCCAAATCTGGTATTGAGGAGCCAAATCCATGCATCCTGGGGGTTCCACTATGGACCCCCAGTTCCGCCAAACCAGCTCTCTGGGGTTGTCTCTGCAGCTACAGATGCTGCCACCCCACAGACAGGGTTCTGCCCTCCTGGGGTCTGGGCAGCCCAGTCCCAGGAAAGAGGAACAAAGAATTTCCTCTGAATAGGTGTTAAAGGCTGGGGAGGGGCAGCCTCTCCCAGCCTTTGGAAATGCTTTGAAGGGCACAGATGGTATCCTCCTTGCATAAACCAGTCTACACCAGTTTAGGGAAACCCCAGTCCCTGCTCTGGCACGAAACTGGACAAAGGAAGGGGGAGTGACTACTCCCCTGTCCATCACCACCCCAGAGGTGGTGCCCAGAGTGCCTACAGTGTGTCCCGGACCTCTGCCATCTTGGATCCAGAGGTGTGAGTGCACTCTGGAGGCCTCTGAGTGGCCAGTGCCAGCAGGTGACGTCAGAGACCCCTCCTGATAGGTGCTTACCTGACTAAGTGGCCAATCCTCCTCTGAGGGCTATTTAGGGTCTCTCCTGTTGGCTTTTCCTCAGATAACTACTTGCAAGAATTCACCAGAGTTCCTCTGCATCTCCCTCTTTGACTTCTGCCAAGGATCGACCGTTGACTGCTCCAGTACCCCTGCAAAACTGCAACAAAGTAGTCAGAAGACAACTAGCGACATTGTAGCGCCTAATCCTGCCAGCTTTCTTGACTGTTTCCTGGTGGTGCATGCTCTGGCAGCTGCCTGCCTTCACCCTGTACTGGAAGCCACGAAGAAATCTCCTGTGGGTCAACGGAATCTTCCCCCTGCTTCAGCAGACACCAAAACTTCAGCTTCACCGGTACTCTGGGTCCCCTCTCATCCTGACGAGCATGGCCCCTGGAACACAGGTAGTGGACCCAAGTGACCCAGACATCCAGTGATCCAACTGTCCGAATTTGGTGGCAGTAAGTCCTTGCCTCCCCTCTCCCGACAGTAATTCTGTGCCCCACGTGTTCTTCAGCTACAAGGGCTTCGGTGCACATTTCCAAAAAATCCTGCACGCACAGCAGAGCCTAGTTTCCCAGCACTCTGTCCTGCAATGCTCAGCTCCCTGAGTTGATCTTCGGTGTCGCAGGACCTCTCTTTGCATTGTTGAGATGACCGCCATGTTCAGTCTTCTTGAACCCATGTTCAAGGACTTCTGTGGGTACTTCCTTCTTGTCCATGGGCTCTCTACATTGCTGAGGGCCCCCTCTGTCCCCTCTCCCAAGTGGCGACATCCTGGTCCTTCCTGAGCCTGGGCAGCACCCTTTTTCTCCTTCGATGACTCTCACAGCTAGCAAGGCTTGCTTGCAGTATTTTGCCAGGGAAACAACTCTGCGTCCTCCAGCATGCTGTGGTACAGCTTTTGCATGAAGAAGAACTTCCTACCTCCTTTTGTTGTTGCAAAACCTGCAGCTTCTTCTAACCAGAGGCAGCCATTTTGCACTTTCATCCGGGGTTTAGTGGGCTCCTGCCCCCCCTGGACACTTTAGCAACTCTTGGACTTGGTCCCCTTCCTTTACAGGTCTTCAGGTCCAGGAATCCATCTTCAGTGCTTTGCAGTCTGTTGTGGTCCTTGCAAAATCCTTTATCACAACTTTAGTGTGTTCTTGGGGAAATAGTAGTACTTTACTCCCACTTTCCAGGGTCTTGGGGTGGTGTCTCCTTTACACCCTTAGTGTTTTCTTACACTCCCAGCGACCCTCTACACACTACACTTGCCTAGGGGCCCATTTGTGGTGGGCATTCAACTTTCTTAGTATATGGTTTTTGTTGCCCCTAGGCCTATTGCATTCTATTGTGTTTTACAGTGTTTGCACTACTTTCGGACTGTTTTACCGACCTGATTTGGTTAGTTGTGTATATTTTGTGTATGTTACTTACCTCCTAAGGGAGTATATCATCTGAGATATTTTTGGCACATTGTCACTAAAATAAAGTACCTTTATTTTTAGTAACCATGAGTATTGTCTTTCTTATGACATAGGGCCAGATGTAGGAAGGTTCCCTTTTGCGAGTTGCAAATTGCGAGTCCCAGCGACTCGCAATTTGCAACTCGCAAAAGGGAATGCAGAAAGGTGTCTCAGACACCTTCTGCGACTCGCTATGGGGTCGCAAAGACCCACCTCATAAATATTTATGAGGTGGGTCGCAGTTTGCGACCCCATAGCGAGTCTAGGCACTCACGGGGATGGTGGCCTGCTGGAGACAGCAGACCACCATGTCCGTGACTGCTTTTCCATAAAGCAGTTTTTCTTTTTCTCTTTGCAGCCCGTTTTCCTTAAAGGAAAACATGCTGCAAATAGAAAAAATACTGAAACCTTTTTGTTTCGTTTTTTTTCAGAGTAGGCAGTGGTCCATAGGACCACTGCCTGCTCTGAAAAAATAATTTTGTGAGCATTCACAAAGGGGAAGGGGTCCCATGGGGACCCCTTCCCGTTTGCGAATGAGTTACCATCCACTTCAAGTGGATGGAAACTGCAAGTTGATTTGCGACCGCTTTCGCGGTCACAAATCAACTCTACATCGCAGTGCGACTCACAAATAGGAAGGGAACACCACTTCCTATTTGCGAGTCTGAAGCACATTTTGCGAGTCGGTACTGACTCGCAAAATGTGTTTCTGCATCGCGGGAGGCCTTTTGCGCCTCGCAAACGGAGTTTTTCGCCGTTTGCAAGGCGCAAAAGGCTACTAACATCTGGCCTATAGTAGCTATATGATATAAGTGGTATTGTATGAGCTTTGCATGTCTCCTAGTTCAGCCTTGGCTGCTCTGCTATAGCTACCTCTATCAGCCTAAGCTGCCAGAACACTACTAAACTCTACTAATAAGGGATAACTGGACCTGGCATAAGGTGTAGGTACCATTGGTGCCCACTACAAGCCAGGCCAGCCTCCTACACTGATGATCAGGACATATTGAGTGAGGAGGAAGAGCTGGACATTCCACCAGTTGAAAGATAGGAATCTGCACCTCGCAGATATCCCAAGGTGCCTAGATCACCCCGCTCGAGTGAGGATGGCTCAGGTCCCTCAAGATCCAGTGAAGAACCCTCTGAAAAAGAGATTCTTTTAGAAAGATTGGCTCAAAGAATCACCCTGGAGGACAGGATACTGGCCATAGAAAGGGAAAGACCAGAAATGGGTTTAGCACCCACGAATGGTGGCAGCAACTTTACAACTAGGAACAGAGTAAGGCACTCTGACCCTAAAATCCCCAAAGGGATTTCCCCAAATATGATTTTGGTGATGATATCACCAAATGGTTCACTTCCTTTGAGAGGGCCTGTGTTTCAAGAGAGCTTAGCAAACAGCACTTGGGCTCTCTCTTTTGGAAATGTTCCCAGGAAATTGCAGGTATAGACTCATGAAGGGCACCTTTATTGAACATACTCCTGATGACTACAGAATCAGAATCAGGGAAATTCGAAAAACTGAGAGTCAGGCCTGGGTTAAATTTTGTGGACTTTTCAGTAAAAACACTAGGTGGCTGGTTAAAGGGTGACAATGTGCATGATTATGAGTGGCGTTATAATTTATTGATGTAAGAGCATCTGTTGAGTAATTGTGTTCAAGAGAAGTTACATCAGTACCTGGTACTCTTAGGTCCAGTTTCTCCCCAAGTGTTGGGGAAACAGGCAGAGCATTGGGTCAAGATAAGGGTCACCAAAGCTTCCGCTGGTAGTGGAGACTACGAAAATGAGGCCAAAAGTCCCCCCAAGGAAAGGAGGGTAACCAGAACAAAGATAAAAGCAGTCTTCTACAGACTCCCAAAACCCTGCACCGGAGAGTAGCCCCTGAGAATCTTCACAATCCATGGGTGGGTACAAAGGGAAAAACTGGGAACCTAAAAACGCTTGATGTCATGATTTCAAGGCTCTTGGACACCGAATTGGAGACCATGCCTGTTCCCACAAAAAGAATGCTTCTAGCGCACCTGTAGTAAATGCAGTAGTAAGTCTCCAGTTGGGTTTCCAGGTAGGCTCTGCCCATATCAGTGAGCCTACTGAGGCAAGTATAGCCTCAGAGGGTGGGATAGATGCAGCTGCCCCGGCTGGTTGGCCCAGTAATCTGGAGAGATACAGACAACAGCCACATATTAATGGGATTAGGTATGAAGCACTGAGATACACTGGTGCCACTGTCACTATGGGGACTGAGCAACTGGTGTCCTCAGATCAGTACTTGACTGGTGAGATATATACAGTCCTCAATGCTGATAATCAGGCTAAGGTGCATCCCATGGCGATAGTATTCTTAGAATGGAGAGGGTTTAGTGGTCAGAAGAAGGTGGTGGTATCTCCTGCAATCCCTGTACAATGTCTGCTAGGCAATGCTCTGGAGACTGCAGCATGAGCTGAGGTCGAAAGGAAAACCCACGCAGCCATTCTGGGTATGCCTGAATGGGTGTGCATAAAAACAGAGCACAAAGCAAAGTACAGGGTAAAAAGGTAGAGGCAGAGTCTGAAATAATGTCCCAACCTACCAAGAGAAAGGGCAAGACGTCTGGGAAACCAGCTTCCAAACAGATACCAGATCAGTTCCCTTCTCCGCAGGGAAAAGACCTGTCAGTCACTGAGGGAACTGAGTCCCAGGAGCTTAGGCCTTTGACAGCAGAGCTCTTGGCCCAGGGGGACCCTCTAGGGAAGATCTGTGCCAGGGGCAGAGGACCTGTCCTACTCTTGAAGGCCTGAGACAGCAAACTGATATCAGTAGCTCCCACAGGATCTATTGGAAGGAGGGATTTCTTTTCACTGAGGTCAGAGACCCCAAACTTGGTTGCACTAGAAGAGTGGTAGTGCCTCAGCAGGTTACAGAGTTTTTTCCCACTTTGGCCATTGATATCCTCGTAGCTGGGAATCTTGACCAAGCCGAAACACGGAGTAGGTTGGTGAATCACTTCTACTGACCAGGTATGTTTCCAGAAGGTGATGGAGTTTTGTAACTCCTGTGCCACCTGTCAAGCCAGTGGCAAGATAGGTGGTCATCCAAAGGTCCTCTTAATTCCTCTTCCAGTGGATGGGGTTCGCTTTGAAAGGGTAGAAATTGACAATGTCGGTCCCCTTGACCCTCCAACTGTATCAAGATACAGATTCTTACTGGTTGTAGTGGTCATGCAACCAGGTATCCTAAAGCAATTCCCCTGATTATTACTACTGCCCCTGCAGTAGCTAGGCCTACATTGGTATCTTTGCCAGAGTGGTGTTTCCAAAGGAGGTGGTGTCTGAAAAAGGTATAATCTTCATGTCTGACTACCTGAAACACATGCTGGCTGAATGTGGTGTGACCTATAATTTCACTCCCCCATATCACCCAGAAACCAATGGCATTTTTGAGAGATTCAATAAGACATTGAAAGATATGATTGGTAGACTCCCTGAAAAATGCAGAAGGAGATGAGATATCTTACTTCCATGCCTGCTTTTTGCTTACAGGAAAGTGACACAGAAGGGAGTAGGTTTCTCCCCTTTTGAACGTCTGTTTGGACTTCCTGTAATCGGACCACTTTGTCTTGTGAAGGAGGGATAGGAGAGACCTCTCAGAGAACCTAAATAGGATATTGCAGACTATGTTACTTCACCTTCGCTCCAGGTTAACTGAGTACATGGAAAAATCATCTAAAAGCCTTGAGGCCAGACAAGAGTTTCAGAAGCTCTGGTATGACCAAAAGGCTGTATGTTTGCAGTTCCGTCCAGAGCTGAAAGTGTGGGTTTTGGAACCTGTGGCTCCGATGGACCTCCAAGACATATGGAGTAGACCATACTCTATCCGAGCGAGAAAAGGGAAAGTCACCTACCTGGGGGACTTTGGCTCTTGCAGGAACCTCTGTTGTGTTGGCTCTCTTTATAACAATGAGACTGCTGTATTCGGGTGTCAGAACCATAGGACTACAGGGAACTGAGTTGAATTCCACACTGTGTGATAACTGTCGGCCTAACCCTTCCGGACAGCTAGCAGTACCTCACCAGTACACAAGAGTAGAGGTCTACAGGGAACTGAGTCGAATTCCACACTGTGTGACAACTGTCGGCCTAACCCTTTCGGCCAGCTAGCAGTAACTCACCAGTACACAAGAGTAGAGGTAGATTGTGGCAGCAGTGTGCATGCCATTCTGATTTCTCAGGGAAATTGTGGAGCAACAGATCTTGCCCTTTTCTCCTAGTTACACTCGTCTCAAACATGCAAAGACAAACAGAAGTAGGAATTGATTCAATTAATTTTATTGAATCAATTGCATTCTAGATAATAAGGCATTCACTGAAATAGTAAGGATAATGAAACATGATAATAGCAAGTGAAAACATAAAAAAAGGGAAACATAAGTAAAGTCCCATCATACTCTCACAATGCTAGGTTATACAATTCCTACCGACACCACTAAAGTTCTATACTAGGGAATAGCAGTGTTAGCCCTAATCCATCCTTCAGGGCCCCTGGAAAGACACCATCCCCACACCTGAATATGGAAGTAGAGAAAAGGCTGTTGGTCTACCAAGAGTCTTCCCCCATGTCGACAGAAACAATGTCTAGTCTCAGCAGACAGCTTCAATGAAGTGAAGAGCATGCAGTGGCAACTTTGGGCTGGAAATTGCCTCTAATATATAGGCAGCAGAAAGGTGTTTTATAATGAAACATCTGGTGTTCTAATAAAACCGCCCTAAGGTAAAAACATGTATGTTTCCATGATATGACAAGGAATATGATGTTCTACTTTGTACCGACAACATTATTGTGTGCAGCCTTAAGAAAAGTACAGAGCAAAAATGTTGTGCTAAAAAATGAAAACAATGTTTCCCAAGCAGAGTGAACAACAGATAAAAGAATAAAAACATGATAATAAAATAAATTGTTTTCTAGGTTAAAGGGCACAAGCAGCAGGCCTATGGCTAAAATAACATGCCCATACAATGCTACTAATATTACCTTACAACACCCTCCCCTTATCTGTTCAAAGTTTAGCGGTTAGCCCAATTGTACTAAATTAAAAATAAACTAAAATATATAAACAAATGTCCAAGTTGACAAGCGAAACATATTAAAGAGGGCCAAATAAAAACAGTCAATTTAGAATTTTGCAATCTTGTTAATAAAGGCTGAATGTCAACATTATATCAAAAGTCATTGTCATTTTGAAAATCACCAATTGTATCCATGATAATTGAATCAAGGTAAGATCCCTCTTTGGCAGGTGTTAATGCTATCAAATCAGTGCCAAGGAAAACCAAAGAGTACTCATGTTCCAAAGTCTCAGCTCCAGCCAAGGCTGCAGCATTCCCTGTAGTGGCAGATGTTAAAGTACCAAGTGCCACTTGATCCACAAAGGGTGGCCCATAGGAGGCTTCCCGTAACAAAAACACCCTCAGCATGCATGTCTGTTAATGAGCCCTCAGCAAGAACATCAACAGATCAGCGTCCAATGAAATTAAGTGCCGCATAGTAAGACACAATTGCAGTGCACATTCGAAAAGGCACCAAAGGCAACAAACATGGGCTGCACACAGTCCAGGACCGCTCTAAATTATAAAGACGAGTTGCACTCCAGGTCTGTGGGGCTCCAAAATACTGCATCATGCATTCACAACACAGTTGCGCTGGTGGAAGCACCATCAGTTCCCCTTGCTGAGATGAGGCAGCCACTGTGGATACAAAAAATAGCAACAGCAAAATTCCACCAATTAAGGCCAAAGTGATTGGGAATCCCCTGAAAATATGAGTGTATGGATGAAGGTATAATACCAAATATAGACGAAAAGGTGCTAACGAACGTAGACGTAACAACCTTAAAGAAATGAACAATCTGAACAGTATTGGATGCATTGAAAATTTATCCCACAAGTTCACCGAAATGTTTCGGAAAGTTTTTATTTTAAAATGGACTGTATTTCTGCAGATGACCTCGCTACTTGTAGGGCAGGTCTCGTTGGCAGATGTAAGTGCTACATGTTTCTCGAACAATAGAGCTTAGCTTGTCAAAATTTATATTAGAAGTAGCAATATGAGGGCACATTTCTGCTACTTTCATCTGTTGTTTGTGGGGTGGGCAATACCAGCTCACATTCCACAACAGCCCTCAGTGTTTAGAAGCATATAACTTCCATTTGAGAGCACCTTGAATGTTGGTCAAATCAACAGGACAGTAACTCCCTTCAGAAAGAAAGCCAAATTTGCTGCAGTAGCATTACATGCTCTGTGCGAGGACAGCAGTTAGAAAACAATCGAATGGGTCACAGAGGTATCACATTTACTTCCGCTAACAAAGACCTTTTTCATGCCATTGAAACATATATACCAGAAGGGTAGCTCCCACACCCCAAGAAAGTAGCTATCTTCTAACCTTTCATATCTGCCTACTGGAATGTATTTCAAGCCAGATGTGAACTGCAGTGTTGAAATAGGCAGATTGATATCCCCATGAATTAACCATACTGCAGATACAATTTTGCCACAGTAAAAGGCAACTTTTCTAACTTTGCGATGTTCAACATAACATAAGTCGCATCTTTCTTAGCCATTGATTGTTGCTGTCACGTCAAATTAAATGCTGCAAACAGGTCTTTCACTGTAACCTATTGCCAGGGAACACAACCACTTTTCAATATCTGTACTGTCCAACCCAACTGCATAATGGACCTGGGTTGACTCTGCCCATGTTGCAAAGATGACATGTCAGTTTGCATAATGTAAATTGTGGAAGATATGATGTTAAGAATATATATGCAGTCAGACAAGGTGTTAATCCCACTATCTACAATGGGTAATGCATTCTCTAAGTTTTCCTGATCTATTTGCCTTAACTTGGCAGCGGAATCTTGTTGTGAAAGTTTCCAAATTTAGTTGTAAATTGCATATAAGAAGTGTTTTTTACATTGTCTTCTGAAGCCTAACAGGAAATCTTTTAACTATGTATTCTTTGACAGGAGACTGAGGTGTTCTTGTACAGCATGTAGTGAGGAACCTTTTAACTATTGCTAGCCTAATTTGTCTACACTGTCAGTTGTTACAATACTGGACTGTTCTGATGTCACATAAAGAGTGTGTGATCTACTCACTCTAAAACCCCTGAGGAGTTTACAAAATGTGCATGACAACCATTTGTGTCTACTGGCCACAATAACCACCCGCCAGGAGTTGAACGTATTGGCCCTCATAACAGCATTGGCAGAAAATCCTGCTTACGGTCACAGTGACGGCCGCCATCATACCGTCACAGAGGTGAACATCCGTTCACCATATTATGACACACACTAAAGCAACAGAATACTGCTACAAACACATATCCGCCAGATCAAAGGTTAGTGGTAAAGTGTCAGTACGAACACCCATACCAACATGCCAAAAAAACGCCATCCACATTATGATTCACGAATCACCACAGCAGACATTCAACTGCAGTAAACCATTGGCAGTACACACTGGCGTGGTCAGAATGGCCACCCAAACACAAAACCACACAACATTGGCCAAAACTAAAACCACATATCTGACACTGATACACACTCCACATCCACCCACCCACAGCACTATAAACCACAAACCCACATTACCCACAACCCTTTACAAACACGAAAAATAGCCAAGAGGCAGCCACGCAAATCACAGCAACAACTAAACACGCCACTTATACCCAACCATCTGTCACACACCCACACCCCACCACATTATACAACACCCACTGCACACCACACACCACACAACACCCATGTCCCCACAAAGGCACTCCCTTTTCACAGATCAGGAGTTACAGGTCATGGTGGAGGAAATAGTCAGGGTAGAGCCACAGCTGTTTGGAGCACAGGTACAGCAAATCTCCATTGCAAGGAAGATGGAGCTATGGTGAAGAATTGTGGACAGGGTGAACGCTGTGGGACAGCATCCAAGTACAAAAGATGACATCAATAAGAGACCTATGGCGGAAGGTACTTTCCATGGCAGCAAGGCACCAGCTCGCCATCCAGAGAACTGGTGGTGGACCCCACAGCTGACAGCATGGGAGGAGCAATTCTTTGCAATATTCCATCCTGAAGGACTCACTGGAGTAACCAGAGGACTGGACACTGGTGAGTCACAATTTACTACCTATCCCCCCACATACCTGCATGCCACTACCACCCCTCACCCTGACACCCATCACTCTACTCCATCCCACACAGTGCACCACCACAATTGACTAACCTCAAACCAAGCCCTGCATGCCATACCCACTGCATGAACATCCCTCCCAGCCCTGCATGTACACCCGCCAACAATGCATGCACAGCATGGAGAACTAACAATCCCACATCACCATACACAAATAAAGTTCACAGGGCAACAGCAACGATATATGGGAAGCTAGGGATGTATAAAATATCACATACATGTAGCATAATACACCATTTACATCCCCACGGGTGCCCCAGCCAATCTTAGCGATGAGGAGGTGCCACAGCTACCCATTCCTCCAACAGAAGATGCCCCCAGTGATGACAGTAACTCTGGACTTCTGGATCTGGATGAACTTCCTGGTCCATCAGAGACCACTGGTCAGTCGGCAACCCCACCCCACACCCACTCCACCACAGAGCCTCCCCCCTCAATATCCAACAACACAGCAGCTACCCAACGTCCCCACACCTCTACCTCCAGGCCACGTCAATCAACAGTGTGCCCATGTGTACAGGGACCCCAGTCCACACCTCATTGCCAAGAATATCAGGCTCCTGGGGTCAGTGGCAGTGGCAGTGGGCATACCGTTCGGGGGACACAGGCACAGGGGGTCAGGGACTGTCGGACAGCTGTGCGCCAGGGGGTGAACAGGCCCAGGGAACTGACTGCCCATGAGTCACTCACCAATGTCCTGGGGGCTTACCAACAATCCTAGGACAAGATGGGTCAGATTCTAAACATCATGCAGGAACCAGCAGCTGCATCAGGTACACCATCAGGAGATCAGGAAAGATTTGCAGGCCCTCAACACCACCATGGTCTCCACAGCAGGGGTGCTGGCTTATATGGCCAACATCATTAGAGACTACACAGCACACCAGCGGGCCCTTCCACTAGCCATTCAACTGAACAGCCCCCTACATCTGCTGCAGCTAGTGGACAGGAGGCCCTGCCACAGGACCCACAGGCCACCAGCACCCCTCCCCCTACAGAAGGCGAATCACCTGCAAATGTTCCCTGCAACCCATACAGATGCCAGAGACACTTGCCAAGACCAATACCAACACCCAGGAAATGAGACCCTCCTGAATGTCCCCCTTGTGTTCCGCTCTTTCACCTTGTCCACTTTGAACTGCTATTGCTCCCCTTCCTATGGCCCCTTGGACACTGGACCTGTGCTACAAATAGACAGGACCAATACCGTGGGCTTACCTCTACCATCACCCCTTTCCATTGGGCTATTCCTTCTATATATTTCACTACAATAAACACCCTTGAACACAACTTGAGTGATAGTGCTTTATGTGACAAAAATGTGAAATAATATTAACAGTTTCATCTTGTGCAATTGTTCTGAACTTTGTGATTGCATACAAATAATGGCCTGCAGCTGTCTGTTGCCATCACATCAGTACACAGCTGTAATAACACCAACATCTGCAAAATGATAAGCCATAGGTGACAGTCAGTTGAGATGCAAAGGAAATGACTGACATCATGCTACAGCCACACTGAAAAGATAAATAATCAGTGGTCAGTTCCACTGTCTTACCTGTGTATCATTCGAAGTATTGCTGAATTACTCATGTCCTGTTGTCTACATCCTCATAATCTCCTCTCCCTCCTCACCCTCACTGTCCTGAGAGTCCACTGCATCCACAGGAGCATTTTCACCCTCCTCTTCCTGCAGATAGGGCACATGTCGTATGAGGGCGAGGTTGTGCAACATGCAGTATACAACAACTATCTGGCAGACCTTCTCTGGGTAATAGCACAGGGATCCACCTGTCAGATGGAGGCATCTGAACCTGGCCTTCAGGAGGCCAAAGGTTTGATCAATTATCCTCCTGGTTCCCCCATGAGCATCATTATAGCGATTCTCAGACCCTGTCCTGGCATTCCTCACAGGGGTCAAGAGCCACGACAGGTTTAGGTAGCAAGAGCCACCTGCAAGAATTGCGGTACAAACATTAGCCTTGCACAGTGTTATGGGGGATGACTCCCGAAGGCATACACTGATATGTATTGGTTGGGACTCAGGCTCACCAATTAGCCAAGCCCTGTTCCTCTGTAGTTGTGCCATCATATTTGGGATGCAGCTATTCCTAAAAATGAAGGCGTCATGCACCGACCCAAGATACTTGGCAGTGACGTGGGAGAAGCACTGGTCAGCCAGGCACACCATTTGCACATTGAGTGAGTGAAACCTCTTCTGATTCGTGAACACCTGTTTATTGTGCCGGGGGTACAAATGCAATATGTGTTCCGTCAATGGCCCCAATAATATTTGGAATATGTCCCATTGCATAGAATCCAGCCTTCACAGTTGCCAAATCTTCCACTTGGGGGAAAGCAATGTAGCTGCACATGTGTTTGAGCAAGGCAGACAAAATCCTTGCCAGCACTATTGAGAACATTGGTTGTGACATTCCTGCTGCCAATCCCACTGTTACTTGGAAAGAACCAGTTGCCAGGAAATGGAGCACAGATAGAACTTGCACAAGAGGGGGGATCCCAGTGGGATGACGGATAGCTGATATCAGATCTGTGATTGTGGTCCTGTCCAGTCTATAGGTGAGTATTATGTGCCTGTCCTCCAGTGCAGCCAAGTCCACAAGGGGTCTGTACACAGGGTCTTGCCTCCTCCTCCTATTCCTCCACAGTGCTAGGTATCTAAGAGACACAAGAGTGAGACGGGTGTCAAAAACTGAACAATGGAACCACCACCTCAGTGTAACTGAGCATGTATGTAATTGGACAATGTAAATGTCAATGTATGTACAATTGACAGCAATGACGCAATTCCCAATTTCAGAATGTTGACCACCACCATAAAATGGCGACTGCGTGTCCTGTATGTAGGGACAGGTGGAAGTGATGTAACCCCGGCAGCGTTAGGCATCGTGGCGGAAGGTGGTCTTGCACTGCAGTGCTATTCCTCATTGGCTTACATGGGGCTCTATGGAGTAGAGTGTCCAATGAGGATCACCGGCGGGAGTGATGGTGTACACTGCTGTGGACGTGACTGCCATTTTCTGTCTATAACCTCACCTGTTTCCTGACTTTCCAGAGGACAACACCTCCACTTCGTGTGCTGCTGTGACCTGTGTCTGGAACCTACCATGGCCCGTGTGACAGGGGAAAGGGCCCCTGCCTTCACTTCAGAGAAGTTGGAACGCCTGGTGGATGGGGGTCCTACCCCTGTATGGATGGCTGTATGGGCCTCCAGTCCAACAGGTGAGTACACCATTGATGATGCATGCAACAAGGTTGCATAGAGATGTGTGTGCTGGCAGTGTGTCATTCGGATGGGAGGTATGTCTGGTGGTAGTGTACATGCAGGGCTCCAGGAGATGTGTGTGCCAATTGAGGGGAAATGGTATTTGATGTGTCACAGGCTTGATTATTTGGTTAATGGTGTCCTCCTGTCTGTATTACCTCTGCAGGTCAGTGCCCATCAGAAGAAGGGATTGTGGTGTGCCTTCGCCAAGGACGTGCGGACCCTGGGGGTCTATAGCAGGCGGGGCGCTCACTGCAGGAAAAGGTGGGAGGACCTGAGACGCGGGGCCCGGAAGACTGCAGAGGCCCAGCTGGGGATTGCCTCTTAACGAGGGAGGGGTGCCCGTCGGAACCTGACCCCCCTGATGGCCTGCATACTGGCGGTGGCCTACCCAGAGCTGGATGGGCGCTTGAGGGCACCACAGCAGCCACAAGGGGGGGTGTACAGTGTTTGTAAGAACCATCTTTGTTGCCTGGCATGGGATCCTGGCGGTGGGTTTCAGTTAGTGGGTGCCCCTAAATACCAGCTCAGACATTATTGTGTAGTCCAGCTCAAGGTAAATGGGTGTATGGCAAAATCTTGTTAACTAGCCAGGTGGCATTCCATGTCAGACAGGGCTTAGTGGGTCCCAGGTGGGGTGCAGACCGCAGTGGTTTTCTCTAATTTTGCTGTGGTACCTAGCCAGTGGAATGCCAGTGCGGTACATAGTGCTCAATCTTGATCTCTGTGTGTGATGGTAATGTGTATGCCACTCATGGGTGTTGATGCTGTAATTGACCCAATGTTCCCTTTCTTTCTCCCCCTAATTTCTTCTGCCATCCTGTCCATGTGTGCATCAGCATCACCTGGTGGAGGAGCAGGGGCACCGATGACTGAGGGAGCTGCATCCCACAAAACCCAGGAGGCAGAGTCATCCGATGCCGAGGGGACCAGTGGGACGGAGGGTGAGGGGAGCACCCTGGCAGAGACAGGAGGTGACAACACTGATTCTGATTCCTCCGCCGATGGAAACTCCATGATGGTGGCAGACACCTCTGGAACCACCGCAGCTACAAGTACAGCCGCAACCTCCCATACCAGTACTGCCCTCCCAGTAGCCCCCCCACTGAGTTGCCGGTGCCCGCTCACCCAGGAGGGTGGGCATCTCCTTCGCCCCAGGCACCTCAGGCCCTGCCCCAGTGAGCCCTGCTGCCCTCAGTGAGGAGGCTATTGACCTCCTGAGATCCATCTCTGTAGGGCAGTCAACCATAGTGAATGGCATCCAGGGACTGGCATCCCAGATGCAGCAAATGCAGTGCCTTCCTGAAGGGCATCCACAGTGGGTTGGTGGCCACACAGAGATCGTTTCAGGCTCTGGTCTCCTCTCTGATGGCAGCCAGTGTCCCTGATCCTACCGCTCTCCCTCCAACTACCACTTCCCAGTCCCATTCTCCTCCACCCCAACCCATCCCATGCACACATGCAGACAAGCATGCACACAAAACATCACACAAGAGTGGCACTGATAAACACAGGCAGCACACTTCAGACCACAAGCACTAACAAAAACAACAGACAGTTGCACACAAAACAACATGCACTACCTCCACTGTCTCCCCTCCTCCTCCTTCTCCTCCCTCACAGTCATATCCATACTCACATCTGCATACACTGCATCACCAACCACCATCACCACAACATGCAGCACACACACCTCACTTGCAGACACCTCCACAACATCCATCCACGCGTCCTGTTTTTCCTCACCCACCCAGTCTGCACCCACCTAAGAGACACAAACTCTCGCACTCAGAGACCCAACAGCCATCCACCTCACACACGCACACTGTCTATGCACCTGCACCCAAGTCCAGGAAACGTACACCCCCAACAACTACTCCCTTTACCTCCACTCCCATTCATCATCCCACATCCTGCCCCAACATCCCTAAGTAGCTTTTCCTTGCCCAACTTGACCTCTTCCCTCCCCCTTCACTACCCCGTCCTGCCCATAAGAGCAGGGTTCCAACGACCCAGCCCAGCACCTCAGCCAAACAGTCTGCCAGGTCTCCCACCAAAAAATCAGCTGCAAGCACAAAGGGGCCCCTGAGTGTGACGGCAGCCACTCCAGAACAAGTGGGCATGTTACCCACTTCAGTTGAGGTGCCCTCCAACCTCCCTTCCCCCTGAGATGCCTGCTCATTTCCAACATGATGCCCCTCAACAGTGCAGTCCGGAAGTTGTCAGGAGTCAAGTTGGGCCTTTGACTGTGCCCTGTGGCCATGTGGCCCTTTAGTACTTTGAACTGGCCATTGGCCCTATCTGGACATTGACACCTGCATTTGCATTTGATTTAACATTATGGTGGCTGTTGGCAGCAAATTAGTGTTCGTTCACTCTAATTGTTGTCCTTGTTTTAATTTAACGTGGGTCCTGTGATGTCCGTTTTATTCTGCAGCTGGTTCTGTGTATGGTGTGTGTGTGAATGGTGTGTGTTGTGTGTGTGTGTGTCACTCTCCTTTTCCTCCCTCCCTCCATTGTGTGCTAGGTGGCTGTACTCACCGTTGTCGTATTCGTCAGCGTTGGTGTTCCTGGGTGGCCACAGCGTGGTAGAGAATTGGGAATACTTGAAGTTCCAGTTCTATGGAGGCGGCGGAATGCTCTGTGTCCCTGTTGGTGAGCCTTTCGTTGTTTGTACAGTCTTTCCAGAAGGCTTTTGTTGGCGTTGGTACTCCCCCGGAAATGCTGGTGGTTTGCTATGTCATAATATGGTGGGCGGTACCTTGGCTTCCACCTGGCTGTTGATGGCCACCGCCGTAGTCAGTGGTGTTAACGCCCTGGTGGTTGGTGTGGTACATTGGCTGTCTATGGGAGCTATCACCGCCATGGTCATAATTTGGCAGTAATTACAGCCAGCCTGTTGACGGTATTTACTGCCACTTTAACAGTCACCACCAATGTCATAATGAGGGCCATTATGTTAAATGTTCCAATCCGGGCCCGCCTGTCGAGCTGTTCTTTACTTTCATTTATATATTTTTGCCATTTGTAAAATTTTGTGTGAGTGGGGATACTGGGCACATTCAATTCTTTCATTTTTGCGAAGTCTAGAGAACTTGTCTGCTGCACTGTCACTCAAAAATATAATTTGTAAAGGTATCAGGCATGTTCTAAATAAACCTTCCCTCCTCTGTATTTGCCAATTTGTAGCTCCCCAAACACTCTTTAAGTCAATCGACTTCATCCAATGTTCATAGCCTTCTATAACCAACCTTGAAATGTGGGAATCAGAATAAATCAGTTTTGTGTCCATTAACAGTACACTGTGCATTTCCATTAGAGGCCATTTAAAATAATAGGTTGCAGCATTTTGAACATTATACCCTCAAAACATATAAACGTTTCCTTATATGTTTTAGAACGCCAGACTGGTGGGGTAGGACAATGTTCCCACTGTGTATTATAAAAACACTCTTCCGGGTGCTTGCTCTATTAATGAAATGACGTCCATAATATTTATAACAGAACATATCTCCATAATTTTCTTTTGTTCAGTAAATATCTTCACTTTCAAATACAGGAAAATGTTCCAGCTCAGAAAGCATAGAGTCAAATGTTTTTACATCCCAGTCACCAGGTATTATCACATCATTCAATGAAAGTTTGACAATGTATGAAATTTGAAGAACTGCCGTCGGGCCAAATTTATCAAAAGATACTTTATGCTGAACAATCCCATCATGAATTGGTTTAGCTGAAATGTTCACTAGGGTCAAGTCTCAACAGACATTATGTAAGGAAAGATGTGCTTTTAGAACCTCATCCACCAGTTTGACTGCAGTGAGTTCAGGAAGGTAATGACCATATATGAATAAGAAAAAGACTATGACAAACCCAATCCAAAGGAGAAAGGCAAGTATAGTTAGTAAAAGCCATAGGAAGTTCCATCGATGAAAAAATACTTAATTTTGAGCAAATTTATCAGCTTACTTGCTCTTGACAATGGTGCCTCAGTAGAAGGTGATGAGACAGTAAAAGAGTCATTGATGTTGGCAAAATATCCAGAAGCAGTTTGTGGAAATACTGGAGCCCTGTGAAGAAGTGGTCTCCCTTGGTAGTTCATAGTAAACAATTCCATCAGTCTGAATTGAATTTGAGTATAATTGTTCATTATTTTGGTTGTTTCTTGTCACAGATGAATGTGGTAGTACTAATGAAAGATCATTTTCCATCCTCCCCAAGCTCGGGGAAGTGTCAGCATCAGTGCTCAAAAACCTGGAGAGAAACTTCCTAGCCCGTAGTGAGAGGGATTCAGGAACTACCCAGGAGTCCTCTATTTCTGCTATGTAGGATTGGCCACATGCTGTAACTTGACATTATCAATGGAGACAAAGCGTTAGAATAACAGTTCTGGTACCATGTATTCCCAGGACTGGAACTGGTGCACGATATGAAGGACCAAACTCCTTTTTCACAGCAATCTTTTCTCGCACTAGATCCACAACTTCCAAGATACAGCTGGTAGATGTTTTTGGTGCAACCCTTATTCCCAAAGAGGCTGCACAGGCAGACGTGTTTTCATCACGGAACAGTTGTAATTCTTGCAAGACAGTGACATGTTAATTTCTGTCAAAAGGTGTGTCTGCTGCCTCTTCACAGGAGCCTTCAAGATCTGGAACATACATTTGTGTTCCAAACAGCACCTCAGATTGGGTGTGCCCTGACAGGGACTTTTTGGGCAGATTATTAAGTGCTGTATGGACACTGTTACCCTCAGGATGGTAGGGGGACAAGAAATAGAGATGTACCCCTAACAAACCGTGGTGTCCCTGAATGCTCTTGAAGCAAAAGCAGGGCCCTGGTCTGAGTGGAATTCGCAACTGCATATGTCCAGATAAAGACTTGCAAATCTTTAATAACTGTTTGAGCATCAGCGAATTGTTGTGGCCATACCCATAGAAATCTGGAGCATGAGTCAACAGCGACTAAAATGTGTTTGTATGCACCATCAGGTATCAGAGGAGCACAATGGTCCAGGTACACACATTGTAGTGTTTTTTTTTAATTTATTTTTTAAATAAGAAGGAGTGTCTGCTGTGGGTATTTGATGGTGGACCCTTTTATTTGCTGACAGATGTCATAGCAACGGACATACTGTTTTGTCTGTTTGTACATACCTGGCCACCCTAAGCATTTTTGTAGTAAAGAAATAGTAGCTGCCACACCTGCATGGGCAGAAGCAACTCCTTTATGTGCCGCTTTTATCAACTCTTTGGTCTTGGGTCAGGATCACACAATTACCCACCCCTGGTGTTGTTACTAAGGCAGTATTCAGGCTAGTTATGTGATAAGAATATTTGGCAGGATATGCCTTTAGTAATGGCTTGCTATAAGCTAAAGCTTTTGTAGAAGCTTAGAAACTTGAGGAAAAAAGAGGGACAGGAGTTTAATATGAAAAGTGAAAAGAGGGTTTATTTTAACGTTACACAGGAACCCTGATTGGCAAGGCCAAGATCAAGAGTCCAAATTGTGGAACTTAAATATAATCTTCTCTCAAACACAAAAGATGTAACCAGGCATCTCATACATGGTTCAATCAATGTTTGCCAACTGATCAAATTCTTGAACATTACAGCCATGATTCAAGTTGTAGTTTCGTAATATTGATACATAAGTTCAGACAAACTAAAATAGTCACAGCGGTCACAAGATATGTGCAATATACTGATCTGGGCACTTTCTGTTCATAAAAACAACAAGTGCACAAAAAGACCGATGTCTTGCTATTTTTACTTATGCTAGCATGCATGAGTATACCATGGTGCTGTCTTTGTGGCAAGCCTTGCTTCATAACTGCGTTTCGAGCAAGCAAAGTGAAGAACAATAAACGTGGTTCATGGGGCTATGAATTGTTCAACAACAGGCCTTACTTTACCATTGAGTATCATAGAGCCAGGGAGCCTGGCATGGACTCAATACCTAATAATGCAACTGCAATTCTACATTCCGCCCTCTGATATTCAATGATAATCTACACTTATTCCTTCACTATGACCATCTCTAAAGCCTCCCTCAACCCGGGATCACCTCGGCTTGAAGTGTAATGTGATTGTATTGTATTCCTCTTGTAACACCCCTCTAATAATGTGCTTATACAGGTGAGACAGGCTTATATCACTATGCACAAAGTTATTAGGGCCACTACTCCTATTACCATTGCTTCTATAAACCATGGTACCCAGTTGCTGAACCATGCACGCAGTGTTTCCCATATCCCACCTAGGTCTGGAGAGGTGCACATTTTTTTGCTTCCTTTTGAGCCTCCTTTATCTTCCCAATGGACTTATTTATCTTGTCACTATTATCCGTAATATATGCACAGCAGCTTTGAGGGATCACGTGACAGACCCCACCTTCCTTGGCCAGGATAATGTCTTACGCAATACGATTTTGTATTACTACGTCCCTCATATCTGTTAATTCCTCCGTTATGTTTCCCAGGGCTGCTGCTGTGGAGTCTGCCAATTCTTCCATCAACCCTTCAAGCTGATGTATCCTTGCTGTTGAGTACATCATCCCAAATTGGGGTACCATGATACCCATAGCTGCCATCGTTCTGTCTATCCAGGTGACATCCCTTTTTGTGAGGTGCTTATAATGGGCCACATAATTTATCTGGGACATAGATGTGAGTCATCCGTGGTAGTACTGGTGCTGGGAAGCAGGTACCATACCACCTGGCCGGAAGGTAGAAATATTCGGAATTACCACATATGAAATAGACTCCGCGTGGCCCACATATCTCAACTGATAATCCCTTAGGGCCATCCCTCAACCTATCTAATTTGGAAGTGGCACGGCACCTACTAGTGCCTACATATTTATTTGGCCCTGCGTTTGTTACATCGAGAATTCTACATCCCGCAGGGATACAAGATTTTTAAAGGCAAAGCACATCATGCCTCCTTGAGTATCGGTGGCGGACGTTGGACTACTGCCCCGGCGATATGATATGCACCGTGAGGCTAACCCTATGTTGATAACCTGCAGGTGTGGCACTGCTAAGGTTTTCGCAGTTCTAATCCCTGATGTTTGCCAACTCGTTGGGTAGCTCATTTTCCTTTTATCCCTTGGTCCTGCCTCTGCCAACCGACCTAAGAGTTCCACCTTCTGCTCCTGCCGGACTTCAGTCTGACATCTGTATTTTCTGTTCTGTTGACCCCCACCCCTACTAGGCATCGGCCTATGCCGTATGGGCACTCCAAGATTGTGGCGCATCATTTGTAATATCATATTACATGCTACATACCCACTCAGTTGAATGGCTGTATATTTCATTGTGTCCTGCGTGTTTGTGGGTAAGTGGGTGCACACATAACAGTTTGTTATATTTGCCAAGTTTATATATACGTCTACAATTTGTATAAAGGTGTTAGCAGCATAAGTCTCCCTATATTCGCTCCAGGCTATTTGGCCCCTATTTTCCTCTTTCCCTAATATTTCTATCTCCGCCATCCAGAAATACCCATCTGTTGCTTTTCATGCAGCCTTTCACTTTTGTGTGTGGCATGCTGGTTATCTAGGAAGGGTGTATATATATTGTGTCAGCATATAATATTAATATAACTGTCACTTATATTCCTGGGACAGGGCTACAGGTAGCTGTTAGTACCCACTTCTTTTCTTTTTCCTTTCTCCTGGGCATTGTCTTTCCTGCTGATAACTGTGGTACAGGGAACAAAAAAGAGTCCTCACACGAGTCTGTTGTGTTGCGGCTTTTGCATCTTCCACTGTCCTTCAGCCGTTCGTAGTCAACATTGAAGTGGGAGTATGTCCCAATCAATTTCCCTTTTTGGTAGTACCCCTCAATGTGGCAATGTAGCACTTACTGCCCACTCGGAAACATCTGCAAAGGCATCAGGGTACGACCCGCTTGCACCCTGTAATTCTCAAAGGTGTGCAGCACGAGCAGTCCTGCGAAGAAGGTGGAGTTCAAACAGGGCCTGCTTACACTACTAGTCCCCCGGGAGAGGGTGCAACATGAGCAGCCATGCCACTGTTCACCTGTTGCTTTTGCAGAGTGGAGATTATATTTAGATGATGATGGTAGTGTAGCTGACTGTGCCACCAATGCCTGAAGGTAATCACTTCTTGTTGTGGGAACTGTGGGTCCAGGATGTTAGCTCGTCTCATTTCACAGCTGTGGCAGTTGTCAAGAGGACCTGGTAGGGTCCCTTTTACCAGGGCTGGAGGTAGTGTTGTCTGGTGTGTGCTTTTACCCGCACCCAGGTGCTGGGTTGCAGTCCGTGTTCTTGTGGCGTTTCTGGTCCTCTTAAGGCCTGCAGTACCTGGTGGTGAAGATAACGTAATGTCTCTGTTAGCTTTTTATAATACTGTAGCAATAGGTCATCTGTTACTGCTAGCAGGACAATGGACATGTGGCCAGGGATGTTCACTGGGCGGCCAAATACGATCTCATGTGGACTCAGTTTTGTCACCCTTCGGGGGTACTTTTCATGGCTAGCACAGCTAATGGCAAAGAATCAATCCATCTAACCTTCCCTATTTTGTTCTTTAGTACCCTGTTTTTTCTCTCCACAGCCCCAGGTGCTGGTGGGTGGTAGGCAAAATGTAACTTTTATGTTATTCCAGGTCACCTGCACAACCCCTGGATGACCTGGGAAATGAACCGGGTCCTTACCTGAACTCAAAAGGACTGGTATCCCAAAACGGGAAATCAATTATTTCAACAAACACTTAGCAACCCTTTGTGCGTCACAGCTCTTAGTAGGGTATGCCTCCACCCATTTACTGAACATACAAACGATGACCAGAACATACTTATACTTATGGACATCTCAATGAAATCCATCTGTAGGCTCTTGAAGGGTCCATGTGGTGGTGGGAAGTGGCCTGGTGCTGTGGGTGTTCCCCTGGCCGGTGTTATACTGGACACAAACAGTGTATTTCCTGTATAGCTGTTCAGCATACTGACAAACTTCGTGCTGTGCCAACATTGGGAAAACAAACATATCATCCCATCCCACCCCACATGTGAAGGACCATGAAAAAGGCAGGCCATAGATGGTAGTAGCATTGATGGCAAACATACTTTACCACTTGGAGCTGTCTGAATCCCTTCTTTATCTTGTGTGCAACGTCCCCTCTTCCACTCCCCCCAGTCCTGTACCCCAGCCCATTGTTGAATGGATTTGGGATCAAAATATGTACTTTTTCTTTAATCTGTGTAACAGATGTCACCTGAATCATTTTGTACTCATACCCAGCCAACGCTATTGTTCTGGCTTCTCCATCAATAAACGCATTTCCTGTGAAAACATAGGTGGTCATTTTGACCCTGGCAGTCTTCTGACCGCCAGGGTTAATGTGGCAGTATCACCGCCAACAGGCTGCTGGCAATGACCGCCAAATAATGACCATGGCGGTGAACCCTCCCATAGACAGCCAATGTACTACACCAACCACCAGAGTGGTACGATCATTGAACATGGCGGTGGCCACCAACAGGCAAGCGGAAGACAAGGATCAGCCCACCATATTATGACACCACCAGGATTTCCAGGGCGGTAGCAACAACAGTAAAAGCCTGGCGGAAACACATCATATAAAAGGAGACACTCACCTCCGGTGACACACAGAAGTCCGTGGCCGCCATGGAACCCGAACTGCAAGTCTTCCCGATGCTGTACCACGTCATGGCCATCCTGGAGCACCAATGCCGATGAAAACGACGACGGTGAGGACAGCCACCTAGCACACAAGGGAGGGAGGGAGATAGGGGAGAGTGACACACACAACACACACCACACACCCAGAACCATCTGCAAAGCAAAACAACAGTAACAGAACCCCGGAGTAAAGAAAGCTAGGACAAATACACTGTTCCAACCACTGTATTCCTGTTGGATGAATATTCAAAATGCAAAAACATACACAACTGTATATATATATATATATATATATATATACAGGCCCAAAGGTCAGTCCAAAGTCACTAATGCCCACAGGGCAAAGTCCAAGCTCCAGCTGTTCAAGGGCATCATGTTGGAAATGGGCAGACACTTGAGGGGGCTTACATCTCATTGGGAGGGGGCTCCTTGCCAACTGGCTCTGGAGGGGGCTCCTTGCCCACTGGTTACTTAGGGGGCTCCTTGCCCACTGGTTCTGGAGGGAGCTCCTTGCCCATTGGTTACTGAGGGGCCTTCTTGCCCACTGGTTACTGAAGGGGTTCCTTTCCCACTGGTTCTGAGGGAGCCCCTTGCCCACTGGTTCTGGACTGGGCTCCTTGCCCTATGATGATTAATTGGGCTCCTTGGCCTTTCATTCAGAATGGGGCTTCTTGGGCTCAGATTTGTGAGAGGCCTCCTTGGGCTCAGTTTTGGGTTGGGCCTCATTGGACTCAGCTTTAGGTGGGGCCTCCTTGGGCTTGGATTTGGGTGGGGCCTCCTTGGGCTTGGTTTTGGGTGGGGCCTCCTTGGCCTTGTGATTTGGGTGGGGCCTCCTTGGCCTTGGATTTGGTGTGGCATCTTTGGACATGGATCTACGTGGGACCTCCTTGGCCCTAGGTTTTAGAGGTGGCTCCATGGTCTTGGTAGTCTGTGTGGCACTTTAGCCCTCCATTTTGGCGCGGGAGGAGTGTTCTTGGGGCGGGTGGCCAGCGTCGCACACATGTGCCCCTTAGTGGCAGCTGGAGACTTTGGGGGTGGAGCAGTGTCAGACTGCGTGCTTGAGGTACGGGGCTAGGACCTTCCTCTTATGGGCAGGATGGGGGACAGGTGGAGGGAAGAGATCAAGGCGGGCAAGGAAAAGCTTCTCTGGGCCAATGGGGTGGAATGTGGGAGGAGGGATGGGAGTGGAGGAAGAGGGAGTGGTTGTAGGGGGAGCAGGTGTGCTGGACTTGGGTGCAGGTACATGGACAGTGTGTGTGTGTGAGGTGGATAGCTATTGAGGGTCTGAGTGCGAGCGTTTGTGTGTCTGTGAAGGTGAGTTAGACAGGGTGGGGGAGGACAAACATGACGTGTGGATAAATGTTGTGGTGGTGTCTGCAAGTGAGGTGGGTGTGCTGCATGATGTGGTGATGGTGGTGACTGCGCATGTGGTGTGTGCGGTGCAGTCTGCAGGTCTGCTGTTGTTGTGACTGTGGTCAAGGCTGTGCAGGTGGCAGGTTCTGGGACTGTTGATGCAGTGCATGCAGGTGTGAGTGAGGATGTGACTGTGAGGGAGAAGGAGGAGGGGAAGACAGTGGAGGCAGTGGATGATTTTGTGTGTGTATCTGTGTGTTGGCTGTGTGGGTGCTTGTGGACTGAATTGTGCAGCCTGTGTTTGTCTGTGCGAGTCTTGTGTGTTGTTTTGCATGCATGCTTGTCAGGGGGTGGCGGTAGAACCTGTAGCTGGGGTGGTCCCAGAGGGGTCAGCCACCACCAGGATTCAGAATCAGTGGTATCAGTTCCTGTCCCCACCGTGGTGCCCCCCTCGCCCTCCATCCCAGTGGTCCCCTCGGTGTCAGTGGACTCTGCCTCCTGGGTCCTGTGGGCTGCAGCTCCCTCACACGCCGGTGCCCTTGCTCCTTCGTCAGATGATGCTAATGCACACATGGACAGGATGACAAAAGGGGGGGCAAGAAAGGGAGCACAGGGTCAATCACAGCACAAAGAGCACAAATGGCATACACATCACTGTCACACACTGAGACTGAGAATGGGCAGTATGGACCACACTGGCATACCATTGGCTAAGTAATACAGCAGGTAGGAGCCAAACACTGCCAGCCATACACCAACTGGGACTAGCTAGGCCCTGTCTGACATGGGAAGCCAGCTACGTAGCTATAAAAAACATGTATTTCACCCTATTAACCTAAGCTGAACCATGCAGCAATGTCTAAACTGGCATTTTGGGGCATTCACTGACTGGTACCCTGCACCCAAATTCCATGCCAGGCAGCAGTGATGGCTGTCAAACAAACTGTACTCATCCCCTTGTGGCTCCTCATCTGGGCCTCCACGGTCTTCCTGGCACAGCGTCTCAGGTCCTCCCACCGTTTCCTGCAGTGAGTGCTCAGCCTGCTATAGACCCCCAAGGTCTGCATGTCCTTGGTGATGGCACACCAAAGACCCTTCTTCTGATGGGCGCTGACCTGCAGAGGAAACACAAATAGTGGGAAACCATTAACCAAACAATCCAGCCTGTCACACATATGGCCTACAAAATGCATTATCCCCTCATCAGGCATATACATGACCCGTACCCCTGCATTAGCACTGCCACCAGCCATATCCCCATATGACACTCTGCTAGCACACACACACATCTCCATGAAGCCATGTCGCATGCAGCGTACCCATAGTGTACTCACACGTTGGTCTGGAGGCCCATACAACTGCCCATACAGAGGTAGGGCCCCATCCACAAGCCTCTCCAACTCTTGACGAGAAGGCTGGGGCCCTTTCCCTGTTGGGCGAGTCATGGCAGGTTCCAGACACAGGTGTCAGCAGCACATGTAGTGGAGATGTCATCCTGTGGAAAGTCAGGAATCAAGTGAAGTGGTAGAAAGTAAATGGCGGTCACGTCTGCAGCAGTGAACATCGTCACCTCCAGCGTTGATCATCATTGGTTCCCATACTCCACAGAGGGCTATGTTAGCCAATGAGGAATTGCACGGAGGTGCAGACCGCCTCCCGCCATGATGCGAACGCCGGCTGAGTGAGGTTACTTCCACCTGTCCCTGAATACAGGACAGGCGGTGCCATTTTCTAATGCTGGAACACATGTACAGATGGATAAGTGCGAAGTTGTAGTTGAATTTACTCACCTATACAATTCCAGTGTTCAATATAAAAGCATGTTTTGTGTACACTGCTGTAGTGTGTTCGTGGTTACTGTTGTCACTCCCTTCTTACTTTTGGGTCCCTTAGTGTGTAAGAGGCTAGCACACTTAGGTACCAGCCACTGCGGAGGAATAGGAGGAGGAGGCAAGCACTTGTGTACAGACCCCTTGTAGACTTGGCTACACTGGAGGACAGGCACCTCATACTCACCTATCGTCTGGACATGGCCACAATCACAGAGCTGTGCGCACAACTGGAGCCTGACCTCCTACCTGCTATCCGTTGCACCACAGTAATAGCCTCTCTTGTGCAGATACTCTCTGTGCACCATTTCCTGGCAACTGGCTCTTTCCAGGTGACAGTGGGCTTGGCTGCAGGAATGTCACAGCCAATGTTCTCAATTGTGCTTGCAAGGGTTTTTGGCAGCCTTGCTCAAACACATGTGCAGCTACATCGCATTCCCCCAGGTAGGTGATTTATCCGCTGTGAAGGCTTGATTCTATGCAATGGGACATATACCACATTCTATTGGGGCCATTGATGGGACGCATACTGCCTTGGTCCCGCAGGGCCAATGAACAAGTGTACAGGAATAGGAAGAGTTTCCACTCACTCGATGAGCAGATGGTGTGCCTTGCTGACCAGTATATCTCCCATGTTACTGCCAAGTATCCAGGTTTGGTGCATGATGCCTTTGTCTTAAGGAAGAGCAGTGTCTCACAGCTGATGGTACAACTACAGAGCCACAGAGGGTGGTGTGAGAAAGTAGCCTCTTTCTAGCATGGTTACCCCCACTTTTAGCCTGTTTGTGAGTGTGTGCCAGTGTGTTTTGCCTGTATTACTGGGATCCTGCTAGCCAGGAACCCAGTGCTCATCGTTTGTGGCCTAATGTGTATGCGTGTGTAGAGCCTAACTGTGTCATTGAGACTCTGCTAATCAGAACCTCAGTGCTTATGCTCTCTCTGCTTTTAAATTTGTCACTGTAGGCCAGTGACTTCATTTACCAATTTCAATTGGCATACTGGACCCCCCTTATAAGTCCTTAGTATATGGCACCAACGTACCCAGGGCATTAGGGTTTCAGGAGATCCATATGTGCTGCAGCATTTATTTTGCCACCCGTAGGGAGCTCAGACAAACCCTTACACAGGACTGCCACTGCAGCCTGCGTGAAATAGTGCAAACACTATTTCACAGCCATTTTCACTACACTTAAATAACTTATAAGTCACCTATATGTCTAACCTTCAGTTGCTGAAGGTTAGGTGCAAAGATACTAAGTGTGAGGGCACCCTTGCACTAGCAAAGGTGCCCCCACATAGTTCAGGGCCATTTCCCCGGACTTTGTGAGTGCGGGGACGCCATTACACGTGTGCACTACATGTAGGTCAATACCTAACTGTAGCTTCACAATGGTAACTCCAAATATGGCCATGTAAGATGTCTAAGATCATGGAATTGTCCCCCATTCCAAATCTGGTATTGGGGAGCCAATTCCATGGATACTGGGGGCTCTACCATGGACCCCCAGTCATGCCAAACCAGCTCTCTGAGGCTTGCACTGCAGCTACTGCTGCTGCCACCTCACAGACAGGGTTCGGCCCTCCTGGGGTCTGGGCAGCCCAGTCCCAGGAAAGGAGAACAAAGCATTTCCTCTGAGAGCAGGGTGTTACACCCTCCCCTTTGAAAATAGGTGATACAGGCTGGGGAGGAGTAGCCTCCCCCAGCCTCTGGAAATGCTTTGAAGGGCACAGATGGTGCCCTCCTTGCATAAACCAGTCTAAACTAGTTTCGGGGACCTTTTTCTCCCCTGCCCTGGCAGGAAACTGGACAAAGAAAAGGGGAGTGACCATTCCCCTGTCTCTCACCACCCCAGTGGTGGTGCCCAGAGCTCCTCCAGTGTGTCCCAGACTTCAGCCATCTTGCTTAGCAAGGTGTGGGGGCACTCTGGAGAGCTCTGAGTGGCCAGTGCCAGCAGGTGATGTCAGAGACCCCTCCTGATAGGTCCATACCTGATAAGGTAGCCATTCCCTCTCTCGGGGCTATTTAGGGTCTCTCCTCTGGGTTGTCTTCAGATCCTGCTTGCAAGTTTCCTTCTGGAATCCTCTGCAACAACTTCAGCATCCTCTGACCTCAGATCAACCGCAGTCTGCTCCAAGAAACGCTGTACCTGCAACAAAGTGTCTACAAGAGATACTTTTCTTCAGCAACCTTGGTTCCAAGTGAGCAACTTCAACAGTTTCCACAGTGTGCATTCTCTGGGGACTCCCTGTCTTCATCCTGCACCAGAAGGACCGAAGAAATCTCCAGTGGAGTGACGGAAGCACTCCCCTGCTCCAAGCAGGCACCTTCGAAGGTGATCTTACTAATGGGGTGAAATGTTAGGGTTTACAAGGCGCTCAGGATTCAAATGGGCAAAGGATCTCAACAAAGATGGGGTGCCTACACGAGGGTAATCACCCAACCCTCAAAAGGTTCGAATGAACCTCAACACTAATCACAACAATGTGCGGTACCCCTCAAATAATATTAGTATTCAATATTAGCACATACAACTATACAGAAAAATCAATTTTGGTATAATTTCAATTTGTCCAAACCAATCCAAACAGTTATTGTAGTCCATCAGTGGTAATATAGTTCAAACCAATTTTGGTATAATTTCAATTTATTAAATCCAATTTAAGCATTTATTGTAGCCCGTCCATCATATTATAATTCAAGCTTGTAGCTCGTCCATGATATTACAATTCAAGCCAACACGTGTTTCGTCAAGGGAAACTGTTTTCTCACATCCCAAACGACTTCTTCAGGGCTAGAAATTGTAAACAAATTAAATTAAATGTGATTGAAAAAAACAAAATGCTCCAACTTGAGAGTTAAAAAGTTTATAAAAGATCCCAGAAAAGATTTTAAGATTATAAGGGCACTGAGTGCCCCAGAAATAAAGCACTAATAAAATAAATGAATATCTAAATCATATATAAAGGTGACAAAGGGTGGAATCAAATTCCATTGGAGCATCAACCCCATATGTCTACAATACACCAAAGAGGGAATTGTGTAATACCCAACTACCATCATATGTTAATGTATCCAAGTGATGAACACCAAAAATGCACACCTCAAATTAATAGACAACAGCCCTTCCGTGTCATCACACTAAACACCGACGTGTTGCATGCCAACTACAAATTTTATGCATTGAAGTGAAATATCATAAAGTAAAACTACCAACCAGTTTCCAATTCAAACCAATAATTCATGCTAGTGTCTTATGATTAGAGTCCAAAATTACAGTAATGATAAATCAAGCCTATCTAGGTTACTTGAATACTCACCACTTAAATCCAGTTATCCATCTCTAATAACAAAGACAAAAACAAATCTGTATGAAATAACCTCGTATAACGAGCAAAATCATGTCCCTACCAAATGCAAATATTTTTAGACCATTAGTTACCTTTCAAAACAAATATATCATCTTAATAAAGCTACCCTTACTTGATTGCTCACCTGAATATAACGGGCGTTTTTCCGAAACAGCATGTAGTAGTGAGAGACGCTGTGTTGCGAGTACGCACAGCGCGTCGCTCAACCCGGAAGTTAAATATGCTTCCGACACCCAACACCATTTTGATGAAAAACGCAGTTTTGCCGTAGCCATGGCTTGTTGGCGCCTTCCAACACAAAATCTAATCTGCAACATTCTTCCTGCCAGGGGACATCTTTTGCATCATGCAGAAACCCGCTGGCTTCTTCTTAGGGTGCATTTCTGCAGTTTTCAACTAACTGGGGGCTCTTCTTTTGCACCCTCTTCTCGTTGCAGGGGCTCCTGTCCTTCCTGGAACTTCTTTCAACTTCCGGACATTACCTGTAGATAAAGCACTATTACTCAGGTTGTGTCCAAGGTTGTTTATTGAAATTGTGTGTACAATAGGAAGTGCAATTAAGTGGGGTGATGGTTGGGAATAGTCCAGTGTAGTGGACCAGTCTGTTTGTAGCACAGGTCCAGTGTCCAAGATGCCATAGGAAGGGGAGCAATGGCAGTTCACAGTTCACAGTGGACAAGGTGACACAGTGGGATACATGGGGGACACTCAGGAGGGCCTCATTTTCAGGCAGTGGTCTTTGTCTTGGCATGTGTCTCTGGTGTCTGTCTGGGTCGCAGTGACCCTTTTTCAGGGTGGTTCACCTTATGCAGGGGAGGGGTGCTGGTGGCCTGTGGGTCCTGTGGCAGTGCCTCCTGTCCACTAGCTTCAGCAGATGTGGAGGGCTGGTCAGTACACTGGCTAGTGGAAGGGGCCAACTGGTGTGCTGTGTAGTCCCTCATGATGTTGACTATATCACCCAGCACCCCTGCAATGGAGACCATGGTGGAGTTCGGGACCTGCAATTCTTGTTTGATCTCCTGGTGGTGTTCCCCCTGCAGCAGCTGGTTCTCTTGCATGATGTTTATCACCTGACTCATCTTGTCCTGGGATTTTTGATAAGCCCCCAGGACATTAGTGAGTGCCTCCCGGGCAGTTGGTTCCCTGGGCCTGTTCTCCCTCTGGTGCACAGCTGTCCTCCGACCGTCCCTGGCCTCCTGTGCCTTTCTTCCCTGAATGGTGTACCCACTGCCAATGACCACAGGACCTTTATTGTCTTGCCAGTGAGGTATGGACTGGGGTCCAGATACTGTTCATTGACGTGTCCTGGGGACAAAGGTCTGGGGACATTGGGTGGCTGCTGTGGTGTTGAATATTGCCGGGGAGGCTCTGTGGTATACTGAGTGTGGGTTGGTATAGCTGACTGACCAGTGGTCCCTGATGGGCCAGGGAGTTCATCCAGATCCAGAACTCCAGAGTTGCTGTCATCACTGAGAGCATCCTCTGGTGGGGGACTGGGTAGCCGTGGCACCTCATCGCCGCTGAGATTGGGTGGGGCAACTGTGGGGATGTAAGTGGTGTGTTATGTGACATGTCTGTGACATATTCTCCATCCCTAGCTTCCCTTATATTATTGCTGTTGCCCTGCCACCTTTGTTTGTGCATGGTGATGGAATGTGGGATTGTTAGTTATCCATGCTGTGCATGCATTGGTGGTTGGTGTACATGCAGGGCTGGAAGGGATGTGCATGCAGTGGGTATGGCATGCAGGGCTTGCCATTTAGGTTAATTAAGTTTGGTGGTGCACTGTGTGGTATGGAGTGGGGTGATGGGAGTCAGGGTAGGGGTTGAGATGGCATGCAGGTATGGGAGGGTGATAGGTAGTAAATGTTGACTCACCAGTGTCCAGTCCTCCGGCAACTCCATTGAGTCCCTCAGGATGCAGGATAGCCAAGACTTGCTCCTCCCATACTGTCAGCTGTGGGTTAGGAGGTGGGGATCCACTGCCAGTCCTCTGGATAGCGAGCTGGTGCCTTTCTGCTATGGAATGTACCTTCCCCCATAGGTCATTCCACTTCTTCCTTATGTCGTCCCCTCTTTGTGGATGCTCTCCCATGGCGTACATCCTGTCCACGATTCTCCGCCATAGCTTCCTGGCAATGGATATCTGCTGGACCTGTGCTCTAAACAGCTGTGGCTCTACCCTGACTATTTCCTCAACCACGACCCGCAACTCCACATTGGTGAAACGGGGGTGCCTTTGTGGGAACATTGATGTTGCATGTAGGTTGTGCAGGGGTGATGTGTGATGTGGTGGCATGTGTGGTGTGTGGTGCAGATCAACTGAATTGGTAGTTGTGATGTGTGTGCAGTTCTCTTTTAGATTGTTGTTGCAAAGTGTAGCCGTTTTGTCATGTTTGCAAAGGATTGTGGGTGATGTGGGTGTGTTTTATGGTGCTGTTGGTGGGTGTGTGGGGTGTGTGTATTTGCGTCAGGTGTGGGTTTTTTGTTCTGCCCAATGTTGTCTTATTTTGTATTTGTGTGGCCATATCCGCCATGGAGGTGTTCACCGCCAATTGTTTACCGTCCTTGAATGTCCGCTGTGGTGATTCGTGGGTCATTATTTAGAGGACGTAGTATTGGTGGCTTAATGGTATGGGGTAGTAGGTCCGTCGGTTTATCATTTTCACTGGGTATCTGCAGATTTGTGATTGTGGATGTTTTCTGTTGGTATTGTCGATAATCTGGTGGATGGATGTTCGCCTCGGTGGCGGTATGTTGGTGGCAGTCACCACAGCGAACTTTGTAATTTACTGGCAATGTCAAAATGAGGGCCACAGTCTTTAGCAGTGGTGTGAGCGGCACGTTTTATTATAGCAACTTTTCTTGGTAGAAGCAGTGCTTGCGAAAAATCATCAGTCAATGTTGCATGTTGAATTCGTTGGCTAGCTGAGGTGAGGAATCCCCTCATTGCTCAGAGCTGGCCAGAGTCATGGGTTGCTCCAAAGGCGTATTGGCCGTCAACATATATATTCACAGACATTCCTTTAGCCAGGTGACAGGCCCTGGTGAGTGCCACCGACTCTGCTGCCTGGGCACATCTTATAGTTGCCAACCTTCCTCCTTCTAACAATGTCTTTGCTGTGCCCACGGCATAAGCAGACTGCAGCATTCCTGTGTTATCCCTAATGCATGATTCATTCACAAACAGGTCCCCTTCAGCATCTGGGAATGGGATGTCTCTGATATCCGTCCTCACTTTGGTGTGTCTGTCTACGGCTAGTACACAATCATGAAAGGAGTTGTCTGCTGAAGGGTCACTGTGGACCCGCTCTGTAGACAACAAGCAGGCAGGGTTCAGAGTTGTGCACCTTTTGATAATGATGTGTGGGGCCAGCAGGGTCAAGTTGTACCACGTGAGGTGTGTATTTGTAATGTGTTGAGTCTTTGTTGTCGTCCATGGTGTGTCCATGGCATATGGTACGTGCAGTATCACAGTATGTGCCAGCACTATGATTTCAGATTGTTCTACTGCCAGGGCTGTGGAGGCCACTGCCCTTAGACAAGGTGGAAGCGCTGCTGTGACAGGGTTGAGGGTGGCAGGAAAGTATGCCACTGGGTGGTAGAAAGACCCACGTTTCAGAGTCAGCACCCCCAATGACCAGCCACCTTTCTGTTGGCAAAAGAGGTGGAAGTCCTTGCCATAGTCTGGGAGGCCTAGCATGAGTGCTGCGTACTTTTCCCTCTTTAATGTCTAGAAGGCTGCCTTATAGTCTTGAGACCAGGGGACTTTATATGGCATTTCTTTGTGGGTGAGGTTCTGCAGTGGGCGTGCAATGAGGAAAACGTTTGGTATCCAGTGTCTGCAATATCCTGCTACCCAAAGGCCCTCCCCTCCTTTTGTGTTTGTGGTCTGGGGAATTGTGTGATGACAGCTATCCTGTCTGGCAATAATTTCTGTGTTTCTTGTGACAGCTTATGTCCCAGGTACCACACCCTTTCCTGGCAAAATTGAAATTTGTTTGAGGATACCTTGTGACCCTTCTGTGCAAGGCAGCATAGTAGGGCTACAGTGTCCTGAATGAGTCTGCTCCCTTCGTGGCCTCTCTATTGAAGCAGTTATTTAAATGCATTTTAAAAATAAAACAATTTTTGGATAGCATTTTCCTTGACCTGTACTCTCAGTGAAAGTCATGCACTTTCAAAACCCCCACTGCACCTGTGTGAACATGTGGCTGATGCTGTACAACAGTGCTGATAGGGCTTGCCCATGCACAGCAGTTATATTTTCTCATAAGGCAGTGTCGTTTCTGGCTTATCTCCTGCTCCACCAGGAGCGTTGATAGAAAACAGTCTCAAGAGTTTCATTATTCAGCCTGGACCTTGAAAGACTGTGGGGGTCATTCTGACCCTGGTGGTAATTACCGCCATGGCGGAGGTCGGCGGTAGCACCGCCAACAGGCTGCCGGTGCACCGCTGGGCATTCTGACCGCGGCGGTTCAGCCGCGGCCAGAAACGGAAAGTTGGCGGTGTCCCGCCGACTTTCCGCTGCCCTTGAGAATCCTCCATGGGGATTCTGATACCCCCTACCGCCATCCAGTTCCTGGCGGTTCTCCCGCCGGGAACAGGATGGCGGTAGGGGGTGCCGCGGGGCCCCTGGGGGCCCCTGCAGTGCCCATGCCAATGGCATGGGCACTGCAGGGGCCCCCGTAAGAGGGCCCCAAAAGGAATTTCAGTGTCTGCCTAGCAGACACTGAAATTCGTGACGGGTGCAACTGCACCCGTCGCACCTTCCTACACAGCCGGCTCAATTCTGTGCCGGCGTCCTCGTGGGAAGGGTGTTTCCCGCTGGGCTGGCGGGCGGACTTTCGGCGGTCGCCCGCCAGCCCAGTGGGAAAGCCAGAATGACCGCCGCGGTCTTTTGACCGCGGAGCGGTCTTTCGGCGGGAACCGCGTGGCGGGCGGCGACCGCCGTCCGCCGCGGTCAGAATCACCCCCTGTGTGTCATTTAGCTGCTATTACTCCACCCTGTCCTATCTCCTCAAAGAGTGGGGTGTGATCAGCAAGCCTTACTGACCACACCCTACTCTATGATGAAATGGGAAGGGTTGGTTATGAAGCATGTTATCAGAGGTCCGCACATACGTTAGAGTCACATTGTTTTACTCCAAATCCCTTCTTCCCCATGCCGCACAAAGCAGGAAAAGTGTGGCGGTAGAGGGATATAAATAAATAAATAACTTCCTACAATGATTGTCTTGGAGACAAGAGTGTGTGACCTGACCTCCAGCAACAAATGTGCCAAGGTCAACAAACACACACGTAAGTAGGAGCCCTGTCTGTTTACAGAAAATGAGTAAAAATCTGTTTTCTCAGCTCTCCCGTACCTGCCATTCCCTCCGTCTCTAGGTGCTGGTGTCTCTCTAAGGCAGCAATGGCTTCAGTACTTTATCATGGCTAGTGATTCTCATTTTGTTTCTTCTGCAGAATAATGACTACATGTGATATTTCATATTAAACAGATGTAATTTGCAGGTTGAATAATACAAAAATTAACAAAGCCTCTAAGTGTAGCTTTGTATCCGAAGCTACTGGATATTGTTTGCAGAGGCTATGTGCATTTGTATGAATGGATGAGTCAGTGATTGTAGGGGTTGACTGAGTGAGTAAATCTGGGTGGCTGGGTATACGTGTTGGGTGAATGTCAGTGGACAGCTTAATGTGGGTGAGTGAATGGGTAGGTGACAGAAGGCAGTGGATGAGTGAATTATGGAGTGTTCAAGCTTCAAGTTCAAGATCTGCAATATATAAAGGTACATTCATTAATACAGTAAAGCTCTAAGAGCTAAAAAGCCCACTAATTCATTACCTGAGCAGTTTATCATCCCCACTGCAGCTCTTGCCTCTGAAATACCATATTCTTTAAAAAGTGGTTTTAAAGATCTCTGATGATACAATGCTAAGGCAGGACAAGCAAACAGAACATGTTCAATGATCTGTACATCATTATAACATAAGGTGTATATTCTCTCCTCTCAAATTACATTCTGGCATGCATCTGTCACAGTTTTTAATGGTAAACATTTCCGTCTACATATTATTATGCATTTTCTCATTTGAGTGACGCAGTGAGGTGCTGTGCCAATAATAGCAGTGCAGCACTGCACCAGTTTTGAAATGTAGGAATGCATCATGTTTACAGTAATACGGCGCACCCCTGTGTTTCCCCCTGCGCCAACACTGAATTAAGCTGCCTGCGTCAACGTAGGCATCCTTGCACCATAGTGCAATGGTGTCTGCATTGAGGGGAGTGATTTTTTTTCTGTGCAGGATGATGTCCCTTCCTGCACATAAACATTCTACAATGGCGATTTGGCACTTCTATGTGTGCTGCAAAATGTAGCACACATAGAAGTACCAATGCACCATTTTGGAATGATTGTTTATGTGCAGAAAGGGACTCTTTTCTGCACATAAACAATCATTCATGGCCTTTTGCTCCTTCTATGTGTGCTGCAGAACAAAGAACACATATGAAGAGCAAAAAACGAGGAAGAATGGAAGTATTCCTCCTTGTTGTGACATGCTGTGGGAGGCTGGCCTGGTTTGTAGAGGGTACCTTGGGTACTTACACCATATACCAGGTCCAGTTATCCCTTATTAGTGAAATGTAGTAGTGTTCTAGCAGCTTAGGCTGATAGAGGTAGCTATAGCATAGCATCTTAAGCTGACCTAGGAGACATGCAAAGCTCATCCAATACCACTTATAGTTACACAGTACTTCTACACAAGTAAAGACAATGCTCAGTGTTACCAAAAATAAAGGTATTTATTTGGGTGACACAGTACCAAAATATCTTAGAGACAATACTCCTTCTAGAGGTAAGTATTATACACAGTATATACACTAGACACCAAAATTAGAAAAGTAAATAGTCAAAGAACAATGCAAACAGTAGGAACTCCTATAGAATGCAATGAGAGAAAATAGGACTTGGGGCACCACAAACCATATACTAAAAAAGCGGAATGTGAATCATGAAATCCCCCATAGACAAGTGTAGTGTGTGCAGAATCGCTGGGAGAGTAAGAATACAGTAAAGGTAAGTAAATTACCCCACCCAGAGCCCAGAAAAGCAGGAGTAAAGTACTGCAAGTTTCCTTAGGACACACTACACCTCGTTTTTGGGATTTCGCAGCAGCCAACCAAGTCTGCAAAGAACAGATGCTGGATTATTGGACCTGAAGACCTGCAAAGGAAGGGGAACAAGTCCAGAAGTCTAAAGAAGTTCCAGGAAGGACAGGAGCCCCTGCCAACCCAGAAAAGGGTGCAAAAGAAGAGTCCCCGGTTAGTCGAAGACTGCAGAAATGCACCCTAGGAAGATGCCAGTAGGTTTTTGCATGATGCAAAAGATGTCCCACGGCATGAAGATTGTTGCAGATGAGGTTTCGTGTTGGAAGGACCAACAAGCATTGGCTATGACAAAAGTTCATTTTTCATCAAAATGGTGTTGGATGGAGCCAGGAGGGACCTGGGGGGCTCAACTCTGTGTGACGAGGAGGAGGGGGCTCTCAGCACTTTAGAGAGTTCTCAGGGTGTCAACCAGCACCTCCAGAAGCCACAGGATCCGGGTTCAAAGTAGGTGCAAAACATGGTTGATACAGCACAACAAAAGAAGGTCCCACGCCACCAGAGAACGCCTCAGCTAGTTTGAGCGTCACAGGGTGGAGTCCTGGGGAACTGGGCCAGGCTGTGCATGAAGGAATTTTGCAAAGAGTGCACAGAGGCCTCAAGAGAAGAAGAAGACACAATACACAGGGGTACTGTTGTTCTTGGGAAAGGCAAGGTCTTACCTCCTCCCAATTGCGTCAGCAGGACCTCAGGACAGTCTATGTTGATGATGTCCACCCTGTGTCCTTAGGAGCAAGCTCGTCGCCATGAGAGGAGTTCCAGGGTACCAGTCATTGCATTGGAAGGTGCCTGCTTGGAGCAGGGGAGTGACTCCGTCCCTCCACTGGAGATTTCTTCGGTCCTTCTGGTGCAGGATGAAAACAGGGAGTCCCCAGAGCACGCACACCGTGGAGACTGTTGCAGTTGCTGACTTGGAGCTGAGGTTCCTGTAGAAAAGTGTCTCTTGTAGACACTTTGTTGCATTTACAGAGTTTCTTGGAGCAGGCTGCGGTTGATCCTAGGTCATAAGAGTCTGAAGTTGTTGCAGAGGATTCCTGAAGGAAACTTGGAAGTAGTATCAGAAGAGAACCCATAGAAGAGACCCTAAATAGCCCTGAGAGGGGGATTGCGTACCTTAACAGGTAGGGACCTATAAGGAGGGGTCTCTGATGTCACCGGCTGGCACTGATAACTCAGAACCCTCCAGGGTGCCCCAACACCTTGCAAAGCAAGATGGCTGAAGTCTGGGGCACACTGGAGGAGCTCTGGGCACCACCACCTGAGTGGTGATGGACAGGGGAATGGTCACTCCCCTTTCCTTTGTCCAGTTTCCTGCCAGAGCAGGGGAGAAAGGGTCCCTGAACCGGTGTGTACTGGTTTATGCAAGTAGGGCACAGTCTGTGCCCTTCAAACCATTTCCAGAGGCTGGGGGAGGCTACACCTCCGCAGTCTGTAACACCTATTTCCAAAGGGAGAGGGTGTAACACCCTGCTCTCAGATTAAATGCTTTGTTCTGCCTTCCTGGGACTGGGCTGCCCAGACCCCAGGAGGGCCAAATCCTGTCTGTGAGGTGGCAGCAGCTGTAGCTGCAGTACAAGCCTCATTGAGCTGGTTTGGCTGTACTCAGGGTCCATGGTGGAGCCCCCAGGATGCATGGAATTGGCTTCCCAATACCAGATTTGGAATGGGGGACAATTCCATGATCTTAGACATGTTACATGGCCATATTCAGAGTTACCATTGTGAAGCTACATATAGGTATTGACCTATATGTAGTGCACGCGTGTAATGGCGTCCCCGCACTCACAAAGTCAAGGGAAATGGCCCTGAACTATGTGGGGGCAGCTTTGCTAGTGCAAGGGTACCTTCACACTAGTAACTTTACACCTAACCTTCAGCAAGTGAAGGTTAGTTATATAGGTGACTTATAAGTTACTTAAGTGCAGTGTAAAATGGCTGTGAAATAACGTGGACGTTATTTCACTCAGGCTGCAGTGGCAGTCCTGTGTAAGATTTGTCTGAGCTCCGTATGGGTGGCAAAAGAAATGCTGCAGCCCATAGGGATCTCCTGGAACCCCAATACTCTGGGTACCTAGGTAACATATACTAGGGACTTAAAAGGGGGGTCCAGTATGCCAATTGAAATTGGTAAATGAAGTCACTGGCCTACAATGACAAATTTAAAAGCAGAGCGAGCATAAGCACTGAGTTTCTGGTTAGCAGAGCCTCGGTGTCACAGTTAGGCACTACACAGGCATACACATTAGGCCACAAACTATGAGCACTGGGGTACTGACCAGCGGGATCCCAGTGAGACAGGCAAAAACAGGTTTAGGGTCCCTTGCTTCGGTATAAAGGAGATTATTCTCCCAGTAAACTCTGTGTGTGTCAGTGACATCACCATTTTGCTGCTTGACAGCTTGCTGTCTGAAGCCCTCCAATGTGGGACAGGTCTGCTGTGCCACACTCAGCTCTTCCTAGGCATGCCCCCCCTGCACCCAAAAGCTCAGCTGTATCAGCTTCCAGCTCCTCTGGTGTGGGTTCTGCACAGGAAGAGAATTCCTCTCCCTCAAAAGGGGAATCATCTGTGGAGGGAGGGATAGTGGACAAGGGTTTGCCCTTCCTACCCCTAGTTTTTGGGAGCACTTGCTCCTTTGGTCCAGGATCCAAGTTTCCCTGTCCTCTTTGCTTCTTAGCCTGAGCCCTGGTAAGAGCAAAGATGTGCCCTGGAATGCCTTATTGCTGCATAGGCCTCCAACTCCACTTCAGCCCAAGCTGAAGTCTCCAAATCATTGCCTAGCAGACATTCTACAGGTACATCAGTGGCTACCACAACTTTCTTTGGACCAGTAACCCCCCCCCCCCAAGTTGAGATGCACAACAGGCAATGGGTGGCTTACAGTGTTGCTATGGGCGTCTGTCACTTGGTATTGGTGACCAAGTAGGTGTTGCTCAGGGGCAACCAGTTTGTCCATCACCATGGTGACACTGGCACCTGTGTCCCTGTAGACCTTAAGCTGAACACTATTAATCAGGGGTAGCTGCTTGTCCTTATCCATAATAAGGGGACAAGCACTAAAGTGGCTAGATCAATGCCACCATCAGAGACTAAAACAGCCTCAGTGATCTCCCTAACTAGACCAACCACAACTACATTACCAATGGTGAGCCCAGCTACCCTTTGACTGGCTATTAGTAGTGTTTTCCCACCACCAATGCCATTACTAGTTGTACTAGTGGTTGCAGTTGGGGTTGTGGCGGTCGGAGGCTTTGTGTTTTTCTTTGAATAATGAGGATCAGTTGCTCAATGGCCTTTGGTTTTACAAATATAAAACCAAGGTTTATTATCTTCGTGAAAAGAGGATTTGGACCCAATACCCCCAGAGGATTTTTGTGGGCCTGATGAAGACTCTGATGATTTTTTATCTTTGTCCCCACACTTGTCATGTGACTTACCATCCTTCTTCTTGCCATCCTTGTCACCCCCTGTATGAGCTTTTCTGCTCACCCTTGTTCTGACCCACTTGTCTGCCTTCTTTCCCAATTCTTGGGGAGAGGTCAGATCTGAGTCCACAAGATACTGATGCAACATGTCAGACACACAGTTATTCAAGATATGCTCTCTCAGAATCAAGTTATATAGGCTTTCATAATCAGCCACCTTACTGCCTTGTAACCAGCGCTCTAGGGCCTTCACAGAACAGTCCACAAAGTCTGTCCAGTCCTGTGATGACTCCTTTCTGGTCTCCCTGAACTTAAGTCTGTACTGTTCAGTGGTTCAGCCTAGATCATCTAAGAGTGCATTTTAAGAACCTGGTAATTATCTGCATCATCCTCCCTGACAATCAGAAGTTTGTCTCTACCTTTGCCAGAGAGGGATAACCAAAGGATAGTAGCCCACTTCGTACATGAGGGACCCTCTGAACTTTACAGGCCCTCTCAAGTGCAGCAAACCACTTGTTGATGTCATCACCATCCTTGTAAGGAGGGACAACTTTGTGCAGATTCCTAGAATCAAATGAAGGTTCTCTAACATTTGTATTCCTAAAACTGCTGCTGCCACCATGGGGAGCTAACCCCGAACCCTGCCTCTCTTTCTCTTCAGCCAGGGATTCCCTGTCTAAGGCCAACTGCTGCTGCATTAGCTTCAATCTGGCCTCCTCTAACCTCAGGTTTCTGAGTTCCCTATCTAGGGACTGGTCCTCAGGGTTAGAATTATGAGAAGCCTCTGAAACAGATGTAAGATGAGAGTGTGCAGAGGCAGACCTATCTCTATCAGGGGCCACTCTAGTGACCTGGCCTTTAGGGGTGAAGGGAGCCATACTTGAGTGTGAACCCGTTCCCACTACCAGTTATACTAGGGTGCTTGTTGACAGATAGGTCTGTGGAAGGACCCTCCCCAGGATTGTCATCATGCTCCTCTGAGCCTTCCTGGTTGGGCTTATCCTCTACCTCTTCCCCTGTCTGATCTGGACCAGAGCTGAGTCCCTGGTCATCTTGGAGGAGAAGATTTGAGAGGAACTCCTTATTGGGGTTCTTCCCAATCCCTAAACTTCTGTCAATACAGAGACCCCTTAAACTTTTAAAGTTTAGATTCTCATATGTTGTTTTCACAACTCTAGGGGTAGTATCTACAGAAGACATATTGAAAGAAAAAGGTTTTGGGAAAGCGACTAAAACGTTAGTAGAATAACAGAGCTAACTTTTTAGAGAAAAGATGAAAGCTTTTCAGAACTTTGAAAAACGTTTGCAAAGTTAAACAGAACTTTTAAGAAAGTTAGTAAATTGTTTTCTAGGTATTTATTATATATGCTCTAAGTATTGGAGCAAGGTTGTCTTGTGAAAAGCACAGGTAACAAAGTGGTAAAACAATTGCAAGTATTAACCCCACCGCTGAATCACCAAAGTAGGAGGCTGGCCTGATTTGTAGTGGTTACCTTGGGTACTTACATCTTATATCAGGTCCAGTTATCCCTTATTAGTGAAATAGTAGTGTTCTAGCAGCTCAGGCTGATAGAGGTAGCTATAGCACAGCAGGTTAGGCTGAACTAGGAGACATGCAAAGCTCATGCAATACCACTTATAGTTACACAATACTTATATACAAGTAAAGATAATACTCAGTGTTACCAAAAATAAAGCTATTTATTTGGGTGACACAGTATCAAAAATATCTTAGAGGCAATACTCCTTCTGGAGGTAAGTATTATACACAATATATACACTAGACACCAAAATTCGGCAAGTAAATAGTCATAGAACAATGCAAACACTAGGAAATGCCATAGAATGCAACAGGGGAAAGTGGGTTTAGGGGCACCACAAACCATATACTAAGAAAGTGGAATGTGAATCATCAAGAATTCCCCCCTAGACAAGCGTAGTGTGTGCAGAATCACTGGGAGAGTAAGAATACAGTAAAGGTAAGTAAATTACCCCACCCCAGAGCCCAGAAAAGCAGGAGTAAAGTAATGCAAGTTTCCTTAGGACACAGAACACCACGTTTTTGGGATTTTGCAGCAGCCAACCAAGTCTACAAAGAACAACTGTTGGATTATTCAACCAGAAGGCCTGCAAAGGAAGGGGACCAAGTCCAGAAGTCGAAAGAAATTCCAGGAAGGACAGGAGCCCCTGCCAACCCAGAAGAGGATGCAAAAGAGGAGTCCAAGGTTAGTTGAAGACTGCAGAATTGCACCCTAGGAAGATGCCAGTGGGTTTATGCATGATGCAAAAGATGTCCCACGGCGAGACGATCGTACAGATGAGATTTCATGTTGGAAGGCTCTAACAAACCTTGGCTATACCAAAAGTGTGTTTTGCATAAAAATGTTGCTGGATGGACCCAGGAGGGACCAGAGGGCCTGTACGAGGCTGGCCTGGCTAATAGTGGCTACCTGAGGGTCCTTATACCTTGTGCCAGGTCCAGTTATCCCTTATTAGTAGATTAGTAGTGTTCTAGCAGCTTAGGCTGATAGAGGTAGCTATAGCAGAGCAGCTTAGGCTGAACTAGGAGACATGCAAAGCTCCTACTATACCACTTATGTCATACAGCACTATATCATAAGAATCACAATACTCAGAGTTACTAAAAATAAAGGTACTTTATTTTAGTGACAATGTGTCAGAAAAATCTCAGAGGAAATACTATCTTAGGAGGTAAGTAAAATACACAAAATAAACACACAAACCAAAATCAGGTAAGTAAACAGTTAGAAAAGTAGTGCAAACACTGTAGAATACAATAGGATGCAATAGGCCTAAGGTCAACACAAACCATATACTAAGAAAGTGGAATGGGAACCACTTAGGGACCCCAGGCCTAGTGTAGTGTGTAGAGGGTCACTGGGAGTGTAAGAAAACACTAAGGGTGTCCAAGATACCCCACCCCAAGACCCTGAAATGTAGGAGTAAATTGACCTTACTTCCCCAGAAACACACTAAAGTCGTGATAGGAGATTCTGCAAAGTACTGAAGATGGATTCCTTCACCTGAGGACCTGCAAAGGAAGGGGACCAAGTCCAAGAGTCACAAACGTGTCCGAGGGGGGGCAGGAGCCCACTAAACCCCGGATGAAGGTGCAAAATGTCTGCCTCTGGGTGGAAGAAGCTGAAGATTCTGCAACAGTGGAAGATGCCTGGAACTTCTCCTTTGCACAGATGATGTCCTGCTGGAGGATGCAGAGTTGTTTCCACGCAGAAAGACCACAAACAAGCCTTGCTAGCTGCAAAGGTCATGGTTAAAGAAAATGGGTGCTGCAAGGGTCCAAGAAGAACAAGAAGGTCACCCCTTGGAGGAGGAGACACAGGGGGCACTCAGCAACACACAGAGCCCACGCAGAAGCAGGCTGTACCCACAGAAGCACTTGAACAGGGGTTCAAAAAAACTGAGCATGGCAGTCATCTCAACACAACAAAGGAGAGACCCACGAAGCCGGTGGTCACCTCAGTGAGTTTTTTTTTAAAATATTTTTTTATTAACATTTTGCTGTAACACATATACTTTATATCTTACGATATCGGCTAATTCTTACATTGTTATTTCAGATCATTGCGAGGTTCAATAAGTTATTACATGATTCATTACGACATTACTTCGCTTTCTGACGTCTTTAATTCAGACCTAGTATTCCTCGTGTATATATCTGTAATGTATGTTAATGTGATACCCTTAGTCTTTTGGTTTTCCCATTGTTCTGAAACATCCTCTAACTAAATTTTAAACCAACTAATAATGTGATGGTACCCAAGTGGATCGGCATTTGCAGTTTCGGGGTTAGTCTCTTTTCCTTTTCTTTTCAGGATTGGGTTGGGTCCTTTTGTGTTATTCGTCCAGGTTAACACTGTGTCTCCTTCATGCCATGCCCAACTCTACTTATCATCAATCGCTCATCTTGTGCCCTTGAGCTTTATTCCGGTGCCTGTGGTCGTTTCCCTCCTATTGCTTGTTTAGGGTAAGGGTCTCAGATTCGTCCTATTCCAGTGTGTGTGCTGTGTCTCTGTTTCCTTCCATTTCTGTCCCCTCTTCAGCTCCTAAGTCATTCACTCTTCCCTTTACTGTCCTCTCCCATTTCATCAATATCTCCTCCCAGGCTGGGGCAATGGGTGTCTGGCGGATTCCACGTTCTTCCTCTCTTTTCAATACCTGCAATTCAGCTCTGGACCACTTCTCCACCTCACGCCTCCACTCCGTAAGTGTGGGGAGCCTGGGGGACTTCCATCCCTTTGCTATCAATTTCCTATATGGGACCAAAGCTAAATCTACAAATTAACTCCTCACTTTCCCACGTGGTAGTCCCGTTCTAATACCCAGGAGACACACAGTGGGTGATAAGGTCAATTCCTTTTCAATCACTCTAGTTAGATCTGCCAACACACCGCCCCAGCCTTGTTGTATTTTGGGGCAATGCCATACCATATGGTCAAAATCTGCATTTACGTTACTGCACCTGGGACACGTTCTGGACTCTCCCCCATACATTAGGAATAAGCGGTGTGGAGTGAGGTACATCCTATGGGTATAATTATATTGGGTATATCTCAGCCTTGTGTTTCTTGAGACCTCCTTAGAGTGCGCTAGTACTCTATTCCATTCTGGGTCTGTTATTTCACATTCCAGGGATCTTTTCCATCTCTCTCTTAAAGGTTGCATTGGGTCAAACACCCCTTCCTGTGTTGCTTGGTACAATTTAGTGATGCTGTGGGAATCGTCTCCTAGAGTCAAGAGGAGGTGTAATATTTGGTGAGTAGTGGGTTCCGCATTCACTGTCTCCCAGTGTTCTCGCAAATTATGTGTTAACTTCTGATATAGAAGAAATTGCCCCTGCGGGACTACATCTCCCTTAACTAGGTCAGCAAAGGGTTTCAGCACCCTGTCTTGGAAAAGGTCACCCACGGTTTCCACTCCTGCTCTTTTCCAGATCCTGAGACCCGTGCCTATCAGGCCCTCTTTCCCTGAGTCTATTAATAACACAGTAAAAGGCAAAGCCGGGGAATAAGGGGGCCCTACCCCAACTCGTTTGATGCACCTCTTCCAGTTTGATATGGCAACTTTCATCATCCTACTGCCTAGCTGTTTGGCCACCTTCCTTTTAATCATTCGCGCTATGACCCAGTCCGTGCCCACATCACCGGTGGTGCTCCATCTTTCCAGACATCCCTTCCCAGTGAGACAACTGGCAACCCATTGCAATTGACAGGATAGGTAATAGGTCTCGAAGTCCGGGACCCCCAGGCCTCCCGATAGCGTTGGTCTACAGAGGGTCACGAGCGCAGTACGTCTGGGGCCATCGTCCCAGATAAGTTCCCTGAGTAATATATTCAGTTCGCGTAACTAGGTCGGAGGGATCAGTATCGGTAGATTGGAAAAATAATAAAGGAGGCGGGGCAGCATAAGCATTTTGGATAAGGAAATTCAGGCCATTATGGTTAATTTTAGTGAGCGCCAGAACCCAACCGAGGCCCTCAAGGGGCGGAGCGCCCTCCCGATGTTCCCATCCCGCAAATCCCCGATCTCATGGTATATTTGTATACCCAAGTGTGCATGGGGACCAAACCAAGTCCTCCGGGCAAGATAAAGGTCGCCTCAGGTTTTGTGTTAGAGGAAAGACACATGTCTTACCTCTGTTAAGGTGTAGGCCTGATAATGCACCGAATCGGTCTAGCGTCGTCAAAGCCCAGGGCAAGTCCGACTCCCCATGGCACATATAAGAATGTCGTCTGCATATAGTGATATAATATGTTCTAATTGACCCCATCTTATTCCACTGCCCACACCCCTGCATCGTATCTCAGCCGCAAGTGGTTCTATGGCCAGGGCGAACACCTATGAATCGGGTAAGTGTTCGAGATCACCCTTCCCGTCCTTACCCTTGCCAGTGGTGCTGAGTATAGTAAGTCTACCCACTTTATCCAGTCCTCACCCATGCCCATTCGACGCATCACTTTTCTAAGGTAGTCCCATCTAATTGAGTTGAATGCTTTCTCAAAGTCTACTGCTAGCAGTATCCACGCCTTGGGTTTCACTTCTTCTGGCATGTGCAAGAGAGCGAATAAGCGCCTCAGGTTCAGGGAGGTACTACTGTTCGGTACAATGCCATTTTGATCTGCATGTACTAACCTAGTAATGTGACTTAATAATCTGTTGGCCAGGGTTTTACTAAGGATTTTAAAATCGTTATTTAGCATTGATAACGGGCGAAAGTCAGTCACATAGACCTCCTTTGACTTCGATTTGGGTAAGGGGACCACCAGAGCTTCTCTTAATGAGTCTGGCAAAGCTCCTCGTTGCAGCGCTTCCATGTACATTTCCACTAATTGGAGGGTCAATAGTGTGGAGTATTTTTTGTAAAAATCCATTAGAAGCCCACCTGTGCCCGGGGTCTTACCTGGAGCTAACTGCTTAATAGCTTCTTGTACCTCATCCTCCGTCAGTGGGCCCCCTAAGCTGTCCTGTTCCTCAGGTGGTAGTGTAGTCAGAGGAAGTGGGCTCAAAAAATCATCTAAGTCATCGCCCCAAGGTCCCCCGGGTCTCTATAGAGGTGAGAGTAATAATCGTTAAAGGCGTTGTTCATGGGTCCCGGTCTACATAGACATTCTCCCCGCCTGTCATGCACACTTGTAATGGGGGCATTCTCCCCCTCCGCTCTCACCAACCATGCCAGCATTTTGCCTGAGCCTCCCTCCTCTGCTTGGAGTGAGGCCAAGTATTTCCGGAGGCTGTAACGTCTAAGCTGCTCTTCAACTTGAGCTTGGACTTTCGCGCTTGATCGTACTTTTCTTGCTCCACCCCCTCAGTCTCCCTATTGCGCTCCCATTCATGTATTATCGTCTCTAAGTTACTTAATTCCTGTTCTAGGGTGCATCTCACCCCAGCTGTTTGACTTAGACAAAAGCCTCTGGTTGCCACTTTAAGGGCCTCCCATTCTAGCGACCTTGAGGAGGCAGATTCCTTGTTAATTTGAATCTGATCGGATAGATATAAGCGAAGGGACTCCCTGTATGCTTGATCTTCCAGTGATGAAGAGGTCAATCTCCATGTTGGTACGGGGGGTCTGTCCATTGTCGCCCTCCAAGTGACCAGCAGGGGGTTATGATCTGACAGTGTGCGAGCGAGGTATTCCGAATGAATCATGCCCTGTGCTAAATCTGATGTGCACACCACTCTATCTATTCTAGTATTCACTTTATGTAATCCCGAGTAGAATGAGTAGTCTCTGTCTGTGGGGTGCTGTTCCCGCCATACATCTAAAAGGCCCCATGCTTTCATCCACTCCCTTAAGTGTCTCGCTACCCTATGTGTCGCTGCACCTGAAAGTGGAGGAGAAGAACTGTCCAAGTTCACGTCTAATACGCCGTTAAAATCTCCTCCTATTAATATTCCCCCAAACTGTTGTTATGTGAGGTGGCTCGACAGTCGTGTCATAAAGGGGACTTGGTCCTGGTTAGGGGCGTACACGCTGCCCAGCACCTTTGGGGTTCCATTAAGCCTCCCCTCCACGATCACATACCTTCCCTCACGGTCCACTTCTTTTGATATTAGTTCAAAGGGGACCCCCGCACGTATCCAGATCAAAGCGCCCCTTGCATATGCTGAGTAGCCAGTAGCAAACACTTGCCCTCTCCATCTGCGTCTTAATTTCTCTACCTCTCCTGTGGTTAAGTGGGTCTCCTGCAGCATTGCTATTTGTACCCCCCTTCGTTTTAGGAAAGATAGTATTCTATGTCGTTTGGACGGAGAACCCATACCACGTATATTCCATGTTAGTATATTATGTTCCGAAATGGACATGTCTTGTTAGAATTACCCCTTGCCAGACCCCGCTCTGCGTAGATAACCCCCTTAGTTCTTAGTGCATGTCTGAGAACCTCTATCCAACCCATCCAGTGTACCATCAAACTTTGTAACTGTAAACCCCAACTCCCTCTCCCCAGGGCACCTTGTGAACAGAGGTTGCCCAGCAAACTGTGCAACAGTGCAACAAATTGAACAAAGTCTCTGAGATTCTCGCCAGCCTAACTGTTTGGTCAAGAATTCAGGTGGGGGGTCCACATCCAGAGGGGCCTCGTAAGTGTTGAAATCACCTCACCACAAGGCCAGTACACTTCTTCTGTTTTCAGAGTTCGTCCGATGTCTGAGGGGTTTCCCTCGGAGCCCGCACTGAGGATTCTGAGCATCCTATGGAGGACACTGCCGTGTCATCCGACTCCACACCAGAGCCCCCCGGGGGTGACGTCTCTCTGCTCAAGGATGCCACCGCCTCCAGGGCCGCTTGCCTTCCGATCTCTTTCTGTGTCTGTGTTGGCCCTCCCCGGGAGCGGCCTCCGCTTCTCCGTCTTCTCGGTTTTCTGCGCTCTCCATTCTCTCTAGTATTGACCTCTGCCCTCCTGGATAACTGTCCCCCCCGGGCTTCAAGCCATTCCCACACCTCCTCTGGTTGCTGGAAGAACAGAGATTTACCTTTGTGCATCACTCTCAGGCGAGCCGGGAAGAGGAGTGAGTACTGGATTTCCCTCCGCTCTAAGGGCCTTCTTGACTGCCATATACGAGTCTCGCTTAATCTGGACCTCAAATGTGAAATTCGGGAACAGCGTCACCTCTCCGTTCGCCACTCTGTATGGGCCCACTTCCCTCGCTCTCTGGAGTAGGGTATCCCAGTCTCTATAATTACCGCTCTGGGTGGTCTGCCTGGAGCAAAGGGTCTCGAGGGCACCCGGTGCGCTCGTTCAAGTGTGAAGAACGGGGTCAGGCCCTCCGGTGCTACCACTGTGCGCAACCAGTCCTCCAGATATTCCACCATGTTCGTCCCCTCTGTTCCCTCCGGCAGACCCACTACATGCACATTATTTCTTCGGTTTCTCCCTTCCGCGTCCTCCGCCCTTTGTTCCAGACGCTTCACTCTATCGCCAAGGCTGTCTACTGTGGCTGTTAGTTCATTCTGCTTGGGAGTAATGTCTGCCAGTGTTGTCTCTGTCTCCTTGACTCTGTCTGATAGTTTCTGGTGATCTGCTCTCAAGAGTCCCTTCTCCACCGCTACCTGATTAATATCATGCTGCAATGTGGCTTTAGTGTCCTCTATTGCCCCTAATATTTTACCAAGGGTATCTTGGACTTTCATTTGCAACAGGTTCTGAGGGTCCCCCTCTTTGAGTTCAACAGTTGTCAGGCGCTCCATGTTTTTGGTCTTGTGTCGATTTTGAGATCACATCAGGTAAGCTGTAATTTACTGTGACTGTAGTAAAAGAATGAGCAGCACCGTTACAATCCATGTTATTTTAGCAGGCTGTCCCTCGTCGTTTTCTTCGGCATATGTGATTGGGGCAGTCCACTCTCTCGCCTGGATTCCTCTCCAGGGAGGCTCCGCAGGCTTCGTCGCTGCCTCTTTCACTTCCCAATCATTGTCTTTGCTGCCATTAGCGTCCTGTGTTGTTTTGGCCTAGCACGGGGTGGCTCTCGGAGCAGTTGCTGCAACTCAAGGTCTTCCCTGTGTTTTTCTTCCCAGTGCTCACAGCTTACTACTTCTTTTCCGCGCAGCAGTTCGGACCCCACTCCAGCGCAATTCTCCTGCGGCTCCACCAGATCAGGGCCTCTCAGCCAATGTCTGTTGCACCTGGTCAATGTGCTGCCACCACGTGCGTCCGGGTTGCCTCGTTTGCTCTTGCCAGGGCGCTGTCCCAACTTTCGATTGCTAGCTTAGTCGCCTTTATGTGGGCCGGTCTCCAATTTCCTCACTGTTATGCTCGTGCTCTCTATCGCCGCCTCTCCGTTTCCATGCTGGGGGTCTCCCCAGTGGCAGACCACAGTTGTTGCAGGGTCTTCTCGGCGGTCAGGGGCTCCCCTGCAGGTCAGCTGACGCCCCTCCATCTCCCGCTCCCCGGGAAATGCCCCTGCCGGGAGGGGGCAGGGCAACCCCACCTCGATGGTCGGCGAGCGCCCTTCATTATTTCAACAGCGCAGGGGGGACGAAACTCCCCTTTCCCAGTAGCGCGTTCCTGCTTGGGCCTGGACCCGTCCCCCTCCACAGTCCTCCGCTGCCTCGCACCGAATCACTGTGAGAAAGTAGCCTCTTTCTAGCCTTATTACCCCCACTCTTGGCCTGTTTGTGAGTATATGTCAGGGTGTTTTCACTGTCCCACTGGGATCCTGCTAGCCAGGGCCCAGTGCTCATAGTGAAAACCCTATGTTGTAAGTGTGGTTGTTATGTGTCACTGGGATCCTGCTAGCCAGGACCCCATTGCTCATAAGTCTGTGGCCTATATGTATGTGTTCCCTGTGTGATGCCTAACTGTCTCACTGAGGCTCTGCTAACCAGAACCTCAGTGGTTATGCTCTCTCATTTCTTTCCAAATTGTCACTAACAGGCTAGTGACCATTTTTACCAATTTACATTGGCTTACTGGAACACCCTTATAATTCCCTAGTATATGGTACTGAGGTACCCAGGGTATTGGGGTTCCAGGAGATCCCTATGGGCTGCAGCATTTCTTTTGCCACCCATAGGGAGCTCTGACAATCCTTACACAGGCCTGCCACTGCAGCCTGAGTGAAATAACGTCCACGTTATTTCACAGCCATTTTACACTGCACTTAAGTAACTTATAAGTCACCTATATGTCTAACCTTTACCTGGTAAAGGTTAGGTGCAAAGTTACTTAGTGTGAGGGCACCCTGGCACTAGCCAAGGTGCCCCCACATTGTTCAGAGCCAATTCCCTGAACTTTGTGAGTGCGGGGACACCATTACATGCGTGCACTACATATAGGTCACTACCTATATGTAGCTTCACAATGGTAACTCCGAATATGGCCATGTAACATGTCTATGATCATGGAATTGCCCCCTCTATGCCATCCTGGCATAGTTGGCACAATCCCATGATCCCAGTGGTCTGTAGCACAGACCCTGGTACTGCCAAACTGCCCTTCCTGGGGTTTCACTGCAGCTGCTACTGCTGCCAACCCCTCAGACAGGCATCTGCCCTCCTGGGGTCCAGCCAGGCCTGGCCCAGGATGGCAGAACAAAGAACTTCCTCTGAGAGAGGGTGTGACACCCTCTCCCTTTGGAAAATGGTGTGAAGGCAGGGGAGGAGTAGCCTCCCCCAGCCTCTGGAAATGCTTTCTTGGGCACATATGTGCCCAATTCTGCATAAGCCAGTCTACACCGGTTCAGGGACCCCTTAGCCCCTGCTCTGGCGCGAAACTGGACAAAGGAAAGGGGAGTGACTACTCCCCTGACCTGCACCTCCCCTGGGAGGTGTCCAGAGCTCCTCCAGTGTGCTCCAGACCTCTGCCATCTTGGAAACAGAGGTGCTGCTGGCACACTGGACTGCTCTGAGTGGCCAGTGCCACCAGGTGACGTCAGAGACTCCTTGTGATAGGCTCCTTCAGGTGTTGCTAGCCTATCCTCTCTCCTAGGTAGCCAAACCCTCTTTTCTGGCTATTTAGGGTCTCTGTCTCTGGGGAAACTTTAGATAACGAATGCAAGAGCTCATCCGAGTTCCTCTGCATCTCCCTCTTCACCTTCTGATAAGGAATCGACTGCTGACCGCGCTGGAAGCCTGCAAACCTGCAACATAGTAGCAAAGACGACTACTGCAACTCTGTAACGCTGATCCTGCCGCCTTCTCGACTGTTTTCCTGCTTGTGCATGCTGTGGGGGTAGCCTGCCTCCTCTCTGCACCAGAAGCTCCGAAGAAATCTCCTGTGGGTCGACGGAATCTTCCCCCTGCAACCGCAGGCACCAAAAAGCTGCATTACCGGTCCCTTGGGTCTCCTCTCAGCACAACGAGCGAGGTCCCTCGAATCCAGCGACTCTGTCCAAGTGACCCCCACAGTCCAGTGACTCTTCAGTCCAAGTTTGGTGGAGGTAAGTCCTTGCCTCACCTCGCTGGGCTGCATTGCTGGGAACCGCAACTTTGCAGCTACTCCGGCCCCTGTGCACTTCCGGCAGAAATCCTTTGTGCACAGCCAAGCCTGGGTCCACGGCACTCTAACCTGCATTGCACGACTTTCTAAGTTGGTCTCCGGCGACGTGGGACTCCTTTGTGCAACTTCGGCGAGCACCGTTTCACGCATCCTCGTAGTGCCTGTTTCTGGCACTTCTCTGGGTAGTACCTGCTTCAGTGAGGGCTCTTTGTCTTGCTCGACATCCCTTCTCTCTTCAGGTCCAATTTGCGACCTCCTGGTCCCTCCTGGGCCCCAGCAGCGTCCAAAAACGCCAAACGCACGATTTGCAGCTAGCAAGGCTTTTTGGCGTTCTTTCGGCGGGAAAACACTTCTGCACGACTCTCCACGGAAAGAGGGATCCATCCACCAAAGGTGAAGTCTCTAGCCCTTTTCGTTCTTGCAGAAACCTCAGCTTCTTCTGTCCAGTCGAAGCTTCTTTGCACCCGCAGCTGGCATTTCCTGGGCATCTGCCCATCTCCGACTTGCTTGTGACTTTTGGACTTGGTCCCCTTGTTCCACAGGTACCCTAGATTGGAAATCCACAGTTGTTGCATTGCTGTTTTGTGTCTTTCCTGCATTATTCCTCTAACACGACGATTTTGTCCTTAGGGGAACTTTAGTGCACTTTGCACTCACTTTTCAGGGTCTTGGGGAGGGTTATTTTTCTAACTCTCACTATTTTCTAATAGTCCCAGCGACCCTCTACAAGGTCACATAGGTTTGGGGTCCATTCGTGGTTCGCATTCCACTTTTGGAGTATATGGTTTGTGTTGCCCCTATCCCTATGTTTCCCCATTGCATCCTATTGTAACTATACATTGTTTGCACTGTTTTCTAAGACTATACTGCATATTTTTGCTATTGTGTATATATATCTTGTGTATATTTCCTATCCTCTCACTGAGGGTACACTCTAAGATACTTTGGCATATTGTCATAAAAATAAAGTACCTTTATTTTTAGTATAACTGTGTATTGTGTTTTCTTATGATATTGTGCATATGACACTAAGTGGTACTGTAGTAGCTTCACACGTCTCCTAGTTCAGCCTAAGCTGCTCTGCTAAGCTACCATTATCTATCAGCCTAAGCTGCTAGACACCCTATACACTAATAAGGGATAACTGGGCCTGGTGCAAGGTGCAAGTACCCCTTGGTACTCACTACAAGCCAGTCCAGCCTCCTACATTGGTTGTGCAGTGGTGGGATAAGTGCTTGAGACTACTTACCACTCTTGTCATTGTACTTTTCATAAGAGAAAAGTATACAAAACAAGGTCAGTGTATATACACATAGCCAAAATTTTTGCATTTCCTCTTTTCACTCTTTTCTAAGTGCTGAAAAGTACTTCTAACTTTCTAAAAAGTTCTTAAAAGTTTAAAAAGTTTTCTGTCTTTCCAAAAAGTTCTGAAAACTTTTTTCTCTTTTTCTATCACTTTAACTCTCTCTAAAAAATGTCTGGCACAGGCCAAAATGTTGATCTGTCCAAACTTGCATATGACAACCTTAGCTGGAAAAGAGCAAGGAGTCTCTGTATAGAGAGAGGTTTGAGTGTAGGGAAGAATCCTTCCTTGGAACTGTTACTTAACATGCTTAGAGAACAGGATAAGGCCATAGGTGCCTCATCTGTTGAAAAAGTACCTAATAGTTCTCAATCTGATTCAGGGACTCCCCCAGGAAAAGATTCAGGAAAGAAACTTCCTAGCCTGCCCATTACTAGACAATCTAGCATAGATGGTAATGATGATGAGCCACACCATATAAATAGTGTTGTCTCACATCATAGCAAAAGCATTTATTCTCACCATACTGGTAGTAATGTTTCTGTAAACCAAGCTGTTAGGGTGGCTTCTGTAAGGGACAGGTCTCCTTCTGTTCATTCCCATCATAGCTCTGTTTCTAGAAATGTCCCTCCCACCAACCCTGATGACAGAATGTTAGAGAGGGAACTCAATAAGTTGAGGGTGGAACAAACCAGACTGAAGCTTAAAAAGCAACAGCTGGATTTGGATAGACAGTCTTTTGAATTAGAGAAGGAAAGACAGAAGTTGGGTTTAGATACCCATGGTGGCAGCAGCAGTATTCCCCATAGTCATCATGCAAAAGAGCATGATTCCAGGAATCTGCACAAGATAGTTCCCCCTTATAAGGAGGGGGATGACATTAACAAGTGGTTTGCTGCACTTGAGAGGGCCTGTGCTGTACAGGCTGTGTTGGGCTGCTATCCTATGGCTATCATTTAGTGGAAAAGGTAGGGATAGGCTCCATACTGTGAAAGAAAATGATGCTAATAATTTCCAAGTTCTTAAGAATGCACTCCTGGATGGTTATGGCTTAACCACTGAACAGTACAGGATAAAGTTCAGAGAGACCAAAAAGGAGTCTTCACAAGACTGGGTTGATTTCATTGACCATTCAGTGAAGGCCTTGGAGGGGTGGTTACATGGCAGTAAAGTTACTGATTATGACAGCCTGTATAACTTGATCCTGAGAGAGCATATTCTTAATAATTGTGTGTCTGATTTGTTGCACCAGTAATTGGTGGACTCTGATCTGACCTCTCCCCAAGAATTGGGAAAGAAGGCAGACAATTGGGTCAGAACAAGAGTGAACAGAAAAGTTCATACAGGGGGTGACAAAGATGGCAACAAAAAGAAGGATGGTAAGTCTTCAGACAAGGGTGGGGACAAATCTAAAAATGAGTCTTCATCAGGCCCACAAAAACACTCTGGTGGGGGTGGTGGGTCCATATCCTCCTTTAATCAGAACAAGGAAAAGAAACCATGGTGCTATTTATGTAAAATAAAAGGCCATTGGACAACAGATCCCAGTTGTCCAAAGAAAGGCACCAATGCTCCTACCACTACAACCCCTACTGCTACCCCTAGTGTCCCTACTAATAGCAGTGGTGGTGGGAGCAAACCTACTAATAGCCAATCCAAGGGAGTAGCTGGGCTCACTTTTGGTAACTTAGTTGGGGTTGGTCTGATTAGGGAGACCACAGAGGCTACTTTAGTCTCTGAAGGGGCTATTGATTTAGCCACTTTGGTTGCTTGCCCCCATAACTTGGAGAAGTACAAGCAACTAACCCTAATAAATGGTGTTGAGGTCCAGGCCTACAGGGACACAGGTGCCAGTGTCACAATGGTGATTGAGAAACTGGTGCACCCTGAACAACACATACTTGGACACCAGTACCAAGTAACCGATGCTCACAACATAACACAAAGCCACCCCATGGCTGTTGTAAATCTCAACTGGGGGGGGTAACTGGTCCAAAGAAAGTTGTGGTAGCTTCAGATTTACCTGTAGACTGTCTATTAGGGAATGATTTGGAGACATCAGCTTGGTCAGATGTGGAGTTGGAGGCCCATGCAGCAATGCTGGGCATCCCAGGGCATATTTTTGCTTTGACAAGGGCTCAGGCCAAAAAGCAAAAAGGACAGGGAAGCTTGGATCCTGGAACAATGGACCAAGTGCTCCCTAAAGCTAGGGCTAGTAGAAGCAAACCACTTCCTACTATCCCTCCCTCTACAGTGGATTCAACTTCTGAGGAAGAAGAATTCCCTCCCTGTGCAGAACCTACACCAGAGGAGCTGGAAGCAGACACTGCTGAGCTTTTGGGTGAAGGGGGGCCTGCCAGAGAGGAGCTGAGTGTGGCACAGCAAACCTGTCCCACATTAGAGGGTCTCAGACAGCAAGCTGTCAAACAGGCTAATGGGGATGTCAGTGACTCTCACAGAGTTTATTGGGAGGACAACCTCTTGTACACTGAGCATAGGGATCCTAAACCTGGAGCTGCCAGGAGATTAGTGATTCCTCAGGAGTACAGAAAGTTCCTCCTAACACTGGCACATGACATTCCCTTAGCTGGGCACCTAGGACAAATGAAAACTTGGGACAGGCTTGTTCCCCTGTTTCATTGGCCTAGGATGTCTGAGGACACAAAGGAATTTTGTAAGTCCTGTGAAACCTGTCAAGCCAGTGGCAAGACAGGTGGCACCCCAAAGGCACCCCTTATCCCACTGCCTGTGGTTGGGGTTCCCTTTGAAAGGGTAGGGGTTGACATAGTTGGCCCCCTTGACCCTCCTACTGCTTCAGGCAATAGGTTTATCTTGGTGGTAGTGGACCATGCCACAATATATCCTGAAGCAATTCCTTTAAGGACCACTACAGCTCCTGCAGTGGCAAAGGCCCTCCTGGGAATATTTTCCAGGGTGGGCTTCCCAAAGGAAGTAGTATCAGACAGAGGAAGCAATTTCATGTCTGCATACTTAAAGGCCATGTGGAAGGAGTGTGGTGTAACGTACAAGTTCACAACACCCTATCATCCACAAACAAATGGACTGGTGGAGAGATTTAAATAAAACTCTCAAAGGCATGATTATGGGTCTCCCTGAAAAACTCCGCAGGAGATGGGATATCCTTCTACCATGCCTCCTTTTTGCCTACAGGGAGGTACCCCAGAAAGGAGTGGGCTTCAGCCCCTTTGAACTTCTTTTTGGACACCCTGTTAGGGGTCCACTCACACTTGTAAAGGAGGGTTGGGAACAACCTTTAAAAGCTCCTAAGCAGGATATTGTGGATTATTTACTTGGCCTCAGATCAAGGATGGCTGAGTACATGAAAAAGGCCAGTAAAAACCTTCAGGCCAGCCAAGAGCTCCAGAAGCAATGGCATGATCAGAAGGCTGTTTTGGTTCAGTACCAACCAGGGCAGAAAGTGTGGGTCTTGGAGCCTGTGGCCCCAAGAGCACTCCAAGATAAATGGAGTGGACCCCACACAATTGTTGAAAAGAAGGGTGAAGTCACCTACTTGGTTGACTTAGGCACTGCCAGGAGTCCCCTTAGGGTGCTCCATGTCAACCGCCTGAAACCCTACTATGACAGGGCTGATCTCACCCTGCTCATGGCAACTGATGAGGGACAGGAAGAAGACAGTGATCCTCTACCTGATCTCTTCTCTTCCACAGAACAAGATGCTCTTGTGGAAGGTGTAGTTTTGGCTGATTGTCTTACTGCTGAGCAGAAAGATAATTGCATAAATCTCCTAGATCAATTCTCTGAACTCTTCTCTACTGTGCCAGGTACCACTTCTTGGTGTGAGCACACTATAGATACTGGAGACAGTTTACCTGTCAAAAGTAAGATCTATAGGCAGCCTGACCATGTCAGGGACTGCATAAAGCAAGAAGTTCAGAAAATGTTGGAACTAGGAGTGGTTGAGCACTCTGACAGTCCATGGGCTTCTCCTGTGGTACTGGTACCAAAACCCAATTCTAAAGATGGAAAGAAGGAAATGCGGTTTTGTGTAGACTATAGAGGTCTCAACTTGGTAACCAAAACTGATGCTCACCCTATACCCAGGGCAGATGAGCTTATAGATACACTGGCATCTGCCAAGTATCTAAGCACTTTTGATTTGACTGCAGGGTATTGGCAGATCAAATTATCAGAAGATGCTAAACCTAAGACTGCATTTTCTACCATTGGAGGACATTACCAGTTTACTGTAATGCCTTTTGGTTTGAAAAATGCACCTGCCACTTTTCAAAGGTTGGTGAACACAGTCCTGCAAGGGCTGGAAGCTTTCAGTGCAGCATATTTGGACGATATAGCTGTCTTTAGCTCCAGCTGGGATGATCACCTGGTCCACCTATGGAAAGTTTTGGAGGCCCTGCAAAAGGCAGGCCTCACTATCAAGGCTTCAAAGTGCCAGATAGGGCAGGGTAAGGTGGTTTATCTGGGACACCTTGTTGGTGGGGAACAGATTGCACCAATTCAGGGGAAAATCCAAACAATTATTGATTGGGTTCCCCCTACCACTCAGACTCAGGTGAGAGCCTTCCTAGGCCTCACTGGGTATTACAGGAGGTTCATTAAGAACTATGGCTCCATTGCAGCCCCTCTTAATGACCTCACATCCAAGAAAATGCCTAAAAAGGTATTATGGACAGCAAACTGTCAGAAAGCTTTTGAGGAGCTGAAGCAGGCCATGTGCTCTGCACCTGTCCTGAAAAGCCCTTGCTACTCCAAAATGTTCATAGTCCAAACTGATGCATCTGAATTAGGAGTAGGGGCAGTCCTATCACAACTTAATTCTGAGGGCCAGGATCAACCTGTTGCTTTTATTAGTAGAAGGTTGACCCCTAGAGAAAAGCGTTGGTCTGCCATTGAGAGGGAGGCCTTTGCTGTGGTCTGGGCTCTGAAGAAGTTGAGGCCATACCTGTTTGGCACTCACTTCATTGTTCAGACAGACCACAAACCTCTACTTTGGCTAAAACAAATGAAAGGTGAAAATCCTAAATTGTTGAGGTGGTCCATATCCCTACAGGGAATGGACTATACAGTGGAACATAGACCTGGGAGTAGCCACTCCAATGCAGATGGACTCTCCAGATATTTCCACTTAGACAATGAAGACTGATCAGGTCATGGCTAGTCTTATTGTCCTTCGTTTGGGGGGGGGGTTGTGTAGGAAAGTACCATCTTGCCTGGCATGTTACCCCCATTTTTCACTGTATATATGTTGTTTTAGTTGTATGTGTCACTGGGACCCTGGTAACCCAGGGCCCCAGTGCTCATAAGTGTGCCTGAATGTGTTACCTGTGTAGTGACTAACTGTCTCACTGAGGCTCTGCTAATCAGAACCTCAGTGGTTATGCTCTCTCATTTCTTTCCAAATTGTCACTAACAGGCTAGTGACCATTGTTACCAATTTACATTGGCTCACTGGAACACCCTTATAATTCCCTAGTATGTGGTACTGAGGTGCCCAGGGTATTGGGGTTCCAGGAGATCCCTATTGGCTTCAGCATTTCTTTTGCCACCCATAGGGAGCTCTGACAAACCTTACACAGGCCTGCCACTGCAGCCTGAGTGAAATAACGTCCACGTTATTTCACAGCCATTTTACACTGCACTTAAGTAACTTATAAGTCACCTATATGTCTAACCTTTACCTGGTAAAGGTTAGGTGCAAAGTTACTTAGTGTGAGGGCACCCTGGCACTAGCCAAGGTGCCCCCACATTGTTCAGAGCCAATTCCCTGAACTTTGTGAGTGCGGGGACACCATTACACGCGTGCACTACATATAGGTCACTACCTATATGTAGCTTCACAATGGTAACTCCGAATATGGCCATGTAACATGTCTATGATCATGGAATTGACCCCTCTATGCCATCCTGGCATAGTTGGCACAATCCCATGATCCCAGTGGTCTGTAGCACAGACCCTGGTACTGCCAAACTGCCCTTCCTGGGGTTTCACTGCAGCTGCTACTGCTGCCAACCCCTCAGACAGGCATCTGCCCTCCTGGGGTCCAGCCAGGCCTGGCCCAGGATGGCAGAACAAATAACTTCCTCTGAGAGAGGGTGTGACACCCTCTCCCTTTGGAAAATGGTGTGAAGGCAGGGGAGGAGTAGCCTCCCCCAGCCTCTGGAAATGCTTTCTTGGGCACAGATGTGCCCAATTCTGCATAAGCCAGTCTACACCGGTTCAGGGACCCCTTAGCCCCTGCTCTGGCGCGAAACTGGACAAAGGAAAGGGGAGTGACCACTTCCCTGACCTGCACCTCCCCTGGGAGGTGTCCAGAGCTCCTCCAGTGTGCTCCAGACCTCTGCCATCTTGGAAACAGAGGTGCTGCTGGCACACTGGACTGCTCTGAGTGGCCAGTGCCACCAGGTGACGTCAGAGACTCCTTGTGATAGGCTCCTTCAGGTGTTGCTAGCCTATCCTCTCTCCTAGGTAGCCAAACCCTCTTTTCTGGCTATTTAGGGTCTCTGTCTCTGGGGAAACTTTAGATAACGAATGCAAGAGCTCATCCGAGTTCCTCTGCATCTCCCTCTTCACCTTCTGATAAGGAATCGACTGCTGACCGCGCTGGAAGCCTGCAAACCTGCAACATAGTAGCAAAGACGACTACTGCAACTCTGTAACACTGATCCTGCCGCCTTCTCGACTGTTTTCCTGCTTGTGCATGCTGTGGGGGTAGCCTGCCTCCTCTCTGCACCAGAAGCTCCGAAGAAATCTCCCGTGGGTCGACGGAATCTTCCCCCTGCAACCGCAGGCACCAAAAAGCTGCATTACCGGTCCCTTGGGTCTCCTCTCAGCACAACGAGCGAGGTCCCTCGAATCCAGCGACTCTGTCCAAGTGACCCCCACAGTCCAGTGACTCTTCAGTCCAAGTTTGGTGGAGGTAAGTCCTTGCCTCACCTCGCTGGGCTGCATTGCTGGGAACCGCGACTTTGCAGCTACTCCGGCCCCTGTGCACTTCCGGCGGAAATCCTTTGTGCACAGCCAAGCCTGGGTCCACGGCACTCTAACCTGCATTGCACGACTTTCTAAGTTGGTCTCCGGCGACGTGGGACTCCTTTGTGCAACTTCGGTGAGCACCGTTTCACGCATCCTTGTAGTGCCTGTTTCTGGCACTTCTCTGGGTGCTACCTGCTTCAGTGAGGGCTCTTTATCTTGCTCGACGTCCCCTCTCTCTTCAGGTCCAATTTGCGACCTCCTGGTCCCTCCTGAGCCCCAGCAGCGTTCAAAAACGCCAAACGCACAATTTGCAACTAGCAAGGCTTGTTGGCGTTCTTTTGGCGGGAAAATACTTCTGCACAACTCTCCACGGCGAGTGGGATCCGTCCACCGAAGGGGAAGTCTCTATCCCTTTTCGTTCTTGCAGAAACCTCAGCTTCTTCTGTCCAGTCGAAGCTTCTTTGCACCCGCAGCTGGCATTTCCTGGGCATCTGCCCATCTCCGACTTGCTTGTGACTTTTGGACTTGGTCCCCTTGTTCCACAGGTACCCTAGATTGGAAATCCACAGTTGTTGCATTGCTGGTTTGTGTCTTTCCTGCATTATTCCTCTAACACAACGATTTTGTCCTTAGGGGAACTTTAGTGCACTTTGCACTCACTTTTCAGGGTCTTGGGGAGGGTTATTTTTCTAACTCTCACTATTTTCTAATAGTCCCAGCGACCCTCTACAAGGTCACATAGGTTTGCGGTCCATTCGTGGTTTGCATTCCACTTTTGGAGTATATGGTTTGTGTTGCCCCTATCCCTATGTTTCCCCATTGCATCCTATTGTAACTATACATTGTTTGCACTGTTTTCTAAGACCATACTGCATATTTTTGCTATTGTGTATATATATCTTGTGTATATTTCCTATCCTCTCACTGAGGGTACACTCTAAGATACTTTGGCATATTGTCATAAAAATAAAGTACCTTTATTTTTAGTATAACTGTGTATTGTGTTTTCTTATGATATTGTGCATATGACACTAAGTGGTACTGTAGTAGCTTCACACGTCTCCTAGTTCAGCCTAAGCTGCTCTGCTAAGCTACCATTATCTATCAGCCTAAGCTGCTAGACACCCTATACACTAATAAGGGATAACTGGGCCTGGTGCAAGGTGCAAGTACCCCTTGGTACTCACTACAAGCCAGTCCAGCCTCCTACAACCGGTCCTCTGGGTCCCCTCTCAGCACAACGAGCGTGGTCCCTGGAACTCAGCAACCCTGTCCAAGTGACTCCCACAGTCCAGTGACTCTTCAGTCCAAGTTTGGTGGAGGTAACTCCTTGCCTCCCCACGCTAGACTGCATTGCTGGGTAGTGCGTGATTTGAAGCTGCTCCGGCTCCTGTGCACTCTTCCAGGATTTCCTTTGTGCACAACTAAGCCTGGGTCCCCGACACTCTAAACTGCAGTGCACAACCTTCTGAGTTGTCCTCCTGTGTCGTGGGACTCCCTTTTGTGACTTCGCATCAACTCCGGTTCACTCCTCTTCCAAGTGCCTGTTCAGGTACTTCTGTGGGTGCTGCCTGCTTTTGTGAGGGCTCCCTGACTTGCTGGGTGCCCCCTCTGTTTCCTCATCCAAGTGGTGACATCCTGGTCCTTCCTGGGCCACAGCAGCATCCAAAAACCCTAACCGTGACCCTTGCAGCTAGCAAGGCTTGTTGGTGGTCTTTCTGCGTGGGAACACTTGTGCAAGCTTCTTCACGATGTGGGACATCTATCCTCCAAAGGGGAAGTTCCTAGTCCCCTTCATCCCTGCAAAACACCAAGCTTCTTCCATCCAGTGGCAGCTTCCTTGCACCCTCAGCTGGCATTTCCTGGGCTCCTGCCCACTCTTGACACGGTTGCGACTCTTGGACTTGGTCCCCTTGTCTTACAGGTACTCAGGTCCAGAAATCCACTGTTGTTGCATTGCTGGTGTTTGTTTTCCTTGCAGAATCCCCCTAGCACGACTTCTGTGCTCTCTGGGGTTAGTAGGTGCACTTTACACCTACCTTACAGGGTCTTGGGGTGGGATATTTTTCTAACCCTCACTGTTTTCTTACAGTCCCAGCGACCATCTACAAGCTCACATAGGTTTGGGGTCCATTCGTGGTTCGCATTCCACTTTTGGAGTATATGGTTTGTGTTGCCCCTATACCTATGTGCTCCCATTGCAATCTATTGTAACTTTACACTGCTTGCATTACTTCCTTTTGCTATTACTGCATAATTTTTTTATTGTGTACATATATCTTGTGAATATTTGGCATCCTCATACTGAGGGTACTCACTGAGATACTTTTGGCATATTGTCATAAAAATAAAGTACCTTTATTTTTAGTATATCTGTGTATTGTGTTTTTCTTATGATATTGTGCATATGACACCAGTGGTATAGTAGGAGCTTTACATGTCTCCTAGTTCAGCCTAAGCTGCTTTGCCATAGCTACCTTCTATCAGCCTTAGTTGCTAGAAACACCTCTTCTACACTAATAAGGGATAACTGGACCTTGCACAAGGTGTAAGTACCTCTGGTACCCACTACAAGCCAGGCCAGCCTCCTACAGTCGCCCACCGGCCCGGGCCGCCACGCCGCCCTCGGCCCCAGCGCCGGCCACGGGCTCAGCTGAGTTGAGTCGGCCGCGCCACCAACCCATGAGGAGCGGATCCCTTCTTACCGCTGCCTCGTCGTGCGGTCCCACCGCCAGCCGCAGGTCAGGCCCGCAGCGCACTCAAGCTTCCAGGCAATGGCCCCCTGGTGTCCACACTTTAGGCTCTTGCTCTGGCTCCAGCGCTGGCCACAGGTCCTGCGACTTCGGTCTGCCTGCCTCCTCCAAATTTCAGAGATGGATCCCCACGCGTTACCCCTGGGCTCAGCCTACCCAGGCACCGACCTACGGAGCCGATGGGCCAAGGGTGTGAGCAATTTTCAACTGATTAATTGTAGGCCCCTCCGGAGCCGAGCGCTCAAGCGTGCGCCATCTTAGCTGCTTGGCCATGCCCCCACGTCACCTCAGTGAGTTGAGCAATGCAGGAGGGAGTGCTGGGGACCTGGGCTATGCTGTGCACAAAGGATTCCTTGCAAAAGTACACAGAAGCACTAGCAGCTGCATTTCACGCAGTACAAAGGATTACTGTCTGGCGTGGGGAGACAGGAACTTACCTCCACCAAATTTTGACAGATGGACCACTGGACTGTCGGGGTCACTTGGATCCAGCTCCTGTGTTCCAGGGACCACGCTCATCAAGATGAGAGGGGACCCAGAGGGCCAGTGATGCAGAAGTTTGGTGCCTGTGTTAGCAGGGGGAAGATTCCTTCGACCCACAGGAGATTTCTTCTTGGCTTCCAGTGCAGGGTGAAGGCAGACAGCCCTCAGAGCATGAACCACCAGGAAACAGTTGAGAAAGCCGGAAGGATTAGGCGCTACAATGTTGCTGGTAGTCATCTGCTACCTGGAGCAGTCGGCGGTCTATCCTTGACAGAAGTCGAAGAGGGAGACGCAGAGGAACTCAGGTGAGCTCTTGCATTCATTATCTGACGAGAAACCCACAGGAGAGACCCTAAATAGACCACAGAGGAGGATTGCCCACCTAACCAGGGAAGCACCTATCAAGAGGGGTCTCTGACATCACCTGCTGGCACTAGACACTCAGAGGGCTCTATTGTGCCCTCACACCTCTGCATTCAAGATGACAGTGGTCTTGGACACACTGGAGGAGCTCTGGGTGTTGATGGACAGGGGAGTGGTCACTCCCCTTTTCTTTGTCCAGTTCCGCGCCAGAGCAGGGGCTGGGGGATCCCTGAACTGGTGCAGACTGGTTTATGCAAGCAGGGCACCATCTGTGTCCTTCAAAGCATTCCCAGAGGCCAGGAGAGGCTACTTCTCTCAGGCCCTTTACACCTATTTCCAAAGGGAGAGGGTGTAACATCCTCTCTCAGAGGAAATCCTTTGTTCTGCCTTCCTGGGACTGGGCTGCCCAGATCCCAGGAGGGCAGAAGCCTGTCTGTTGGTTGGCAGCAGCGGTAGCTGCAGTGAAAACCCAAGAGAGCTAGTTTGGCAGTACCCGGGGTCCATGCTGGAGCCCCAGGGATGCTTGGGATTAGCACCCCAATACCATATTTGTCATGCGGGGACAATTCCATGATCTTAGACATGTTACATGGCCATATTCAGAATTACCATTGTGAACCTACATATAGGTATTGACCTATATGTAGTGCACGCGTGTAATGGTGTTCCCGCACTCACAAAGTCCTGGGAAATTGCCCTGAACTATGCGGGGGTACCTTGGCTAGTGCCAGGGTGCCCTCACACTTAGTAACTTTGCACCTAACCTTCACTAAGTGAGGGTTAGACATATAGGTGACTTATAAGTTACTTAAGTGCAGTGTAAAATGGCTGTGAAATAAAGTGGACGTTATTTCACTCAGGCTGAAGTGGCAGTCCTGTGTAAGAATTGTCTAAGCTCCCTATGGATGGCAAAAGAAATGCTGCAGCCCATAGGGATCTCCTGGAATCCCAATACCCTGGGTACCTAGGTACCATATACTGGGGAATGATAAGGGTGTTCCACTGTGCCAATCAGAATTAGTATAAATGGTCACTACCCCGCAGTGACAATTTTAAAGCCAGAGAGAGCATAAGCACTGAGGTTCTGGTTAGCAGAGCCTCAGTGACACAGTTAGGCACCACACAGGGAACACATTTAGGCCACAAACTATGAGCACTGGGGTCCTGGCTAGCAGGATCCAGGTGAGACAGGCAAAACAAACTGACACACAAGTAAAAATGAGGGTAACATGCCAGGCAAGATGGTACTTTCCTACAGAGCCTCAACTCTGTGAGTGAGAGGAGGAAGAGGGGGCTCTCAGCAATTTAGAGGGCCCTCAGGATACCAGCCAGCACCACCAGGAGTCACAGGATCTGGGTTCAAAGGAGGTGCAAAATGTGGCTGATGCAGCACAACAAAAGAAAGTCCCACACCCCCAGAGATCAACTCAGCGAGTTGTGCATCACAGGATGGAGTGCTGGGGTCCTGGGCCAGGGTGTGAACAAAGAAATTTTGCAAAGAATGCACAGAGGCCTCAGGAGGCAAAGAAGACACTACACAGTGGTACCATCGTTCTTGGGGAAAGCAAGGTCTTACCTTCTCCAAATTGCGTCAGCACGACATCAGGACAGTCTATGTTGATGATGTCCACCCTCTGTGTTCTTAGGAGCATGCTCGTCACCGTGAGAGGAGTCCCACGGTACTGGTCGTCACCTTGGAAGGTGCCTGCTTGGAGTAGGGGAGAGTCTCCATCACTCCACAGGAGATTTCTCCAGTCCTTCTGGTGCAGGATGAAGACAGGGAGTCCCCAGGGCATGCACACTATGGAAACTGCTGCAGTTGATGACTTGGAGCTGAGGTTGCTGAAGAAAAGTGTCTCTTGTAGACACTTTGTTGCAGTTACAGCATTTCTTGGAGCAGGCTGCGGTTGATCCGATGTCAGAAGAGTCTGAAGTTGTTCCAGAGCATTCCTGAAGGAAACGTGCAAGCAGAATCTAAAGAGAACCCACAGGAGAGAACCTAAATAGCCCTGAGAGGGGCATTGGCTACCTTATCAGGTAGGGACCTATCAGGAGGGGTCTCTGACGTCACCTGCTGGCACTGGCAACTCAGAACCCTCCAGAGTGCCCCCACACCTTGCAAAGCAAGATGGCTGAAGTCTGGGACACACTGGAGGAGCTCTGGGCACCACCGTTGGGGTGATGATGGAGAGGGGAGTGGTCACTCCCCTTTCCTTTTTCCAGTTTCGCACCAGAGCAGGGGTTGGGGGATCCCTGAACCGGTGTAGACTGGTTTATGAAAGAAAGGCACCATATGTGCCCTTCAAAGCATTTCCAGAGGCTGGGGGAGGCTACCCCTTCCCAGCCTGTAACACCTATTTCCAAAGGGAGAGAGTGTAACACCCTGTTCTCAGAGGAAATGCTTTGTTCTTTCTTCCTGGGACTGGGCTGCCCCGACCCCAGGAGGACAGAACCTTGTCTGTGAGGTGGCAGCAGCTGTAGCTGCAGTGCAAGCCTCAGACAGCTGGTTTGGTGGTACTGGGGGTCCATGGTGGAGCCCCCAAGATACATGGAATTGGCTCCCCAATACCAGAATTGGAATGGTGGACAATTCCATGAACTTAGACATGTTACATGGCCATATTCTGAGTTACCATTGTGAAGCTACATATAGGTATTGACCTATATGTAGTGTAAACGTATAATGGTGTCTCCGCACTCACAAAGTCTCGGGAAATGGCCCTGAACTATGTGGGGGCACCTTTGCTAGTGAAAGGGTGCCCTCACACTTAGTAACTTTGCACTTAACCTTCAGCAAGTGAAGGTTAGACATATAGGTGACTTATAAGTTACTTAAGTGCAGTGAAAATGGCTGTGAAATAGTGTGTGCACTATTTCACGCAGGCTGCAGTGGCAGTCCTGTGCTAGGGTTTGTCTGAGCTCCCTATGGGTGGCAAAAGAAATGCTGCAGACCATATGGATCTCCTGGAACCCAATGCCCTGGGTACCTAGGTACCGTATACTAGGGACTTATAAGGGGGGTCCAGTATGCCAATTGAAATTGGTGAATGTAGTCACTGGCCTACAGTGACAAATTTCAAAGCAGAGAGAGCATAAGCACTGAGGTTCTGATTAGCCTCAGTGACACAGTTATGGAACTACACAGGTATAAACATTAGGCCACACACTATGAGCACTGGGGTCCTGACCAGCAAGATCCCAGTGAGACAGGCAAAAACATACTGACATACATGTGAAAAATGGGGGTAACATGCCAAAGAAGATGGTACTTTCCTACACGGGGTGGCATTAGATTTTGGCACTGCCTCAGATTTCCACCTTCTCGTAAATCTGGGGCAGCGTCAAAAGCAATCTGTGTTTTTGCAGTAGAACTGCCATAGAAACACTCATTGCATGCCCCTCTGCTACAGAAAACTGCATTGAGTGGGCATATTTACAAGGAGGTGTTAAGCCACAAAAATTGGCTTAACTCCTCCTTGTAAATGTGGTGCAGTGAAAAGCGCCACCGGAGGGTCTCAGAAAGTGATGCTCCGGTGGCACTAGGGCCTTGTAAATCTGGCTCTATGTTCCAAATTCCAATTCAAAAACGCTTAATGGACTGCTGCCTCACATGACTGAATTATATTTTAGAATCCATGTTTTGCTCTACTCATCTCTATATCCTTTTTCATGGAGCAGCTTTTCATGGTATGTTCTAGATAATTTTAAAGATGAATATAACTCATACTCTGGCTATCTAATCTAGTCAAAAATAAGTGCTGAAATACAATTGAAACATTAACTAAAAATGATCCAGTGTCCATGGTATAAGCAAAACATTCCGAAGCCATAGGACTCCTTAAGGGCTTTTCTTTAGCATGTAATAGACAATACTATCATCAAATAGCATCAAGTTATCTTGTAAAAGTGCTCATCAATCCTAGTTCCACCCTTCAGGCTTCTACAGAGACCACTTAGTTTAAAGTGTAGATAGTACAAAGCATGTTCCCCTCCACCATATGCATAAAGTGCCACTGATCAATATTTATTGTTTCTATAGCATATAAAAGTATAGGTGAAATCATTTTATACACTGTTATGAGATGATTAAAGCGTATGTGCCCTGTTGCTCCATAAAGTGTGTGCCTTCAGTGCATTTCCATGGGCAAACACTTTATTTGATGTGTGCAATATGCTCACTATCAACCACATTTGCAGACATAATTTTTCCAAGATAAGGATACAATTTTACTTCTTATTTGGGGGAGTTATTAAAAAACACTTATACGTTGTGTTTATCTGACACCCCTTTGGACGAAACCTCATGACCCTTAGTTTTATTTATATTTACCTTCAGCGACTGAGCATCTGAATATGATGAGAAAGTACCAAGACGTCTCTGAAGATCTTAAGGAGTCAGGTCTAGCAGAATAATATTGTCCGCAAAAAGGAGTGTGCCTTTAGGATAAAAGCCCAATGTTGGGGCATCACCAGCTACCTTATTCAACACCACAGGCAAGTCTGCCATATATATCGAAAAGAGGAGGGGGGCTGCAAGCATCCCTGTTTCAAACAATTACTGGTAGGTATTGTTGGTGTCATACCCCTCCGACCTCCTAGCATCACATGACACCAAGTAGCAGTGTGAAGAGCAATAAAGGCCCTCTGGAATTCCCAAGCCACTTTACCGCCTCCAGAGAGTTTACCTGTATAGATGGCCATAAGCAGTTGTATAGTCAACATAGGCAGCGTAGACAGGCATCCCCTTCCATTTCACATAGTTCTCCAATATAAGATTTATTACTAATAAATTATCCAAAGTCGAGCAGCCTGCTCTAAACCCTATAGCCTTAGAAAAAGCAAGGACTAGTTTATTTCTAAACTCCTACAGGAGGTGTAAAGCACAAGACTTTTCTTGTATAACTCTCATCCACCAGAATTAACCTTGGTGGCATGCTTCATCATGCGTTCTTCCTGTTCTGCAATTGTCGTGCTGCTACCAGTGGAGACGGGGTGGCAACAAGACTGGGGAGATTATTTGGGACATGTACATCAGGAACCTTGAGGCGAGAGACAACTTGCGCCCCCAGTGACTGATCCTGCATATACCTCTTGCTCTGTGCTCCCTTGTTGTGTGCATGGGGGCCTGAGGATGATCGGGTGATGGGCTGTGGGGAAGGCCCTAACTTGGGTGTTGGTAACCTCTGCAGCGTCTGTAACTGGCTTGCCTTATCCCTGATGTGCATGGGTGGTGCATTCTGAGCTACAGCCCTTCTGAAAGCCTCACCTTCCGGGCCCCTGTTGAGACAATCACATGCTAGTGTCCTATTGCGGAATGCCCTGGCCCCTCCCTGTCCTCCCTGTCCGAGTGTCTTGTGGTGGACTGGGTGAAGTGTGCTGGTGACACTCCCCCTCCCACCTTGAATACCCTGAGAAAGTGCAATTGATTACTTATATGGCACCTTATGGTAATGCGATTTGATCTGTATCATTATGCTAGTTTTGGCTGTTGAGTGACGAAAATGTGGCAAAGGAGAAAACAACTTTGACTGTGTAACTCCACTGTGTTTGCTCTTGGGTCCTGGACTATTTGTTATGATTATTTCACGTTTCATGTTTTTGAAACCAATAAATATGTGGGGAAAAACAGGCAATAGCAACAATGTTTCAAGATAGAGACAAGAGCATCTCTGCAAAGTAATGTTTTCCATTGCAAGAATAACTTGCTCACACTTTGTGAGGTGACTGTTGGTCATGTGTTGGGGTAGAGTACGAATCAGTAGGATTTTGACTCAATGGAAGGCCATGACTATGAAAAGGTAGCCCATAACAATCTACCCACAATTCTGAATGCTGATACCAACTGTGGTTACCACCTTTAGGCAACTCGGTTTCACTGAGGCTTCTGGGTCAAGAGAAGCTGAAAAGCAAGCAACATGGCATTTGGAATTGCCATTGGTCTGGGTTCGCACTTACAGGGGAGCACCCTTTCCTCTCATGGCAGTAAAGAATGAAAGGCTTCTCACGGTTGGTCATTCCTAAAGCCAGGGCACAGCAGAGACTCTCCTTCAGCTTGAGGAAGGCTTTTTCATAGTTGTGCCATGGTAGCAGATATAACACCTCTTTTTATGTAAGCTTCCTTAGAAGCTTGATCACTAAGGAAAATCTGAGAATCCAGTAGTGACAGTAGCACACCATTCCCAAGAACATTTTGACTTCTCTCTTCATTTTGGAGGGTTCATTTGCAATATGAACTTATTCTCTTAGGAGCAGATATTCTCTCAGATACACTATCCTTGCCCCTTTAATAGTGTGATGTCCTAGATACAGGACTTCCTTCTAACAGTATTGTAGTTTGGTTGGGGGCACCTTATGTCCATTCTCAACTAAGTGGTTCAACAGGGATATTGTATCTAGTCTGCACACTTCTTGTGTTGCTGATGTCACCAATAGGTTGTTGATATATTTGGTCACAACTGAGTTACACAGCAGTGTTCAGGACTCCAGTTTATTTTTCAAGATTTGCTTAAAGATTGAGGGGGATCTCTGTATACCCTTTAGGAACTCTGCACCATGCCAGAATTATTTTTTTGGACAGGAACACGAAGAGGAATTTGCTGTCTTCATGCAATGGAATGGAAAAGAATGCCTGGCACAGATTAATGACCATGCACCACCCATAATCACAGGGGATCCACAACTGTATTACAGCTGGCTTTGGTATCACAGGACAGCATGGGACAACATTATTAATCTTTGGCAGGTTCTTTATGCCGGCCACTTTTTGTTTGGTTTCTTGATCCCCTTGATAGGAGAATTACAGGAAGTCCCTAAAATCTCTTTTAAAATGCCCAGCTCCAAATTGAATTAAAGTATGGGGGTATTTCTAGCCACTGTCTTTGGTGAGAGGTTATATTGGTGTGTTTGGGGAAATTGAGCCATCTGTTCAATTGTAATCTTGATAGGGCAAACACATTTGATCAGGCCAATGTCTTTGCCAGAATAATCTCAGACATCCTCCTTTACAGAGCCCTGTAAGTCTGAATGCAAGTTCTCTTTCATGACTAACTCTACAACCCTGGCTTCTGAGTACTCAAATGGAAATTAGCATTGTTATCATGTGTTTGAGCTCATCACCATCCGTTAAGTAAATTATGTAGTTAAGTTTACACAAAAGGTCTCTTCCTAACATTTTAAATGGGCTAGCCTGACATACAACAAGCTGAGGGTCCTCTTCAAGGGGGCCTATTTTCACAGGGACCTCGACAGAAACATGATTCACTGTCTGTTTGTTTGCAATGCTTACAACTTGGACTTGTTTTCCCAAGAGGGACAGGTTTGGGACTTCCACTACCCATACATTAGAATGGGTAGAATCCATGTCAATTAAAAAGGACACAGGGTGGGCATTCACCTCTCCTTCTACACTCTGGTTTACTTGCAAAATTGCTCCAAGCATGCAATCTCACTCTCCTCTCAGGCACCGTTATTGTGACTGATCACACCCTGACTCTCCGACAATGTCAAAGAACGAGAGCTGTTGGAAAGTACCTGGACGCGAGAATAGGTTCTGTTGAGCTTGGACGTGTGCATTCGCATTAAACTTTAGAGTACTTAGATTATACTGTGTCAAGGAAGCTTATGGCATATTACACTAAGGAGCTCTTTGCATTTGCCTATTTGGAGCTTGCATAACATTCATTTTAGGCCCTTGGACGTTAAACTGTATTCAAGTTGGATTTGATCGGCACTCATGTTCCCAATAACCCAACCTATTACAATAATGACACTGCATGCTTTTCTTTGTCATAGCTATATCCATTCTCAAAATCAGGTTAACGGGCTACTCTGAAACCCCTTCTGGGCTAACCTCATCTGAGTCAGCAAGAATTTCTCCTTAATTGTGTTTTGTCTGTCTTCCAAAGCATCAGTGCAATACTTTTATTGCAGGATTTCATCTGGGGGCTTGGGATGCCAACAAATCACATTCTGCTGGATGTGTGAACTAATCTCTGGATGTAACCCATTAACAAACTTCTCATAACAGGCATGCACCCACTCTTGGTACATTGAATAGTTCTAGAACTTTTTAGCCAACTAACCATCTTTTGAGGAGCCTTAGTTTTCAAAATGTTAATCATCTGATTATACTTCTCCATAACCACTACAGAGGGAGCATGAGTTTGCATGTTCCTCTGCGACTCAGCATTCGGCCACTGGACAGACAACTTACACCCAGCCAACAAATCACTGGGAATGACAATATAAAAAAAGTATTCAAATCTTAACAAAGCACAAATCTGTCAACCTGTGTATACCACAGATCAGGCTTTTCTCTTAACTTTGGAAATTGATTTGTAAATGTGTAAACATCACCACCACTCCAATGTACGTGCACATATATACCCTCATGTACTTCTCTCCAAGGTAGGCTCTAACCTCTGAGTCACTTTGGCTATCCTCTTTTTCTGAGTCTCCTCTATCCTCCTTTTTCTTCTTTTTCTTTTCACTCTGAGCCCACTTGTCTCCGACCTTCTGGGTATTATTCCACAGTTGAATATGAGCTACCAGTTCTCTCAGCTGCAGTTTCAAACCTGGAGTTTGCATGTTCTTGGGGCATCTTCAGTCATGAACATCCTAAAATCATATTTTAGGGTCGTGCTTTTAGAAAGGTCAATACCAAATTCTGTAGCAATCCCTTCGAGAGCCTCATGTGCCACGCAAGCATGCCTAGAGGCTTCCTTGCAAAGAAACAAGAGTTCCTCATTGTATACATCCATAAACCCCTTCTCGAGCGTTCATTTAATGATTTTCTCCAACTGTACCTTCTATCTTACCACAGCTAACGTTCTTAAACTGGTGTCAGTCTCTGACTGTGACTCAAGGGCTGTCAGTCTCTGCAGTCAGCACACTCACAAGAGGATTTGCTCCTGTTTTGGGTCTTACTCTTATCTCCATAAAAATATTGATCCCAGATATGACAGTAGTCATGGTAACTAAGGGTGTGACAGGTGCTATAACGGCAATTACATTATTCTGGGGCAATGTCGGTGGAGCTGGCAAAGGAATCACTGGCATTACCTGGGGAGCTGAAAGTGGAATCAGAGCTAGCTGTGGATTTGGCAGTGACACAGAGTTTAACTGTGGAGGTGAAAGCTTACTAGGTACTCCCCACCGAGGAGGCCCTGATCAACCCGTGAACTAGCACTGGTATCTTCAAGTGGTGGGAGTCTCACAGGGGACGGACTTCCTACAGTTTGCGGAACTACGCTAAAGGGAGGTGGTGAGGTGTCCACAAGTCATCCAAGAAGTCATTATTCACAGATTTCTTGGTTTCAATGTCACCTCTCTCTTGTGCTTTCCTTCCCCTTGTTTTACACCCTAACTCTCTCAATCATATCTTTCTTCCATGCATGCTTTAGCAGGTGCTGCCCATTCCCATGCATTCAAATCTCATATTGGGCTTGTCAGCTAGGGGCTTTATATCATGTAGCACAGGTCTCAGAGTCTTAACTATTCTCATGTGAAAAGTACTATGTGGAGGAAACTGCAGGGACCCTTCATTTGCAGTGATTTTTTTCCATTGTTTAAGCCAAATACACGTGTAAACCGACAATGGTTATAATTTAATGAGGAGTGACTCCCTTGGGAGGGCCTCCTAGCCTTCATGGACAGTTATTCTTACATCATGACTAAATAAAGACCCTAATTTCTTGAACAAAATGTCATCTTTACTCTGTAAGTAGCACAGTACAATTAACTGAATGAGAAACAAAATACCCATCAGTTCTCAACAAACCATGAAGCAGATCATAACATCACTAACTCCCAATTTCAGCACAACACCACAAAACAGTCCACTCACAGTGTGGCACTGTCTTATGTTACAACCTATACCAGCGCTGCACACACACTGACTGAACCAATACTAGCAGGGCACATTATGATGCAACTTGCAGCACCTCACAGCAGCTCTCTAGGGAATTGCATAATGACATCCCACTGATGCTATTACACATAAAGTCAAATCTCAACCACTGGGAAATCATCATGACTAATGCTGTTGGCTCCTCTGTGCAAAATGATTAACCAAACACCAATTTCAGTTTACACATCCTCACAACAGAAGTTTAATAAGGCCCTATCTTTTTGTGTGGCTGATAGCACTTCATGGTCCGACACTACAAACCTTGACAGACAAGTTACAACTTAATATACTTAGGGGCATATTTAAGAAAAGTGGTGCTGCACCCAGTGCAGCGCAACTTTCCTTGCGCCCCCTAGTGCCCCCTGCCACCACCATGTGCGCACCGCATTTATAATACGGTGCACCATGGCATAGGGTAGGGGGCAATATCGTCAGAATTGAACCTGTTCAGGGTTAGCACCAAAAGTTTGGCGCAGCACATTAACTTACCAAAATCCGCAAACACTGCTGTGCTCGACAACACAATCAAAGATGCATAACCCTACTATTATTGCATTCTTAGAATACTGCAACAGCTCAAGAATGCCGGAACATTGCAAGTTCTCCAAACGGCACCAGAAGAACAGACGCGGATGAGTCTTGGGCAGATTCTGACACATTTTCGGAAAATTCTAACTATGCCTCAATGAGAACCATCAATCATCTGCTATAACTTTGTAGCATGAGAGATGAGGATGGTGTTTGCACCATACAAACTTTGGAACAAATACAAAACTCCGCTATGTCCGCTGGGTTGGACCTTTATCTCGAACTGAGGCTAAGATCTCAATTCAGCTATATTCTATGACAGTGAAGCAGAATTTGCTACACAGGAATGACAGAGAAGAGTAATGTTGCACATTGAAGGCTTATTAACAAATTATTAAAGTCACAATTTCAAATTGAATCAGTTAAGAGTAAAAAAGTAGTCACCTCAATACAGCATGTCTGAATATAATCCAGGCAATTCAGTTTGGCAAATGCAAGAATATGTTATTACAAAGTATGCTAAAACTCCATTCCCATTGAAGGAAAATCCCTAATGCTATGCTAAGGTTGTGGGTACAATGTAATATTTAGAAGCAGCTGGTGTCACAAACACAGCATCGAAACTAGAACCAAATGAAGTTTTCAGTCAAGAAAAGGAGAAATGCACTTGCTTCAGAAAGTAAGTCTATGAGCAGAAACATAAGAATCATTGGGGCTCGAGAGAGAGAGGGTTTTTTTGCCTGCAAAGGTGCAGTGGGGAAAATGCCTCCTAACTAGAGACAGTTTCATATAGTAAAAACGTGTGATTTCAGATAAATGATACATTGCACAGGTTTTCACTGAGAAAGAACCAATCAAAAATGCTGTACTTTGCGTCGATCTAATTCTCACAGATACTACAATGCCAGACTCTTCCATCATGAAGGCCTTCACAATATCTGGCAAAGGAGCATTCACCTCTACTTCCCATCCTGTGCAGGTGCTCAGAATCATCGACCAACCAATTAATTGCAACAAACATAACTTTCACACAGTAAGCTAAAGGACAATAATTTGCAAAAAACATAACTTTCACAAAGTAAGCTAACAGATAATAATTTGTAATGAGAACATGGTGTCTTTGGTGCCAGAAACATACACTAAGTAAAAAAAAACAACGTTGACTTTGAAATGGAGTTGAGCACCGGGGCCTCTCGTGTCAATGTTAAGATGCATTTCTCCCAACTATTGCTAAATTGAAAACATATAAATCACTTGTTTTACTAAATGTAAGTGTAAAATAACATGCACGCATATAAGAAATGGTTAAGCATATTACATGTTAACACATAAAGGGCAAATAATTGATAATGATTTTGCATCACCAATGTCATGGGGAAACTATTCTACTTAACCATCTAAGTGTTATAAAAAATAGCCAAGCGTTGATACTCAAACACAATAAAGAATGTGTGTTGCTTGCAATCCTCACAAAGTTTTCGTCAGTTAAATTTGTGCATCAAAATTGTGTTTCTGTGAAGGTGCTCCTGCTTTACAAGGTATGTCCATGATGCCAGTGGGGTCAGAGGTGAGGATTCTGAGAAGTAACCATGTGGTGTTGGGTGAAACCATCTGCCCAGCAGAGATCATCATCAATAAAGGCCAAATAACCAGCATCCTGCCACCTAGGAACCACACTTCATTCATGGGTGCCAAGGTAAGTGGTGTTTTGCAGTGAAACGGAAAGGAATATGTCAGCAGATCCTTAATAATTAAGCTATTTACAGCCCAGCTGTAAATGCACCTCTGCCAAGGAGACTCTGGAGGAGAAATTAAAATATAACTCCATTTATATTTTTGACACGTCAGCAAACGAAGGCTACTCATATATAAAGATGTTAATGCTCACTTTAAGTCCAGCTAGTCAAGACCATTTAGAAATTGTGAGACTATATTTTAATAGCAATCATGAAACATCACTTCTAGGAAGGAACACATTCTTATCAGCAGTACGTCTTAAGTGTCACTTTGCTGTCAGACCCCACACCTAACTCTTTAACTGGGGCTAAATACACATGATAGAGAGACATTTAGAGAACCGTGTTGAGGATTGTGAGGACTTTTTCAGACGGCCCAAGTGCATCCCTTTGTTACTGGACCTTATTTCTCACTAAGGTGAATGGCATTGGCTGCTGCGCAGTCTATCATTAATCTCCCCGCAGTGGGGGCCTACACGTGCGCGTTTTACAAAGTTTCTCCTTCTTGAAAATGAGCAGCGCCCCTTAAATGGTAAATGCATGCATTAAAAGAAAACAAAAAGCAAGGCTGTTAAAGTGGATGCTTTTTCTAAAGTGAGAGGCCATCTCTGACCCACGTGGCAGGGCTCGACTTTCTTTTGCTAATTTAAATTAATATGATGACTTTTTGCACAACAGCAGAAGTCTGTCTGGTTTCAGGATCCCTCACTGCATTTAAATAAAGTTTACTGATGCCTTTGACATCATAAAATTGTATCAGAAACTTTTGTCAAATATATTTTCTATTTAACCATGGGTGGCTCCTCCTTTAGGGTGGAAAGCGTCACCCCCTCTCCCCCACCCCTCCCACCAGCAGCAACAGCTGCAAAACCTCTACAAGGCAACAATAATAAACTGAGTTTATTATAGTTTCCTTGTAAAGGGGCGGGGCCACGGGGGTGACGAGCAGTGAGGGGGAGTACACAGCACTCCCCCTCAGAGCGCATGTGTATTTGGCCAGCAGTCTTGGGCCAGCCAAACACTCATCCGCAGTAGGCTCTCTCCAGCCCAGTTGCAGGGCTGGAAAGAACCTGCACAGGCTCCCAGGCTGCCTGGGCCCCAGCCAATCCTGACGATGCTTTGAGCAGTATCACGATTGGCCGCAGGGCAGGCTTGGAGCCTGTGCCTGCCCTCGAGGACAGAGGAGCAGATGGAGTAGTGCAGTGGCGAGCAAGGTAAGTGTTTATTTATTTGTTTTTTTTAATTTCATTTTTATTCCCATTCCCCCATCCCCAATGTGCCACCCCACCCCTTCCACGCACTTCAAGCCGTGACTTAATTTAACACTAACGTACGCAATAAAACAACATGCATTGTTATAAGATGAAAGATACTATTAACTGTACAACTACTTTGTGAATATTTATATGTCTTTGTTCCTCTCTCTTTTTCGGACCATTAATTTTAATGTGTATTGTTATCTCACTTTTATCTGTATTTTATATTGCACTTACACTTTTTTCTTGTATCTTTGTAAAGCACCCTGGCGCATTCTATTCCTTGTTCATGCTATAGAAAACTACAAAAATTAATAAAACCATTAACTTTTTGACCCAATGTGTTTCCACACAATGACTAGTCTACATTAATTATTCATCTAAAAGCTAGATTTTGCTAGATTGGAGGCGGGGATGAAAAGTTACTGTAACGTTTTTAGTGCTATCACACTGCATTTATCTATGTTTTACACAGTACCCCCAACTCTGATTTATATGTTTATTTCTTAAGCATTTGACGGAGAGTCAGCAAGTTATTTGTTATTGTGAATTAGCACTTGTGTAGCATACATGTGCAATTAATATGAGTACACCTTGTCCAGGGTATGACTTTCCATGTGTTTCCATCTCAGACCAGTGTGAGTTGTTTTGAAGGCTGATGCGGTCACTATAGTGAGTGTGCCACTTTCAATACGTTCTGAGTTTTAGTGTGTGGGTGGGACCACAGAACCTTACCATATTGTTTACATATTTCATAGTTTACTACAAATGGAAATTGGCCAGCAAATATTTGTGTAGTTGATATCTCACAATTGCAAGTGCTTTTGGTTGAATGTAGGATATTTTGTCTAAGCGGAGTTAATTACAGTTTGCATGTAGTGTGATATTTCGTAAGTGCACAATCTGCACCTGCTTTGAGTTTCAGCCCTCATCATAGGAAGTACATGAACATTTCACATACGTTCATAAAGTCCTAAACCGTCAAACGGGCATTTACACTCATTACCTCCCTAATTAGTGTTAAGTTTTGCCTGATGAAAATCCAGAAAGAAAAATAGCAGGAATGAAATTCCCAATTCAGGCACAATTGGAAGTTTGCTCGTGAAATGGAATTAGTGGTCCAATTATATTCGGGTATTGAGTGAGCTAGTGAGTGAAAGCTTAAGAGTAATTTTGAAATTGCGAGAAATAATTAGGATCAGTGAGAGTGTTTTTTGATTAAGTGAGTGAGATAGAGCATGTCTGAGTTAATGTAAGAGCACTGAAAGCTGTCAGGGCTAGCATCAAAAGGTCTGAACTTGTGGAGGAACATGGTCACATATAAGCAGGGCACAAGTCCTAAAAAAGGAAGTGGGGGGAACTAACCAAGTTAGGCAGTAAGCAAGTGACATCATGGCGTGGAACATCACAGCGGCTGACATCACGGCACATGGCATCTCATGTAGCATCACAGGAAGTGCCATCACAGCCCATGACTTCACAAGAAGTGACATCAAATCTTAAGACCTCACACAGGTTTAGCAGGTCTACCATAATTACATTTGAGCGCATTGCAATATTTAACAAATGAGACAGGGTTGTGCCAAAAATGAAGCAAATCTGATGCAAAATCTGGGCCTCAACGTACACAATGAGGGCCTGATTTATTATTTTTGCGGCAAAACTGCGCAAACACAGTTTTGCTGCAAAAAGTATAGCTCTGACTTGCGCCATTGCACAGCTCCAACCGGGCACCGTATCAAAGGAATGGCGCAAGCAAGGGCTAAACTTGGGCTAGAATCTTAAAATAAGATGCTAGCCATGTTGGGGTGGTGGTAGGGAAGGAGGAGGTCGTGCGTCAAAAAATGACACTAGCCTAGTTAGAGGCAAAAAAATGCCTCTAACCAGACTAGCGCCATTTCCTGGTGCACAACCACCAACACATGACTTCTATCTTGGGAAAGACAGGAGTCATGCCCACCACCCACTGGCCATGGCCATTGTACCCTGTGTCATACAGGGGCCCCCAGTTAGGGCCCCGATGGTAAAAAAAAAAAAAAAAAAAAATACCCAGAATTACTTGGGTTGGGTACCCCATCCTCTGTTGTCCCGGTGGTGTGGGTGGGGCTGCTCCTGGGGCTTGGGGAGGTCACCTGTGGACCCATTCCATGGTGTTTAACCATAGAAATGGGTCCACAGGTCCCCTAACACCTGGTCTGACCCAGGCGTTAAATAATGCTGCAAAGTAAGCTTCAAGCTTTGCACCATTATTTTGCCCCTCCTCCAACCCGTGCTTCATTTTAGCATGGGGGATAAATATGGGGCTATGGAGATAACACAATTTTTTAGATCGGAATGCCTACCTTGCAAACAGAGTATAAATCTGCCCCTTAGTTTTTAAAAATTCGGCCACTAAGAAATTGTCAAGAAGGTGAAACGTTGCAATGCATTAGTTCTGCCTAATTGGCTGCAGTCTGCATTTTAAAATACCTTATGGGGTTAAAGCACTTGCTGCACAGATCATTCTGTTCCCAGTAAATCTATGGGAATAATAATAATGGTGAGATAACTGTGTTTTCTCAAGTCCCAGTTTTGAATCAAAGTAGCATAGACGGTTAATGTGTCTCCTGCAAAGCACATCACCTAACATGAAAATTACAGATTTTTATTTTATGTAGCTATGTGAGTTACTACTTTTGAAACAGAGATCCATTTGTTACTCACAGCTTATAAATTGTAATCCTTCTAAAATGTCACAGAAAGCCACGAGGCTAAGAAGAACATGTGACTACTACACTTTGTAACTCTCATTGCCTTACGTAACACATTGATTTAGACATTTATAGGATTTAGTGTCAATGTGTGATGTGTACATATGATGTAAAGTGCTCTGACACCCTGAAATAGGATTGTAATTGTATTTACACAGTGATTACTACCCCAGACAGTGTTGAATGAGTAGCATTGTAAAAAACTACAACAAAATAGTATTTAAATTATTATTTGTGAAATTACAGGAACAGACCAACAAGTCTGACATTCTTAAGTGGATGAAAAACTCTTCTATACAGGGACTGAGCAACGTAAAATGCATTCCTCTCTCAATGATTTGTGAAGTGATAACAACAACATTGGTTCCTTTGTTTCTCCTCCCTTGCATTTCCATCTAGGTGTGAGGATTAGTTAGCTCCCTGTCAGAATAGTGGAACAAAAGGAGCCCTGATGGCCCATTAACTCAGCCTTTGTTATCAGCCCTGCTGGAGTCTAAAATATGAAAGCCCCCTCGCTGTCTGCGCCTTGCTGCTGGAAAACGAAAGTAGGCAAGGTGGTGGTGCTGCTGAACGTGTCCCGGTGTCTGAATATTACACCGGGACAGGTCCAATATAATTCAGCAGGCCCACTTTTTGCAGGGTGGATGGCGTCCACCGTGTGAAAACAGTGGGTGAACGCCCTGTACCCACGTGTACCACCGGCTTGTGCCCTGCTTAAGAGCTTAGTTGGCATACTGGAGATTACTTCATCTGGCACTCTACAAATAAGAAACAATGAGGTGCATAAAGGAATATGTTTACCAGTGGTGTCTGGTGACATTTGAAAGTGCACCCCTTTAGAACTTGACGCTTTGGGTAGCAAGGACATAGCAGTTTGAGACTTCCTCAATGGGGTGAGGTAGAAACTCAGAACATAGTAATGCACATAATTAGACTTAATTATTGACCAGCCAGTGTTCTTACAGTTAAAAAGGAAAAGTAATGCATGCAAAGCAATGAACTAAGCACAGAATTTCAAATATACACACAGTATAGAGTAGAGGAATAGTACACCAACTGGTAATATCAATTACACTGGGAAGGGTACTTTAAACTCCCTCTTCAAGAGAGCCTAGCAGATAACCAATGAAATGTTAAGGCTGAAGACAACTTTGTCAGATTAGCTCACAATCAATAAGGAAAGACAGCTGCTTTTTGCATGGCATATGGATTTTTAAAACATAATACAGAATTATATTGACCATGCATTATTGAAAACGAGACCAGTTGTCTTTCATGCATTTGTATAATCACTTTACTGCAATACACAATTTCACCAAAAATGATATGTGAAAGACAGGTTATTGTAGTCCCACAGAACCCTATCCAATACTTTGTTGAAATAGAGTTATTGTGTTTGGGTTACTAACCGTCTCTGTGAAGGGATCAGTGGCACTGTGGTAATAGAAACAAACCTATTATGTGAGTCACAATGCCACACACACTGCACTTAAAAGACTAAACACTTTAAAAACAAAAGCAGTCATTGTGATAGGAAAAACAACCAGTGTCTCAGTGTATCTAAAACAACTCCACAGGATATCATGGAAACAGCAAGAAGGCATGTTGCAAGCCGCAAGACTACAATTAACATTTCTAACATGGCTAAAATGTAATCTACTACTTATTTCCGAAAACCTACTTCTATGCACTACACTGAGAGAGCATATAAAGCAGACCCACTTGCAGTCTAGAGTTCCTAAGGTGAAACACTGCACTGCATACCTTGTTGACAGCAAACACTGTTGTTATCAGTGGAGGCATGAAGTCAGTATTCCATGTGAAGGTCACACAAGTGCTGCAGTAGCAGCCTTTCTCCTGAACTTGCCTTTATCAGCACTGAGCAAGATGAAGCATCTGTGAAATGTGCCACTAGTCGGCGGGACTGTCTTCTGGCCACATCTCAGGTGATATTCTGGGTGAAGGAACTCTCAATTAAGTAGACTGTTGGTGACTTATGGAGCTGATGAGGGAGAGAGTGAACCTCTGCCTGACTTTTTGGATTCCAAGAAGAAGGGTGGGTCAGTTGAAGGAGTGATCCTTTCCCCCACTCTGACTCCTGAACAGCAGAGGGACTGTTGCCAAGTGCTGGAACATTTCTCCTCTCTCTTCTCCCTTACTCCTGAGATTACCCACCTGTGTACCCATGATGTAGACACAGGGGACAATCTCCCAGTCAAGAACACATCTTACAGCTTGCCAGAAAAGGTGAGGGCCAGCATCAAGAGCGAGGACACCAAGATGCTGGGTCTGGGGGTGATAGTACCCTCCAGTAGCTCTGGTCCAAACCTGTGGTTCTGGTACCAGAAGCTGCCCCACAGGGCACCACACCTGACTTGAGGCTCTGTGTGGATTATAGAGGGCTAAATTTTGTGACCAAGACTAATGCTCATCCTATTCCCCGGGCTGATGAGCTGATTGACAGGTTATGGGCTGCCAAGTACTTGAGTACCTTTGATCTCACATCAGCTTACTGGCAGATCACCCTAACTGAAGTAGCCAAGGAGAGATCAGCCTTCTCCAATACAGAGAGCCACTAGCAATTCGAAGTGATATCCTTTGGCTTAAAGAACTCTCCTGCCACCTTCAAGAGGTTGGTAAAACAGGTACTTGCTGGGTTGCAGGCCTTCTCAGCTGCTTATCTTCATGACATAGCTGTCTTCAGTAGCAGCTGGGAGGGGCTCCTCTTTCACCTCAAGGAAGTGCCTTGGGCTCTGCAACAGGCAGGCCTGACTGTCAAGGCCAAGTGCCATGTAGGGCAGGGGTCAGTGGTATACTTGGGACACCTGGTAAGATGGGGTAAGGTGCAGTCCTTCCAGGCCAAGATGGAAAGTATCATGGCCTGGAACGCCTTCAAAACCCAGACTGAGGCCAGAGCATTCCTGGGCCTTACTAGGTACTATTGGAACTTTATCAAGGGATATGACACCATTGTTGCCCCCTTGAATGAGCTAACTCCTGAGAGGCAACCGAGAAATGTGATTTGGACAGATGCATGCCAAAAAGCATTTGACTCCCCGAAGCAAGCCATGTGCACAGCTCCTGAGCTCAAGGCCCCTGGCTTCCCCTAAGAGTTTATTGTTCAAACAGATGCTTCACAGCACACCATTGGGCATTATAGCTCAATGAAGAAGGCCTGGACCAACCTGTAGCCTTCATCTCTAAGACGTTACTTCCCTGGGAGCAGAGGCAGAGTGCTATAGAAAGAGAAGCGTTTGATGTGGTTTGGGCCCCAAAGAAGTTGAAGCCATACCTGTTTGGCACTCACTGACCATAGGCCCCTCAGGTAGCTAATGCAAGTGAGGGGTAAAAATCCATAACTCCTGAGGTGGTGCATTTCCGTTCGTCGTATGGACTTCAGGGTGGAACAGAGACCTGGGGTAGACCACGTCAATGCTGATGGTCTAGATAGGTTTTTCTGTCTCAGTGATGAGAGCTCCCTAGAGGTTGGGTAGCTCTACCCATTTTCAACTGGAAGGGACACATGTTAGACTTGGCATCCTTAGGGTGGTCTTACCCCAGACTTTTTGCCTTTACCTCCTGTTTTGTTGCTGTATCTTTTTGTTGCTCTTAGGACTCTGAGTACTTTAGCTCTGTCAGCCAGTGCTAAAGTGCAAGTGTTTCTCCCCTGAACATGATAACATTGGTGTATCCACAATTGGGATATTTAATTTACTTGTATGTCCCTTGTAACATGGTATACCATATACTCAGAGCCTGTAAATTAAATGCTACTAGTGGGCCTGCAGAACTGATTGTGCCACCCACTTAAGTAGCCCTGTAAACATGTCTGAGGCTTACCACTGCACAGCCTGTGTGTGCAGTTTCATTACCACTTTGACTTGGCATTTAGAACCTCTTTTCAAGCCTTAAACCCCCCTTTCATACATATAAGTCACCCCTAAGGTAGGCTCTAGTTAGCCCATAGGGCAGGGTGCCATGTAAGTAAAAGGCAGGACATGTACTCTATGTTTTACATGTCCTGGTAATGAAAAATTCTCAAAGTCGTTTTTCATTACTGTGGGCCCTGCTTCTCTCATAGGCCAGCATTGGGAACTCCTTAAAATACCTTTCAGCTGTAGTTCCTGATCAGAAAGGAGTAGCTCTCTCATGTTTGCTCTCATTGGAATGGCAATGATAAATCCTCTTTACTGGTAAAGTTGGATTCCTTATTACTATTTTAGAAATGCAACTTTAAGAAAGAGGGCATTTCTCTGCTCTCACTGCCCTGTGTGTCTATAGCCTTCCTCCAATACACATCTGGCCTGGGCTGGGTAGCAGCTACACTTGTGCATTCCCTTTAGACACCCACAATACAGGATGCTCAACTGAATCTGCATTCATCAACATACTGATAGGTCTTCCTGGGGAGGAGGTTGGAAAGGGCTCACACTTACACTTTAAAGGGTAGTGGCCTAAGCCAACACAAAGGGGCTGATTACCTCTCACTAATAGCCTGGAGCTGGGGCTGGGATGCGAGGGTTAGACCTGTGCACTTCAGAGAAAAGGTTTTAAGTTATCCTCCACATCAAAGGCACTTTTTGGTATACGTACTGGGTCTCCCACCCCCTAAAAAGAGTACACTCTGAACCTGGAAGAATCTACATTGGTGTAAAGACTGCTGCACTGAAGGACTGCCATCTTGCCAGGCTTGACTGTTCCAAGGGACTGGTACTCTGCCTGACGGAACTGCCCACTGTCTGTTGACCTCTGCCGGGCTGCAAGAACCAAGAACTTCCCCAGAGTGTCTCCTGGCTTGCCCCCTGTTTTCCCAGAGGTCTCAGGGACATCAAAGACCTCATGAACAGCACTTCATCACAAACCCGCGCCACTCTGACAAAGTAAATCTTTGTTTGCGAACCCTCCTCAGCAAGCGTGGTGCTTCCTCATAGCCCCCGTGCCGCTCTGGTGTCTGCTGTTTAGGAATTCCCTTAAGCAAGCGCAGCGCTTCTTCACAGCTTCTGTGCAGCTCTGCTGAAGTGGTGCCTGCCATTAAGGATTCCAAAGTTAAGGATTCCCCCTAGCGAGTGCCTTGCTTATGCGCAGCCTCATGCCACTCTGCTGACGTGGTGCCTACCCTTGAGGATCCTCTCCAGCAGGAGTGATGCTTCCAGGTAACCTCTGTACCACTCTCTGAGACTCACCAAGCGCTCCTTTGGAAGAGTGCTCCTCTCACCTTCCTTCCGCTATGTGCCCCTAGGGCTGTGTGCCATGTAACTATAAGCAGGGACCTTATAAAATAATTTTATAAGCCCTGGTGAGGTAAAAACAGCCAAATGTGCTTTTCCCTCATAGTAGTGAATGGCCTTCATAGGTTAGAATGGGGAGACTGTATTTTAATTTTAAAAAGTCCCCTTAAGTGACAGATACAAGAGTTTGGTATCAAATTAATTGTTATAATAAATCTCACAACTTCCAGTTGTTGGATTTAATAGAACTTGTTCAGGTAAAGAGTTTTAAACTTTACCTGAAAAGTTGCCAATTTCCGCCCTGCATTGATTTTGCTGCTGTGCTCTAATTGGCCAGCCTCTGGCAGCCTGGCCAGGCTGCCTTGATGAGGTGTGAAGTGGCCTGGCTTCACACAAAGAGATGTGCCTGTGGGAGGGAATCTCCCCTCAGCAGATGGTGAGGTAGGAAGGGGAGGGCTGCCAAACTGGTCTTAATGGCAGGGAAGGACATTTGGAGTAACCCAGCAACACCCCCACATCCTGCAACCCCAGACAACTAGGTGCCCCCTTGATTAGATTAGGAGAGGGCAGGGGAGCGGTGTGTTTATGATTTTTAGCCACACCAGTGGGTGGGCTCACCCAGATGTAGCCTCCAAAAATCATTTTCAGCCATAATGGATTTATGAAGAATGTTGAATCCTGGGATTGATTTTTGCCACACTTCTCAGGAAGTGGTCATCACAGGGGGAAGGACCCTGCACCGGATTAGAGAATCAGGACCCCCCTGTTTTTCACCCAGGAGCAAGGATAAAACTGGCAGACCTGCACCCACACCTCAGTTCCCTACCACATCCCTACCAGGAAGAATTACAGAAGAAGAAGGACTGCCCTGCTGGACCCCTGGCCTGCACCTGGACCCTGCACTCTGAAAGACTGCCCCAGCTGCACATTTGGGCTTCACCACAAGAAGGACTTTGCCTGGCTTCAACTGGTTCAAGGAGGGATTCCCTGTTTGCTACAGGTAAAAAATTGCTGCACCAACTCCTGAAGAAATCAGCCATCTGACCACTGCCTAGTGGCCAAAGAGGAGTTTGCGCCAGGTGCATTCTGGGAGTTGTAGTCCACACCCCCAAGGATCATCTCAGAGCTTCTGGACCCTTGGGGTGAGCTGTGGACCCCAAAAGAACCTTTAAAAAACATCTTGGAGAAGACCCAGAAGTTTGGAGAAGTTTGGAGAACTTTTGTAAAAAAGCTCCATAGAGGGACCGACCCGCTGCGTCAACTCTAGCCGGCTTGCCTCAACCGCGACCCGGCCTGATTTGCAGGTTCATCCTGGTGAAGAAAATTTCCAAAAAAAGAGACTAAGGTCCATACGTACAAACACTTTTTCCCATAGACACAGAATGGGGAAAAACCTGTGCTACATCTGGCCCTAAGTCCGAACGTACAAAGTTGACTGGGACCTCCCAGCCAGCGTATCCGAGGAGAGCTCCAAGGACGTTGGATCAAGATCCAGGTTTACCCCAGTCGAAGGATTTTCACCTTGAAAAAACGACTAATTCCGAAGGTAAAAATCTCCACCGAGGATTCCCGCAACGCGTATCCGGAGAAGGGTTCCAGGAAGTCAGATTGGACTGGCAGGTTCGTCCCACTGAAGAAACTCTTCAGAAAAACGACTAAGTGAGAAGGTAAACTTTTGACCGAGGCCTCCTGTGGCCTGTAGCCGAGCCGGGCTCCAATCGCAATCAGCCTTAAACTTTGACTTTGCCCCGGTCGAGGTGCAACCAGATGACCAGATTGGTGCTTTTTGTTTCTAGGTGCTAAAAAAACAATAATTCTTTAAAAATTCATATCTCCGGTTCCCCTTATCCGATTTTATTCGATTTTGTGTCATTTTAAAGATAAAAATATAATCTATTTTCATAAATTGGTTTTGGATTTTTAAACTCTTTCCTGTGTTTTATTTAATTACTGTTTTGTGTTATTTGAATGCTTTATACTCTGTCTCCTAAGTTAAGCCTTGTCGCTCGTTGCCAAGCTGCCAAGGCTTGAGCTGTGTTTAATTTACTGAGACCTAACTGGACCTAAGTGGAGGTCAGTGGCCTATTGCTAAGTGTAGGTTCCTACCTGCCCTTACCAATAACCCATTTTCCAACATTTATGAAAAGGGGGTGATCTCTCAGCTCACTGGAAATAAGGATTTTTTTTTATAAACATCTTTATTGATTTTATTGCTGCAACAGCGTAACAGCATGTCACATCTATGCCTTTTATATAACACAATGCACTATTCTGGGGCAAAACTTCAATCAATCATTCCCTTAACCCATTGCACATTTCAAGGAGTTTAACATTTAGTTGTCAGTGTCCTAATCTAAGAGTCCTTTCACTATTAGGCATCACAAAACCCCTCCATTTACCCAACACTTTACTATATTTGGCTGGGCACCCCCTTGTCTCATAGACCAGCTTCTCTTGATGGGTGCACCGGTACACTCCCGTCACCATCCGGCTAGTGCAGGGGCCTTATCTGATCTTCAATTGGTGCAATATCACTTTCGCTACCAGAACGCCGTCCCTAAGAAGGTACGGTCAGCCCTGCTGCTCCGCACTCCCTTGAGGACCCCCCAGCAGGAGTTGCAATGGGGCCATCTCCACCTCTATGGTCAGCCCATTGTAGAGTTTAGTGGTCACTGCCTGCCAGTAATCCTCTATGCACAGGCAAGCCCACACTATGGGGTAGAAATCTGCAGTAGGTCATGAGCAGTGTGGGCAGGCAGAGTGTGTCTGAAGACCCACCCTTTGCATTCTATTAGGGGTGAGATTTGCTGTGTGTGAATAGTATGTTTATACCAAGAGGAGGTGGGAGGCTATGGTTTGGCTCCTCTGGGCCATCAATGCATCCCAGCAATCCTCCTCCATCTGCCCCAGAAACCTTCCATCGTTCTCTAATGTTCTGAGTACTATATATGTGGGACACCCTGCCCTTGCCCAGACCACCCATCAGAACCTTCGCTTCCACTAGGCTAAATTCAGGGAGGACCGTGCCTGTTTGAATGTGGTCCCCCAAGGTGTGTCAAAGTTGTAGGTATTTGCGGAATTGAATATTGGAGAGAGATTATTGTTGTTGCAACTCCTCAAAGGAAACCACATGAGAGCTCCCCCAGACGTCTCCCAGAAGTGAAATGCCTATGGCATCCTATGTATGGAACCCTTCTAGAGCGGAGACCTCTGGGAGCCATGTTCCCCGCCACAGGGGGGTGTGATGGGTGACGTTTGCCACCCAGCCTGTTTCACTTTGGGCTGCTCTCCATCCTGTAAACACCATCCTTGTCACCTCAGGAATCTCTCTGGGAAGAGGGGAGCCATATAACAACTCCAGGAGCTTAGGAAAACTCAAGGTCAGGAGTTCAAGCTGGTACACCGGGTCTGACCATCCGCTTCTCAGCCAGTCATTAACTATTAGTAGTTGGTTGGCTAAATAATAAAGGTACAAATTGGACATTCTAAGTCCTCCCTCATAGATGTCACACTGACAAATGAGGAATGCGGTTCGGGGGTGGGAGTTCTGGAGAAGGTAAAGGAGTCGGGGGAGTATCATTATCTTGTACAGGGCTATTCTCCCCAGAATATTAAGTGGCAGGGTTTGCCATCTCTTAAGTTCTTCCCTAATCTTCTGGGAGAGTGGCGTGATGTTGAGGGACCATGCCAGCTCAGATAGCAGGGCAACGGTAATACCCAAATACTGGAAGCTACTGCGCTGAATGGGAATATTGTCTTGCCAATCATAGCAGTCTCTCACGGGGTGCAGCGGAACCAGCACAGAATTGCCAGGGTTTAGGGTCAGGCTTGAGGCTTCGGAGAATAGATTCATGAGTTGTAAACACCGGTGTCCACTACTGACCAGGTTGACCAAGTAGAGGAGTACATCGTTGGCATTTAAAGTGATGCTGTTTTCTCTACCCGTGAGCCAGGCCCATCTGTCAATCAGCGGATCCCCTCTTATAATCTTCGCGAGTGACTCGATCACTGATGCAAAAAGTAGTGGGGATAACGGACACCCCTGACGTGCCCCGCTCCGAATGGGGGAGGGGTCTGAAATTGCTCTGCTCACGTGCACCCAGGCAGATGGATTGGAGTAGAGGAGTTGCACCAGCCTCTAGGGCCAATCCCTGCTTTTATTAGTATCTGAAAAAGGTACGACCAATCAACCGTGTCAAATGCCTTTTCAAAGTCTATGAGGAGCAGCGCCAAATATGGGGGCAAGGAACGGCGGAAGGCCAAAGCCGCTTGAAGCCAATCGGAGGCAGTGTCAGGTGCTTCTGGCAGACATGAATCCGCATTGTTTGGGGCCAATATAGTATAGAAAACCTTTATTTTAGTGTTGAGGAGCGGAATGGGGCGATAGGCCGAGCAGCAAACTGAGGGTGTTTCGAGACATCGGGATCACTACAAGTGTGGCTTGGTCAAGTTCTAAAGGGTAAGTCCCTGTTTGCTCTGCTTCGGCATACAAATTTAACAAATGCGGAGCTGGATGATTCTTATATTTAGTGTAGAATTCTGCTGGGAATCCATTGGGTCCCGGCATCTTGCTTGGGGCCAATGCCAAAATAGCCATTTTAATTAAATCCAGTCTAATGGCTTCATTAAGGTTCTCTTGCTCTGCACAGAGATCCAGGGAACCGACACATCGCAAAGAAGTGGAGCCCCCCACTCCGATCTGGGTTGCGGGCACTCCACATAAGCGGAAAGCCCAGGGCTATAGATAGGGGTGTCGTATAGGAGCTGCCCACTTGTCAATGATTTCAGGTATGATTCCACCAACTAGGGGTTGGGACGCCAGCCAGTATGGAAGCTTGGCATTTTATCCCCCCCATTCATAGATCCAGGCGGTCGAGTCTCGCCACATGTGCTTCGTGGATTCAAGAGTAAGGTGGCAGGTTTCTTCCCTAATAAACCCCAGTTGCCAGGTGATAACTGCATTGTTGGTAGGGGAGAGTTGCATCTCTAGACGCAGTGCCTGGTCCTCGAGTCCTGGTTCGTAGTGCGTTCCTTCACCCTGAGAAGGTGCCTAGCATGCCCTTGAAGGGTAGCTTTGCATGCAGCCCATAAAGAGCCTGGCGACTGCAATGAGCCAACATTGTGTGCAAAATAGAATATGTGTTCCTCTTTTAGGGTGCTAGCACAGGTTTTGTGCTGACGATCCCAAGCATTCAACCTCCACATGGGGCGTTGGGTCCTGTCAGAGTCACATCTCCGTACAAGAAGTGGTGCATGATCAGAGATTCGGTGTGGGAGTATCTGTGTGTCTGTGACCGAGAGGATGTCTGGGGCTGGCATAAGAAGGAGATATATTCTTGTGTGTGTATGATGTGCTGCTGATGTGTGCATATACTGTCATACTCCAGGGTGCCAGACCCACCATACATTGCAAAGGCCCAGGCCATCGGTCCGGCAGTGGAGTGCCTCGACCCGCTGATGGGACACTGGTAGCATCCGTCTCCAGGTTTATGATTGTGTTTAAGTCACTTCCCAGTAGTTTTAGGCCCGGTGGGAGTTGTGATATAACCTCTTGGAGAGTCTCCAAGAACTGCTCCAGGAGGGGTATGTGCACTCAGGAGATTAACCGGTTGGCTGCTCAGTGTACAGACACAGCCACATAGCGACCCTGCGAGTCTCGCAGTGGTCACCATGGGCAGCAAACGATGCAGCAGTGTTACTAGTTCCCACGAGCACCTGTAAAGGCTTACATGGTATACCCTGTCGTAGCCACCACGCAGGAGCATGAGGCATTGAGTGCCCATCAGGTGCGTCTCCTGAAGCAACAATATAGAAGGGGTAAATCGACAGGAAGTGCTAAAAACCACTGAGCATTTAATCTTATCAAGTAGTCCATTGACGTTCCAAGAAATCACTGTATTAGGGACCCAGGAGTATGCAAGGGTATGGTGTTTGATTGCATTTAGAACTTCATGTGTGTTTCGATTTCCAAGGAAATGGGTCTGTGGGCGGGGAGCCCATCTGTGAGAGTCATGCACATAGAGGAAATCTAATTGCATGATGTGACTTCCTGAAAGAAAAGAGTTAGTACATAGAAAACGCAACTGTAACTTACTGTCTAAACTTGGTGCAAATCATTCCCCAAACCCTCCCAACCCCCCCCACCCCATACTTCTAACCCTGAAGTCACCCAAAACTACAACCTCGAAACCAAAGCCAAGCTGTCTGTAGTAGGTGTGGACTCCTCCGGAAGTCAGACTTCTGCAATCAAGCCCCTGTCATGACCCCATTGTAAGCCATAAGATCTCACCTGCATCTCTTGTGCCCAAATAGGGGATCATTGTTAGTTGTCCACTCAATAAGGGAGAGGGAGTTTGGCTAGGGCATTTATTTGACTGATCTGGCAGAGGCTATTCCCCCTCGGTGCAAACGGATGAGGCCTGTCCCAGGAGGGACGACGGCCCAGCGGAATCCGCCGCAGGTGACCGGGACACATCATTTTGCTTTCTCAGGCAGGACCGAGTGCAGCCCCGCCTGCGCCTCGGCCCCAACGAGCTGCCTCGCTGGGCCACAGGGCACCCCCAGGGCAGGGGGTTTTGGGGTGAGGGGGTAAGGTGTTCCCCTCATCTGTGAGTCAGTCCCAGGGAGTCTCTGGTGAGTCAAAGAAAAAGGATTTCCCATTCAGTAGGACTTTGAGGCGTGCTCGAAACAAAAGCATATAGAACAGCTGCATCGCTTTGAGCTTTTGTTTGATCACCTCATAGGAGTGGTGTTTATTCTGCACCTCATGTGTATAGTCAGGAAAAAGTTGAATTTTAGAGTTTTCCCATCGAAGGTAAGACTGCGCTCTTGCTTCTTTGAGGATGACATCCCGATCTTTAAAGTTAAGGAACCTGGCACTCATCCGTCTTCTCTGCCCTCCGGGAGGAGGTCTAGGCACAAGTGCTCTGTTGGTCCACTCAATTGTAAACCAGGGGGACAACGTGTGGGTCGGCAGCCAGGTTCGAAGATACTGTTGCAGAAACTCAAAGGGATGAGTTTCTGGAACAGTGTAGAGTATTATGTCTGGAGCAACTTTCAGCATCCCCGGCTCTATGGTGAAGTTCACCTGTGCAGGTCAGCAGCTGGGCAACCTTAGATTTAAGATCCACAACCTTGTCGTCTACTGTTGAAACACAGTCTTCCACATCTTTAATGCGGCCCACCGCTGTTCGCAAGTCTTGCCGGAACAGACCCACGTCTACATGCACCTCTCCAAACACCACTCCGCTCGGATCGTGGCCAGGGCTTGGTACTCATCCAGGTATCTTCTCCCCTCTGGCTCATCAGGGAAGGTGAAGCAGGCTTACACAAGGCAAATCAGGTGGCCAGTCTGCCGGCCACCTCACACACAACCGGATCTCCAGGTGTAGGCTCAGTGTAGGAGGAGCCCCCAGCCCTTGCTCCACGCCTCTCCAGTCATCTTTCCCTCCTCGGGCCTGCGACCGGCTGTGCTCCTCTCTTCCTCTGTCCTTTCTCATCTGGGGCAGTGGGCGATGCTGCAGGCACTAGCGAGGCAAGTGGTCGACTTCACTCGGCCGCCTCATGATCAGCGGGGTCTCTGGACATAGACCTGGCAGAGGGGACACCCCCAGCCCAGGTCCGTCATTTCGCCGCTCACCTCCCCGCTGTGGACTCACAACCTGCCGCACGTCCTCCCTCTTCCGTCTCCCCCCTCCTGATGTAGATGCAGCCATAGTGGGCACACCTGGAGCAGGAGGCCGCTCCCGCTCGGCCGCTTCGCGATCAGCCAGAACTCCACTAGTAGGCCTCCGTGCCGCACTTCCCAGCCAGGCCTCTTTCACCAGACCCCCCGGCCTGGCACAACTACACGACCTTCCGGCATCTTTAATGCCGCAGTCCTCCCTTGGGACATTCAGAGGGGGTTCAGCCTCATAGTCAGGAGTACTGGATGCAGGGTACTGGGGCTAGCAGCAGCGGATGACACAGGGGTCCAGAGCACTCTTAAAGTGTGGCCGTCATCTTGACGCCCGAAGCAAATCCCTCTTGGGAAATTCTTCAAGAAAGTAGTATGATTGTGTAGGAGGCTGGCCTGGCTTAAAGTGGGTACCTTGTGGTACTTACACCTTGTGCCAGGTCCAGTTATCCCTTATTAGTAGAATAGAGGTGTTTCCAGCAGCTTAGGATGATAGAGGTAGCTATGGCAAAGCATCTTAGGCTGAACTAGGAGACATGCAAAGCTCCTACTATACCACTTATAATATATAGCACAATATCATAAGAAAACACAATACTCAGAGTTACTAAAAATAAAGGTACTTTATTTGAGTGACAATATGCCAAAAGTATCTCAGAGGATACCCTCACTTAGGAGGTAAGTAATATACACAAATTATATGTACACAAACCCAAAATAGGTAAGTAACAGTAAGAAAAGTGGTGCAAACAATGTAGAATCACAATAGAATGCAATAGGTAGAAATAGGCCCGGGGCAACACAAACCATCTACTCCAAAAGCGGAATGCGAATCACGAATGGACCCCAAACCTATGGGATGTTGTAGAGGGTCACTGGGACTGTAAGAAAACACTAAGGGTGTCCAAGATACTCCACCCCAAGACCCAGAAAAGTAGGAGTAAAGTTACCCTAGTACCCCAGAAAGACAGAATAGTCGTGATAGGGGATTCTGCAAGAACCACAAGCACCAGCATAACACTGAAGATGGATTCCTAGACCTGAGGACCTGTAAAGGAAGGGGGCCAAGTCCAAGAGTCACGCAAGTGTCCAGGGGAGGCAGGAGCCCACTAAACCCCGGATGAAGGTGCAAAAGGGCTGCCTCTGGGTGGAAGAAGCTAAAGATTCTGCTACAACATAAGGTGCTAGGAACTTCCCCTTTGGTGAGAAGATGTCCCATGGCGTGCTGGAGGTTGCAGAATTGTTTCCACACAGAAATACTGCAAACAATCCTTGCTAGCTGCAAGAGTGGCAGTTGAGGATTTTGGGAGCTGCTGGGGACCAGGAAGGACCAGGAGTTCGCCCCTTGGAGGAGGAGACAGAGGGGGCGCTCAGCAACTCAGAGAGCCCCCACAGAAGCAGGCAGCACTCCCAGAACTACCAGAACAGGCACTTAGAAGATCTGAGGACAGCAGTCGACTCAGAGTCACAAAGGAGGGTCCCACGATGTCGCATTTTAACTCAGCGAGTTGGGCAATGCAGTACGGAGTGCTGGGGACCCAGGCTAGGCTGTGCACAAAGGAAGTTCTCGAAAAGTGCACAGAAGCCAGAGCAGCTGCAAATCACGCAATACACAGGTTTGCTGTCTGGCATGGTGAGGCAAGGACTTACTGCCACCAAATTTGGACAGAAGGGCCACTGGATTGTGGGAGACACTTGGACCCAGCTCCTGTGTTCCAGGGACCACGGTCGTCAGGATGAGAGGGGACCCAGAGGACTGGTGATGCAGAAGTTTGGTGCCTGCGTTGGCAGGGGGAAGATTCCGTCAACCTACGGGAGATTTCTTCTTGGCTTCCAGTGCAGGGTGAAGGCAGACAGCCCTCAGAGCATGCACCACCAGGAAACAGTTGAGAAAGCCGGCAGGATGAGGCGCTACAATGTTGCTGGTAGTCCTCTTGCTACTTTGTTGTGGTTTTGCAGGCGTCCTAGAGCATTCAGCGGTCGATCCTTGGCAGAAGTTGAAGAAGGAAGTGCAGAGGAACTCTGGTGAGGTCTTGCATTCGTTATCTGAGGAATAGCCCAGAGGAGAGACCCTAAATAGCCCGAAAAGGAGGTTTGCCTACTAAAAAAGGAGGCTTGGCTACTGAAAGAGGTAAGCACCTAGCAGAAGGGGTCTCTGACGTCACCTGCTGGCAATGGCCACTCAGAGCTGTCCATTGTGCCCCAACACCTCTGAATCCAAGATGTCAGAAGTCTGGGACACACTGGAGGAGCTCTGGGCACCCTTTGTCCAGTTTTGCGCCAGAGCAGGGCTGGGGGATCCCTGAACCGGTGTAGACTGGCTTCTGCAGAGGTGGGCACCATCTGTGCCCATTAAAGCGTTTCTAGAGGCTGGGGGAGGCTACTCCTCCCCAGCCATTCACACCTATTTCCAAAGGGAGAGGGTGTAACACCCTCTCTCAGAGGAAATCCTTTGTTCTGCCTTCCTGGGACCAGGCTGCCCAGGCCCCAGGGGGGCAGAATCCTGTCTGAGGGGATGGCAGCAGCAACTGCTGCAGTGGAGACCCCGGAAAGGCTGTTTGGCAGTACCCGGGTTCCGTGCTAGAGACCCGGGGATGCATGGAATTGTCCCACCAATACCAGAATGTTAATGGGGTGACAATGCCATGATCCTAGACATGTTACATGGCCATGATCAGAGTTACCATTGTGATGCTATATATAGGTAGTGATCTATATGTAGTGCACACGTGTAATGGTGTCCCCGCACTCACAAAGTTTGGGGAATTTGCCCTGAACAATGTAGGGACACCATGGCTAGTGTCAGGGTGCCCACACACTAAGGTGGTCATGAAAACCCTGGCGGTTGGTGTTAAAGCGGCGGTAAAACCGCCAACAGGCCGGCGGAAATAAAAATGAAATTACGACTGTGGCGGAAACCGCCAACATAGACAGCCACTTTAACACTCTGACCGCCAAGGCGGTATAAACAAACACCGCGGCGGTAACCGCCAACAGACAGGCGGAGGACAATGTACCGCCCACAGAATTACAACAGTCCATTCCGCCACCTTTTTACAGGGCGGATTCACCGCGAACAAAAACACGGCGGAAACAGGACTTGGAAGGGAAAACGCTCACCTCTACACACCCCATGAGGAACCAAGACGCCATGGACCCTGACATCCAGATTCTTCCAGCCTTTATCTTCTTGCTGCTCTACCAGGAGCACGAACGCCTGTGGGGAAGACCACAGTGAGTACTGCACCTACGACACAGGGGAGGGAGAAGGGAAAAAACAGTGACACACACACACACAACACGCAAAACCCCCACCCCCACCATCACCCACGACAACACACACACTATTACATCTTGATACATTACAGTTACACCCCCCAACCCACCCTGGAAGAACGCAAGGACAAAAGGAAATGAGTTGAATTATTGAAATATATTCAAATACAGTAATCAAAACTATATCCATATATAAAGATATGTACACTATAAACAAATATATACACCAAGAATACAAGTCCAAGGTATTCCACTATCATAGTCCGTGGACCACTGGGCCCAAAAGGCATGGGCGAGGCCCACACAAGATACCTGAACAAGACGGAGAGAACACTGCTGGGGCATCAGATAGAAAAAAAACAGGCACCTCAGGAGGAAGGGAAGGGGGGGCACCTCAGCCGGATTAGTGCACGACGCCAGATCCCCAAGGGGGCTCCATGCCCATTGATGTATCCTGAGGAGTGCAAAGTCACAGTCTCTCAAGTCTCTCCAGTGGATGAGTTGCCCACTGTTCAATCCTGGGGAGTGCAAAGCTACAGTCTCTCAAGTCTCTACAGTGGGTGGGTTGCCCACTGTTCAATCCTGGGGAGTGCAAAGCCACAGTCTCTCAAGTCTTTACAGTGGGTGGGTTGCCCACTGTTCAATCCTGGGGAGTGCAATCCACAGTCTCTCAAGTGGATAACAGTCTCCACTGGTTCTGGAGGGGGCTTTGTTTCCAGAATGCTTCATCCTGCCAAGGACTGAGGTAGTGGATGTCTTTCTCCACTGGTTCTGGAGGGGGCTTTGTGCCCAGAGTGTTTCACCCTGCCAAGGACTGAGGTAGTGGATAACAGTCTCCATTGGTTCTGGAGGGGGCTTTGTGCCCAGAGTGCTTCATCCTGCCAAGACAGAGTAGTGGATGTCTTTCTCCACTGGTTCTGGAGGGGGCTTTGTGCCCAGAGTGCTTCATCCTGCCAAGGACTGAGGTAGTGGATAACAGTCTCCACTGGTTCTGGAGGGGGCTTTGTGCCAAGAGTGCTTCATCCTGCCAAGGACTGAGGTAGTGGATGTCTTTCTCCACTGGTTCTGGAGGGGGCTTTGTGCCCAGAGTGCTTCATCCTGCCAAGGACTGAGGTAGTGGATAACAGTCTCCACTGGTTCTGGAAAGGCTTTGGGCCCAGAGTGCTTCATCCTGCCAAGGACTGAGGTAGTGGATGTCTTTCTCCACTGGTTCTGGAGGGGGCTTTGTGCCCAGAGTGCTTCATCCTGCCAAGGACTGAGGTAGTGGATGTCTTTCTCCACTGGTTCTGGAGGGAGCTTTGCGCCCAGAGTGCATCATCCTGCCAAGGACTGAGGTAGTGGATAACAGTCTCCATTGGTTCTGGAGGGGGATTTGTGCCCAGAGTGCTTCATCCTGCCAGTGGTGGCCTCAGTAGCGTAGGAATCATTGGCGCTCACTGGCCTGCGGTGCTGGTGGCAGTGGTGTCCTTGGCAGCGGTGCTGCTGGCAGCGGTGTCCTGGTCAGCAGTGCTGGTGGCTGTTTTGACCGCAGTGCAGATTTTCCCAGACTTGCCGGTTTTACTGTGCCCCTTCCCCACCTTGGATGGTGGCGCAGCTGTCTCCACACTCCCAACTGTACCCCTGGGAGTGGCTTTGGTGGCTGATTTCTTTATCCTCTCCCACCGGGCACTGGCCAACTTCTTGTGCTTTACAAGTGGGGGACTGTCTGTGCTCTGGCTCTTTGCCACACTGGCTGCCATGCTGCCTGGCGCACTCCAGGAGCTGGTTACTACTGGCACCACTGGTCCCACCAATGTTGTGGCTGAGGTGCTGGGTTGGGACCTGGAGAGGCGGGCTCTAGGAGACTGATGGGGTGGGGGAGGTGAGGAAAAGAGGTCAAGATTGGACAGGAAAAGTTTTTTAGGAACACTGGGACGGGTAGATGGAGGGGGATTGAGAGTGGAGGAAGAGGTAGTGGTTGTAGGAGGTGTACGTTTGGTGACATTGGGTGAAGGTGCATGGGCTGGAGGCTGTTGTGAGGTGGATGGCTGTTGGGTGGGTGTGTGGCTGCGTTTGTGTACCTTGGGAGGTGGCCTCACAGACACACTGGGGGAGGACACAGGGGATGTGTGAATGGTAGTGGGGGTGGTGACTGCACGTGAGCGGGATGTGGTGGTGGGTGTGCTGGTGATGGACGTAGTGGCTGAGGATGTAGTGCATGCAGGTGTGAGTGGAGACGAGACAGGGATGGACGAGGGAGACGAGGAGGAGGGGGACACAGTGGAGGCAGTGGATGTTGATGTGTCTGCATGGGTATGTGTAGGAGGCTGGACTGGCTTGTAGTGAGTACCAAGGGGTACTTGCACCTTGCACCAGGCCCAGTTATCCCTTATTAGTGTATAGGGTGTCTAGCAGCTTAGGCTGATAGATAATGGTAGCTTAGCAGAGCAGCTTAGGCTGAACTAGGAGACGTGTGAAGCTACTACAGTACCACTTAGTGTCATATGCACAATATCATAAGAAAACACAATACACAGTTATACTAAAAATAAAGGTACTTTATTTTTATGACAATATGCCAAAGTATCTTAGAGTGTACCCTCAGTGAGAGGATAGGAAATATACACAAGATATATATACACAATAGCAAAAATATGCAGTATAGTCTTAGAAAACAGTGCAAACAATGTAGTTACAATAGGATGCAATGGGGAAACATAGGGATAGGGGCAACACAAACCATATACTCCAGAAGTGGAATGCGAACCACGAATGGACCCCAAACCTATGTGACCTTGTAGAGGGTCGCTGGGACTATTAGAAAATAGTGAGAGTTAGAAAAATAACCCACCCCAAGACCCTGAAAAGTGAGTGCAAAGTGCACCAAAGTTCCCCTAAGGACAAAATAGTCGTGTTAGAGGGAGAATGCAAGGAAAACACAAATCAGCAATGCAACAACGATGGATTCCTGTCTGAAGGTACCTGTGGAACAAGGGGACCAAGTCCAAAAGTCACAAGCAGCTCGGAGATGGGCAGATGCCCAAGAAATGCCAGCGGTTGGTGCAAAGAAGCTCTTACTAGGCTGAAGAACTGTGAATACTGCAGGAACGACAAGGGCTAGAGACTTCCCCTTTGGAGGATGGATCCCCCACGCCTTGGAGAGTCGTGCAGAAGTGTTTTCCCGCCGGATGGACGCCAACAAGCCTTGCTACACGCAAATCGTGCGTTTGGCGTTTTTGGACGCTGCTGGGGCCCAGGAGGGACCAGGAGGTCGCAAATTGGACCTGCAGAGAGAGGGGACGTCGAGCAAGACAAAGAGCCCTCACTGAAGCAGGTAGCACCCGGAGAAGTGCCAGAAACAGGCACTACGAGGATGCGTGAAACGGTGCTCGCCGAAGTTGCACAAAGGAGTCCCACGTCGCCGGAGACCAACTTAGAAAGTCGTGCAATGCAGGTTAGAGTGCCGTGGACCCAGGCTTGGCTGTGCACACAGGATTTCCGCCGGAAGTGCACAGGGGCCGGAGAAGCTTGCAAAGTCGCGGTTCCCAGCAATGCAGCCCAGCGAGGTGAGGCAAGGACTTACCTCCACCAAACTTGGGCTGAAGAGTCACTGGACTGTGGGGGTCACTTGGACGGTGTTGCTGGATTCGAGGGACCTCTCTCGTCGTGCTGAGAGGAGACCCAAGGGACCGGAGATGCAGCTTTTTGGTGCCTGCGGTTGCAGGGGGAAGATTCCGTCGACCCACGGGAGATTTCTTCGGAGCTTCTGGTGCAGAGAGGAGGCAGACTACCCCCACAGCATGCACAAGCAGGAAAACAGTCGAGAAGGCGGCAGGATCAGCGTTACAGAGTTGCAGTAGTCGTCTTTGCTACTATGTTGCAGGTTTGCAGGCTTCCAGCGCGGTCAGCGGTCGATTCCTTATCAGAAGGTGAAGAGGGAGATGCAGAGGAACTCGGCTGAGCTCATGCATTCGTTATCTGAAGTTTCCCCAGAGACAGAGACCCTAAATAGCCAGAAAAGAGGGTTTGGCTACCTAGGAGAGAGGATAGGCTACTAACACCTGAAGGAGCCTATCAGCAGGAGTCTCTGACGTCACCTGGTGGCACTGGCCACTCAGAGCAGTCCAGTGTGCCAGCAGCACCTCTGTTTCCAAGATGGCAGAGGTCTGGAGCACACTGGAGGAGCTCTGGACACCTCCCAGGGGAGGTGCAGGTCAGGGGAGTGGTCACTCCCCTTTCCTTTGTCCAGTTTCGCGCCAGAGCAGGGGCTAAGGGGTCCCTGAACCGGTGTAGACTGGCTTATGCAGAATTGGGCACATCTGTGCCCAACAAAGCATTTCCAGAGGCTGGGGGAGGCTACTCCTCCCCTGCCTTCACACCATTTTCCAAAGGGAGAGGGTGTCACACCCTCTCTCAGAGGAAGTTCTTTGTTCTGCCATCCTGGGCCAGGCCTGGCTGGACCCCAGGAGGGCAGCTGCCTGTCTGAGGGGTTGGCAGCAGCAGCAGCTGCAGTGAAACCCCAGGAAGGGCAGTCTGGCAGTACCAGGGTCTGTGCTACAGACCACTGGGATCATGGAATTGTACCAACAATGCCAGGATGGCATAGAGGGGGCAATTCCATGATCATAGACATGTTACATGGCCATATTCGGAGTTACCATGGTGAAGCTACACATAGGTAGTGACCTATATGTAGTGCACGCGTGTAATGGTGTCCCCGCACTCACAAAGTTCAGTGAATTGGCTCTGAACAATGTGGGGGCACCTTGGCTAGTGCCAGGGTGCCTTCACACTAAGTAACTTTGCACCTAACCTTTACCAGGTAAAGGTTAGACATATAGGTGACTTATAAGTTACTTAAGTGCAGTGTAAAATGGCTGTGAAATAACGTGGACGTTATTTCACTCAGGCTGCAGTGGCAGGCCTGTGTAAGAATTGTCAGAGCTCCCTCTGGGTGGCAAAAGAAATGCTGCAGCCCATAGGGATCTCCTGGAACCCCAATACCCTGGGTACCTCAGTACCATATACTAGGGAATTATAAGAGTGTTCCAGTAAGCCAATGTAAATTGGTAAAAATGGTCACTAGCCTGTCAGTGACAATTTGAAAGTAATGAGAGAGCATAACCACTGAGGTTCTGGTTAGCAGAGCCTCAGTGAGACAGTTAGGCCCCACACAGGGAACATATACATGCACACCTATGAGCACTGGGGCCCTGTGTGACAGGGTCCCAGTGACACATACATATAGGCCACAAACCTATGAGCACTGGGGTCCTGATCAGCAGGATCCCAGTGACACATAACAAACATACTGAAAACATAGTGTTTTCACTATGAGCACTGAGGCCTGGCTATCAGGATCCCAGTGAGACAGTGAAAACAGTGACAAACACCCTGACATACTCTCACAAACAGGCCAAAAGTGGGGGTAACAAGGCTAGAAAGAGGCTACCTTCTCACACAACCCCCCCCCAAACGAAGGACAATAAGGCTAACCTTGGCCAGTTGAGACTTTATTGTCTAAGTGGTGATAAGTAGAGAGTAGCTCTGCAATAGACTGGTTACTCCCTTTTTCATCCACTATATGGTTACTTCCCTGTGGGGATGTAAACCACCCTGTTTGAAGTTTTTTAGCTAAGCAACAATGTGAAGATGTATTTTCAGAGTTTCTATCAGTAAGTTTTAGTTTAGAGCAGTGGGAATTGTCCACTGAACCTATTTGTAGTGATGGAAATGCCAGACAGGGATGCTGTCTCAGAAAAGCCATAGCTGGGCAAAAACTTTGTCCATCTGGCTGGAAGAGAGAACAGGGATGCTGTTTCTCTTGAGTTGGAGCAGGGCAGGGATGCTGTCCTATCAGCTCCACACTAGGGCAGGGATGCTGTCCTAAGTGTTGTGAGGCACTGCAGAGTTTCTGCACTAAAGTTTCTCTGGGAGGGTTGGAGGGATGCTCCATGTTAACTAAAATGGTGCTCTTTTTCTCACCAATGTTAGTTATCCCACAGAGAGGTACTTCCACCTCAGGGAGTCCAGCTTTGCTAGCTGATGATTCCCTTGGAACAGGTGCCACCCCAGGAGAGGTTTCTCCCACCACAGGAATGGTATCCTGAATGGTAGGGTGGTTAGGGGATACTGTGATACCCTTTTTACCTGTTGATGGAGAGGGATCCTGAGTTTTCAGGCCTTCTCTCCTTTGCTTTTTCATTTCACTTGAAATGAGAGGGAACAATTCCTCAGGGATGCCCAGCATGGCTGCATGGGCATAAAACTCTACATCAGCCCAACCTGAGGCCTCTAGGTCGTTACCTAAGAGACAGTCTACAGGTAAGCTAGGTGATACCACCACCTGCTTAGGGCCAGTAACTCCACCCCAACTAAACTGAATTATAGCTAAGGGAAGAAACTTAGTGGAGTTATGGACATCAATAATCTTATACTGTTGTCCAATGATGTGTTGATCAGGGTGCACTAGGTTTTCAGTCACCAAAGTGAAACTGGCACCTGTGTCCCTGTAGGCCAAGGCCTCAACACCATTTATTGAAACTGTCTGTCTGTACTTATCCATTGTAAGGGGACAAGCAGCCAGTGTGGCAAGGCCAATGCCACTAGGTGTGACAGAAACTGTCTTGGGACTGATTACATCAGTTTCCACTATGGACCCATAAGTGAACCCAACTACACCCTTTGCTTGACTGTTGCCAGCAGTCCCACCACTAGTACCACTACTGCTAGGGGCACTAGAGCTTGATGTATTAGTGGTGGTAGGCTCAGGGGGTTTACCTGGACAGGACTTATCCCCTGGCCTATGGCCTCTGTTTTTACACACAAAGCACCAAGGCTTTTTAATGTGTGCAGGTTGAGAAGAAGAGGAAGAATTAGTTTTATCCCCACCCTCTGAAGAGTGTTTAAGATTTGAAGTGGGATCTTTGGTTTTACCCTTATCCCCATGCTTATCTTGAGATTTTTCACCATCTTTCTTCTTATTGCCATCTTTGTCACCCCCTGTATGAACTTTTCTGTTCACCCTTGTTCTGACCCATTTGTCTGCCTTCTTTCCCAATTCTTGGGGAGAGGTCAGATCAGAGTCTACCAGGTACTGGTGCAACAAATCAGACACACAATTATTAAGTATATGCTCTCTCAGGATTGTGTTATACAGGCTTTCATAATCAGTAACTTTACTGCCATGTAACCACCCCTCCAAGGCCTTCACTGAATGGTCAATGAAATCAACCCAGTCTTGTGAAGACTCCTTTTTGGTCTCTCTGAACTTTATCCTGTACTGTTCAGTGGTTAAGCCATAACCATCCAGGAGTGCATTCTTAAGAACTTGGAAATTATTGGCATCATTTTCTTTCACTGTAAGGAGCCTATCCCTACCTTTTCCACTAAATGATAGCCATAGGATAGCAGCCCACTGCTTTTGAGGGACATCCTGTACAGCACAGGCCCTCTCAAGTGCAGCAAACCACTTGTTAATGTCATCCCCCTCCTTATAAGGGGGAACTATCTTGTGCAGATTCCTGGAATCATGCTCTTTTGCAGGATGACTATGGGGAATACTGCTGCTGCCACCATGGGTATCTAAACCCAACTTCTGTCTTTCCCTCTCTATTTCTAAAGACTGTCTATCCAAATCCAGCTGTTGCTTCTTGAGCTTCAGTCTGGTTTGTTCCACTCTCAATCTATTGAGCTCCCTTTCTAACAATCTGTCATCAGGGTCGGTGGGAGGGACATTTCTAGATACAGAGGTATGATGGGAATGAACAGAAGGAGACCTGTCCCTTACAGAGGGCACCCTAACAGCTTGGCTACCAGCATAATGTGAAAGCACACCATCAGTATGGTGTGATTCAACCTCTGTACCAACTATGCTAGACTGTCTAGTAATGGGCAGGCTGAGAAGTTTCTTTCCTGAACCTTTTCCTGGGGGGGTCCCTGGATCAGATTGAGAACCATTAGCTACTTTTTCTACAGATTGGGCACTTATGGCCTTATCCTGTACTCTAAGCATATTAATTAACAGTTCTAAGGAAGGATTCTTCCCTACACTCAAACCTCTCTCTATGCAGAGACTCCTTGCTCCTTTCCAGCTAAGGTGATCATATGCAAGTTTGGACAGTTCAACATTTTTTCCTGTGCCAGACATTTTTTAGAGAGAGTTAAAGTGATAGAAAAAGAGAAAAAAGTTTTCAGAACTTTTTGGAAAGACAGAAAAAACTTTTTAAACTTTTAAGAACTTTTTGAAAGTTTAGAAGTACTTTTCAGCACTTAGAAAAGAGTGAAAAGAGGAAATGCAAAACTTTTTGGCTATGTGTATATACACTGACCTTGTTTTGTATATTTTTCTCTTATGAAAAGTACAATGACAAGAGTGGTAAGTAGTCTCAAAGCACTTATCCCACCACTGCACAACCAATGTAGGAGGCTGGACTGGCTTGTAGTGAGTACCAAGGGGTACTTGCACCTTGCACCAGGCCCAGTTATCCCTTATTAGTGTATAGGGTGTCTAGCAGCTTAGGCTGATAGATAATGGTAGCTTAGCAGAGCAGCTTAGGCTGAACTAGGAGACGTGTGAAGCTACTACAGTACCACTTAGTGTCATATGCACAATATCATAAGAAAACACAATACACAGTTATACTAAAAATAAAGGTACTTTATTTTTATGACAATATGCCAAAGTATCTTAGAGTGTACCCTCAGTGAGAGGATAGGAAATATACACAAGATATATATACACAATAGCAAAAATATGCAGTATAGTCTTAGAAAACAGTGCAAACAATGTATAGTTACAATAGGATGCAATGGGGAAACATAGGGATAGGGGCAACACAAACCATATACTCCAGAAGTGGAATGCGAACCACGAATGGACCCCAAACCTATGTGACCTTGTAGAGGGTCGCTGGGACTATTAGAAAATAGTGAGAGTTAGAAAAATAACCCACCCCAAGACCCTGAAAAGTGAGTGCAAAGTGCACCAAAGTTCCCCTAAGGACAAAATAGTCGTGTTAGAGGGAGAATGCAAGGAAAACACAAATCAGCAATGCAACAACGATGGATTCCTGTCTGAAGGTACCTGTGGAACAAGGGGACCAAGTCCAAAAGTCACAAGCAGCTCGGAGATGGGCAGATGCCCAAGAAATGCCAGCGGTTGGTGCAAAGAAGCTCTTACTAGGCTGAAGAACTGTGAATACTGCAGGAACGACAAGGGCTAGAGACTTCCCCTTTGGAGGATGGATCCCCCACGCCTTGGAGAGTCGTGCAGAAGTGTTTTCCCGCCGGATGGACGCCAACAAGCCTTGCTACACGCAAATCGTGCGTTTGGCGTTTTTGGACGCTGCTGGGGCCCAGGAGGGACCAGGAGGTCGCAAATTGGACCTGCAGAGAGAGGGGACGTCGAGCAAGACAAAGAGCCCTCACTGAAGCAGGTAGCACCCGGAGAAGTGCCAGAAACAGGCACTACGAGGATGCGTGAAACGGTGCTCGCCGAAGTTGCACAAAGGAGTCCCACGTCGCCGGAGACCAACTTAGAAAGTCGTGCAATGCAGGTTAGAGTGCCGTGGACCCAGGCTTGGCTGTGCACACAGGATTTCCGCCGGAAGTGCACAGGGGCCGGAGAAGCTTGCAAAGTCGCGGTTCCCAGCAATGCAGCCCAGCGAGGTGAGGCAAGGACTTACCTCCACCAAACTTGGGCTGAAGAGTCACTGGACTGTGGGGGTCACTTGGACGGTGTTGCTGGATTCGAGGGACCTCGCTCGTCGTGCTGAGAGGAGACCCAAGGGACCGGAGATGCAGCTTTTTGGTGCCTGCGGTTGCAGGGGGAAGATTCCGTCGACCCACGGGAGATTTCTTCGGAGCTTCTGGTGCAGAGAGGAGGCAGACTACCCCCACAGCATGCACAAGCAGGAAAACAGTCGAGAAGGCGGCAGGATCAGCGTTACAGAGTTGCAGTAGTCGTCTTTGCTACTATGTTGCAGGTTTGCAGGCTTCCAGCGCGGTCAGCGGTCGATTCCTTATCAGAAGGTGAAGAGGGAGATGCAGAGGAACTCGGCTGAGCTCATGCATTCGTTATCTGAAGTTTCCCCAGAGACAGAGACCCTAAATAGCCAGAAAAGAGGGTTTGGCTACCTAGGAGAGAGGATAGGCTACTAACACCTGAAGGAGCCTATCAGCAGGAGTCTCTGACGTCACCTGGTGGCACTGGCCACTCAGAGCAGTCCAGTGTGCCAGCAGCACCTCTGTTTCCAAGATGGCAGAGGTCTGGAGCACACTGGAGGAGCTCTGGACACCTCCCAGGGGAGGTGCAGGTCAGGGGAGTGGTCACTCCCCTTTCCTTTGTCCAGTTTCGCGCCAGAGCAGGGGCTAAGGGGTCCCTGAACCGGTGTAGACTGGCTTATGCAGAATTGGGCACATCTGTGCCCAACAAAGCATTTCCAGAGGCTGGGGGAGGCTACTCCTCCCCTGCCTTCACACCATTTTCCAAAGGGAGAGGGTGTCACACCCTCTCTCAGAGGAAGTTCTTTGTTCTGCCATCCTGGGCCAGGCCTGGCTGGACCCCAGGAGGGCAGCTGCCTGTCTGAGGGGTTGGCAGCAGCAGCAGCTGCAGTGAAACCCCAGGAAGGGCAGTCTGGCAGTACCAGGGTCTGTGCTACAGACCACTGGGATCATGGAATTGTACCAACAATGCCAGGATGGCATAGAGGGGGCAATTCCATGATCATAGACATGTTACATGGCCATATTCGGAGTTACCATGGTGAAGCTACACATAGGTAGTGACCTATATGTAGTGCACGCGTGTAATGGTGTCCCCGCACTCACAAAGTTCAGTGAATTGGCTCTGAACAATGTGGGGGCACCTTGGCTAATGCCAGGGTGCCTTCACACTAAGTAACTTTGCACCTAACCTTTACCAGGTAAAGGTTAGACATATAGGTGACTTATAAGTTACTTAAGTGCAGTGTAAAATGGCTGTGAAATAACGTGGACGTTATTTCACTCAGGCTGCAGTGGCAGGCCTGTGTAAGAATTGTCAGAGCTCCCTCTGGGTGGCAAAAGAAATGCTGCAGCCCATAGGGATCTCCTGGAACCCCAATACCCTGGGTACCTCAGTACCATATACTAGGGAATTATAAGAGTGTTCCAGTAAGCCAATGTAAATTGGTAAAAATGGTCACTAGCCTGTCAGTGACAATTTGAAAGTAATGAGAGAGCATAACCACTGAGGTTCTGGTTAGCAGAGCCTCAGTGAGACAGTTAGGCCCCACACAGGGAACATATACATGCACACCTATGAGCACTGGGGCCCTGTGTGACAGGGTCCCAGTGACACATACATATAGGCCACAAACCTATGAGCACTGGGGTCCTGATCAGCAGGATCCCAGTGACACATAACAAACATACTGAAAACATAGTGTTTTCACTATGAGCACTGAGGCCTGGCTATCAGGATCCCAGTGAGACAGTGAAAACAGTGACAAACACCCTGACATACACTCACAAACAGGCCAAAAGTGGGGGTAACAAGGCTAGAAAGAGGCTACCTTCTCACAGTATGATGCTTGCGTGAGTGCCTGTTGGATGTGTGGTGCTTATGTTTTCCAGAGCTTCCCTTGTGTGTTGAGGTGTGTGCATGCTGGTCTGATGGTGTGCTTGGGATAGGCTGAGGTACAGGGGTTTGGGTCTGGGTGGAGGACGTTGGAGGGGGAGGCTCGAGACAGGGACAATGGCTGCCATCAGTGCTGAGGCCAGAGTCTGAAAAGCTCGCTGATGGGCTGCGTGACCAGAGTGAATGCCCTCCAGGTATGCATTGGTTTGTTGCAACTGCCTCTCTACACCTGGATGGCATTCAAAATGGTAGACTGGCCAACAGCGAGGGACCTGAGGCGGTCAATGGCCTCCTCACTGAGGGCAGCAGGGGTGATGGGGCGGGGGCTGTGGTCCCTGGGGCGAAGGAGATGCCCACCCTCCTGGGTGAGCGGGCACGGGACACATGCTGAGGGGCTGCTGGGAGGGCGGTGCTGGTAGGGGGGTGGCGGCTATACCTATAGATGCGGGGGGCACAGATGGGCCTGCCACCACAAGGGAGCTCCCATCAGAGGAGGAGTCCGTATCGCTGGTCTTAGCTCCTGTCCCCGCCTTGGAGCTCCCCTCGCCCTCCGTCCCACAGGTGAATTCAGACTCCGTAGTGTCGCCCTCCAGGGCCATGTGGGATGCAGCTCCCTCCTGCTCCGGTGCCACTGCTCCTCCGCCTGATGATGCTAATGCACACAAGAACAGGGAGACCACAAAAAGAGGGGGAAAGACAGAAGAAAGACATGTTGAGTGCATGCAGCGTTGGTGGACACTACAGACACAGAAGCCCCCTGCACTACGCCTTGCACTTGGAGTTCCCTAATCAATCCCAGGGACATGGGTTACAACGCTATGCCCGATTGCTGCACATATGGATGTCACAGGAGCCTGACTAGGTGTAGTTGGCACTGTACACAGGTGAGGTGGGGTGCCACAGGGCCTGCCTTAAGAAGGGACCTTGCCTACTAAACTCGCCCTGGCCTAGGGGAACCCACAGCCCACCTCCCCCACCCAGACACCTTCAATGCACGCTGAATCAGCAGAATGAGAGTGTACTCACCCCCTTGTGGCTGCTGTGATGCCCTCAAGAGCCCATCCAACTCCAAGTACGCCACCGCCAGGATCCTGAACATCAGGGGGGTCATGGTGTGACGGTTTCTCCAACTCCTCCATGCTGAAGGCAGGGGCCCTTTCCCCAGACACACGAGACATTGGTTCTTCCAGACTGAGGTCACAGCAGCACTTGCAGTGTAGGTCCTCTCCTGTCGAAGATCAGGTATCAAGTGATTGAACAGAGAGAAAATAGCGGTCACGTCCATGGCGGTGCGTACCTTCACCACCGGCGTACATCGTCATTGGTTCCTGGGACCCATAGGGTCCAATGTTAACCAATGTAGGATTGCGCTGTGGTCTTCGACCACCTACCGCGACGGTGTGCAATGCCAGCGCAGTTACCTCATATCCCCTTGTCCCACTTTACAGGTCAGGCAGCCGCCATTTCAGGGGGCCCACATGGCATTATTTTGGACTGCATCACACATATCTAGGCCTTGCCTAAACACTAATACAGGCATATGTCGATTTGCTAATATTTTCAGGGTAAGCTGTGTTTACGTACCTCAGAGTTGGTTGACTCTCTGCTCACTGTTCTCCTCCATGGGCACCGTCCGCTGGGGCATGTGAGGAGATACAGGAGTGAGGAGTGTACAGACCATTGGTGGACCTGTCGACAATGGAGGAGCGACATGTGATCATCACCTACAGACTTGATCGTGCCACAATCCAGGAACTGTGTGCCCAGTTGGAGCCAGGACTGATGTCAGCTATCCGCCATCCCACAGGAATCCCCCTTCAAGTGCAGGTGCTGTCAGTACTCCATTTCCTAGCAAGTGGGTCATTTCAAACTACAGTGGCTATAGCATTAGGTATGTCCCAGCCTATGTTTTCCAACGTGTTGTCGAGAGTGTTGTCTGCCCTGCTGAAACACATGCGGAGCTACATCGTTTTCCCTCAGGTGGAGGATTTGCCTACAGTGAAAGGTGACTTCTATGCCCTGGGACATATCCCCAACATCATAGGTGCGTTGATGGGACACATGTGGCCTTGGTCCCCCCCCCGGCAGGAGTGAACAGGTGTACAGAAACCGGAAGAGTTACCATTCGATGAATGCGCAGATGGTGTGTTTGGCAGACCAGTACATCTCCCACATGAATGCCAAATTTCCTAGCTCAGTGCATGACGCTTATATTCTGAGGAATAGCAGCATCCCTTATGTGATGGGGCAACTCCAGAGGCACTGTGTGTGGCTATTAGGTGAGGACATGGACCCAATACAGTGTGACTAGGTGTCTGGGTCTGGGGATGTCCCTATGAGTTAGTGTGTGTCGAACAGTTGTCCCTCAACATTTGCAGGTGACTCTGGTTACCCCGACCTGTCATGGCTACTGACCCCAGTGAGGAATCCCAGGCAAGGGCAGAGGAACGCTACAATGAGGCCCATGGGCGAACTAGGAGGATTATAGAGCGGACCTTCGGCCTCCTGAAGGCCAGTTTCCGGTGCCTCCATATGACAGGTGGTTCCCTATTCTACTCACCAAAGAAGGTATGCCAGATCATCGTGGCCTGCTGTATGCTCCACAACTTGCCTTTTCTGCAGGAGGATGGTCCAGATGGACCTGTTGTGGCAGCTGTGGAGCCTGTGGACAGTGAAGACGAGGAAGCAGAAGAAGAGGACATAGACAACAGCAACACGGTGATCCACCAACACTTCCAGTGAGACACATGTAAGAAGACAACGCTGCCTGCTACATCTGATTTCATTCTACTACCTCTCAACTGTCTGTCATTTTCACCCAGTGTATGGTCACTGAGTTGTCACTTTCCCTTTCAATTTCACAGATGTGGGTCCCACTGTGTGACATCTGCTTTGTTTCCACATGTAATAGAGCTGTGTGACATAGGTATGTTGACATTACATTTGATATAGCATTTTGCCACTGTAATTGCTAATACACATTTTAGAAATCACAGACTCCTGATTGTTTTGTGATGTAAGAGTGTTCATTTAAGTGCTCAATAGTGGAGGGGGTTGTAAAATGGTCAGGGGTGATGGTGGAGGAATGTCCATGGCAGAGTCCAGTCTATTAGTCTCACAGGTGCATTGTCCAAAGGGGCATAGGAAGTGGAGCCGGGGCAGTTGATGGATGGACAGGGTGACAAAGTGGGACAGAAGGATGACAATCAGGGTGGTCTCATTTCTTGGCGGGGGTCTTGGCATTGTTCTCTGTCTTTCTCCTGGATCTCAGGGACCACTTGCAGGGTGGTTCTCCATCTGCAGGGGGTGGGGTGCTGGTGTCGTGGTCCTGTGGCAGTGCCTCCTGTCCACTAGGGCCGGCGGAGGTGGTGGGCAGTTCATTGTCCAGGCTAGTGTCAGGGGCCCCTTGTTGTGCCACAGTGTCCCTCCTGTTGTTGACAAGTTCCTTCAGCATCCCTACAATGGTGCCCAGGCTGGAATTTATAGATTTGAGTTCCTCCCTGAACCCCAAATACTGCTCCTCCTGCAGCCGTTGGGTCTCCTGAAACTTGGCCAGTACCGTTGCCATCGTCTCCTGGGAATGGTGGTAGGCTCCCATGATGTTGGAGAGGGCCTCGTGGAGAGTAGGTTCCCTGGGCCTGTCCTCCCCCTGTCTCACAGCAGCCCTCCCAGTTCCCCTGTGTTCCGGGGCCTCTGTGCCCTGAACCGTGTTCCCACTACCACTGCCCCCAGGTCCCTGGTGTTGTTGGGGTGTTGGGTTAGCCTGGGTTCCCTGTAGTGGTGGACACACTGCTTATTGACCTGTCCTGGGGACAGAGGTGTGGGCCCGCTGGGTGGGTGTTGTGCTGGTGTTTCCAGAGGGGGGAAGCTCTGTAGTGGCCTGTGCCAGTGTGAGGGGAACCGAATGTCCTGAGGTCCCAGATGGGCCGGGCTGGTCATCTTGATCCAGTTGGACAGAGCTGCTGTCATCACTGTGGGCCTCTTCTGTGGCTGGAGTGGACATATCTGGACCCTTCTGTCCGGTGACGTTGGGTAGGAGTCCTGCAGGGGTGTAAGGGCATGATTATTGCATCTGTGTGTGCCATGGTGTGCAATGGGTGGGTGACCGTGTATCCCAGTGCTTGCGTTCCTGTGAAGGACCTTGTGTGATGAAGGTTTAGGGGGGTGTATGGGTATGTGCAGTGGCCATGCTGTGGTGATGGGTGTCCATGCTTTGGTGTAACATGCAGGGCTTGGGTTTGGGATGTGTGGTTTGTGATATTGGGACATATGTGAGGAGTTGGAGTGATGGGGTGAGGGTGAGAGCGGGGGTATGTGGTAGCATGCAGGTGGGTGGGGGATGAAGTAGTTAAAAGGTTTGCCTTACCAGAGTCCATTCCTCCAGCTACTCCTGCGAGGCCCTCAGGATGCAGTATACCGCCAAGACCTGCTCCTCCCATGTAGTGAGTTCTGGGGGAGGAGGTGGGGGCCCGCCGCCAGTCCTCTGAACCGCAAGGTGGTGTCTTGAGACCACAGAACGAACCTTCCCCCGTAGGTCGTTCCACCTCTTCCTGATGTCATCCCGTGTTCTTGGATGCTGTCCCACTGCGTTGACCCTGTCCATGATTCTTTGCCATAGCTCCATCTTCCTAGCTATGGTGGTGTGCTGCACCTGTGAACCGAATAGCTGTGGCTCTACCCAGATGATTACCTCCACCATGACCCTGAGCTCCTCCTCAGAGAACCTGGGGTGTCTTTGCGGGGCCATAGGGTGGTGTGGGTGATCTGTGGGGTGGTGTGTGTTGTGATGTGTGGGGTGATATTTAGAGGTGTGTTGTGTGAGGTGTGTGGATGTTGTGTGAGTGATGGTGTTGAGTGCCTGTGGATGCTAGTTTGTAGATGTTGGTGTAGGAGGCTGGACTGGCTTGTAGTGAGTACCAAGGGGTACTTGCACCTTGCACCAGGCCCAGTTATCCCTTATTAGTGTATAGGGTGTCTAGCAGCTTAGGCTGATAGATAATGGTAGCTTAGCAGAGCAGCTTAGGCTGAACTAGGAGACGTGTGAAGCTACTACAGTACCACTTAGTGTCATATGCACAATATCATAAGAAAACACAATACACAGTTATACTAAAAATAAAGGTACTTTATTTTTATGACAATATGCCAAAGTATCTTAGAGTGTACCCTCAGTGAGAGGATAGGAAATATACACAAGATATATATACACAATGGCAAAAATATGCAGTATAGTCTTAGAAAACAGTGCAAACAATGTATAGTTACAATAGGATGCAATGGGGAAACATAGGGATAGGGGCAACACAAACCATATACTCCAGAAGTGGAATGCGAACCACGAATGGACCCCAAACCTATGTGACCTTGTAGAGGGTCGCTGGGACTATTAGAAAATAGTGAGAGTTAGAAAAATAACCCACCCCAAGACCCTGAAAAGTGAGTGCAAAGTGCACCAAAGTTCCCCTAAGGACAAAATAGTCGTGTTAGAGGGAGAATGCAAGGAAAACACAAATCAGCAATGCAACAACGATGGATTCCTGTCTGAAGGTACCTGTGGAACAAGGGGACCAAGTCCAAAAGTCACAAGCAGCTCGGAGATGGGCAGATGCCCAAGAAATGCCAGCGGTTGGTGCAAAGAAGCTCTTACTAGGCTGAAGAACTGTGAATACTGCAGGAACGACAAGGGCTAGAGACTTCCCCTTTGGAGGATGGATCCCCCACGCCTTGGAGAGTCGTGCAGAAGTGTTTTCCCGCCGGATGGACGCCAACAAGCCTTGCTACACGCAAATCGTGCGTTTGGCGTTTTTGGACGCTGCTGGGGCCCAGGAGGGACCAGGAGGTCGCAAATTGGACCTGCAGAGAGAGGGGACGTCGAGCAAGACAAAGAGCCCTCACTGAAGCAGGTAGCACCCGGAGAAGTGCCAGAAACAGGCACTACGAGGATGCGTGAAACGGTGCTCGCCGAAGTTGCACAAAGGAGTCCCACGTCGCCGGAGACCAACTTAGAAAGTCGTGCAATGCAGGTTAGAGTGCCGTGGACCCAGGCTTGGCTGTGCACACAGGATTTCCGCCGGAAGTGCACAGGGGCCGGAGAAGCTTGCAAAGTCGCGGTTCCCAGCAATGCAGCCCAGCGAGGTGAGGCAAGGACTTACCTCCACCAAACTTGGGCTGAAGAGTCACTGGACTGTGGGGGTCACTTGGACGGTGTCGCTGGATTCGAGGGACCTCGCTCGTCGTGCTGAGAGGAGACCCAAGGGACCGGAGATGCAGCTTTTTGGTGCCTGCGGTTGCAGGGGGAAGATTCCGTCGACCCACGGGAGATTTCTTCGGAGCTTCTGGTGCAGAGAGGAGGCAGACTACCCCCACAGCATGCACAAGCAGGAAAACAGTCGAGAAGGCGGCAGGATCAGCGTTACAGAGTTGCAGTAGTCGTCTTTGCTACTATGTTGCAGGTTTGCAGGCTTCCAGCGCGGTCAGCGGTCGATTCCTTATCAGAAGGTGAAGAGGGAGATGCAGAGGAACTCGGCTGAGCTCATGCATTCGTTATCTAAAGTTTCCCCAGAGACAGAGACCCTAAATAGCCAGAAAAGAGGGTTTGGCTACCTAGGAGAGAGGAAAGGCTACTAACACCTGAAGGAGCCTATCACAAGGAGTCTCTGACGTCACCTGGTGGCACTGGCCACTCAGAGCAGTCCAGTGTGCCAGCAGCACCTCTGTTTCCAAGATGGCAGAGGTCTGGAGCACACTGGAGGAGCTCTGGACACCTCCCAGGGGAGGTGCAGGTCAGGGGAGTGGTCACTCCCCTTTCCTTTGTCCAGTTTCGCGCCAGAGCAGGGGCTAAGGGGTCCCTGAACCGGTGTAGACTGGCTTATGCAGAATTGGGCACCTCTGTGCCCAACAAAGCATTTCCAGAGGCTGGGGGAGGCTACTCCTCCCCTGCCTTCACACCATTTTCCAAAGGGAGAGGGTGTCACACCCTCTCTCAGAGGAAGTTCTTTGTTCTGCCATCCTGGGCCAGGCCTGGCTGGACCCCAGGAGGGCAGATGCCTGTCTGAGGGGTTGGCAGCAGCAGCAGCTGCAGAGAAACCCCAGGAAGGGCAGTCTGGCAGTACCAGGGTCTGTGCTACAGACCACTGGGATCATGGAATTGTACCAACAATGCCAGGATGGCATAGAGGGGGCAATTCCATGATCATAGACATGTTACATGGCCATATTCGGAGTTACCATGGTGAAGCTACATATAGGTAGTGACCTATATGTAGTGCACGCGTGTAATGGTGTCCCCGCACTCACAAAGTTCAGTGAATTGGCTCTGAACAATGTGGGGGCACCTTGGCTAGTGCCAGGGTGCCCTCACACTAAGTAACTTTGCACCTAACCTTTACCAGGTAAAGGTTAGACATATAGGTGACTTATAAGTTACTTAAGTGCAGTGTAAAATGGCTGTGAAATAACGTGGACGTTATTTCACTCAGGCTGCAGTGGCAGGCCTGTGTAAGAATTGTCAGAGCTCCCTATGGGTGGCAAAAGAAATGCTGCAGCCCATAGGGATCTCCTGGAACCCCAATACCCTGGGTACCTCAGTACCATATACTAGGGGATTATAAGGGTGTTCCAGTAAGCCAATGTAAATTGGTAAAAATGGTCACTAGCCTGTCAGTGACAATTTGGAAAGAAATGAGAGAGCATAACCACTGAGGTTCTGATTAGCAGAGCCTCAGTGAGACAGTTAGTCACTACACAGGTAACACATACAGGCACACTTATGAGCACTGGGGCCCTGGGTTACCAGGGTCCCAGTGACACATACAACTAAAACAACATATATACAGTGAAAAATGGGGGTAACATGCCAGGCAAGATGGTACTTTCCTACAGTTGGTGTCTCTCTTGGGCATTCAGTCGCAGTTGTTGAAGTAAGGGTTTGTGAGTGATGTGGGTGTGTTTTTTATATTGTATGGGATGTGTGGGAGTGGTGTGTGTATGTGTATCAGGTGTGTGTATTTGGAATTGTCCAATGTGGTAGTGATTTGTAGATGTGTGTGTATTTTGAGCGCGCCGGTGTGTACCGCCAATGGAATACCGTGGTTGAAAGACCGCTGCGTGGATCCGTGGGTCGTGATAGCGTGGGCGAATTCCTGTTGGCGTGACAGTGCAGGTTTTGTTATCGCCAGATTATCACTGACCTTTTGTAGGAGGCTGGCCTGGTTTGTAGTGGGTACCAAGGGGTACTTACACTCTGCACCAGGTCCAGTTATCCCTTATTAGTGTAGAAGAGGTGTTTCTAGCAGCTTAGGCTGGTAGAAGGTAGCTTAGCAGAGCAGCTTAGGCTGAACTAGGAGACATGCAAAGCACCTACTATATCACTGGTGTCATATGCACAATATCATAAGAAAACACAATACACAGATATACTAAAAATAAAGGTACTTTATTTTTATGACAATATGCCAAAAGTATCTCAGTGAGTACCCTCAGTATGAGGATAGCAAATATACACAAGATATATGTACACAATACCAAAAATATGCAGTAATAGCAAAAGGAAGTAATGCAAGCAGTGTATAGTTACAATAGATTGCAATAGGAACACATAGGTATAGGGGCAACACAAACCATATACACCAAAAGTGGAATGCGAACAACGAATGGACCCCAAACCTATGTGAGCTTGTAGAGGGTCGCTGGGACTGTGAGGGTTAGAAAAATAGCCCACCCCAAAACCCTAAAAAGTAGGTGTAAAGTGCACCTATATTCCCCAGAGAGCACAGAAGTCGTGATAGGGAAATTCTGCAAGAAAGAACAACACCAGCAATGCAACCAAAGTGGATTTCTGGACGAGAGTACCTGTGAAACAAGGGGACCAAGTCCAAGAGTCCCGACAAAGTCGGGATTGGGCAGATGCCCAGGAAATGCCAGCTGAGGGTGCAAAGAAGCTGCCATCGGATGGTAGAAGCTGTGGATTCTGCAAGAGCGAAGAGGGTTAGAGACTACGCTTTGGAAGATAGATGTCCCACGTCGTGAAGAAGCTTGCATAGGTGTTCGCACGCAGAAAGACCACAAACAAGCCTTGCTAGCTGCAAGGGTCGCAGTTAGGGTTTTTGGATGCTGCTGTGGCCCAGGAGGGGCCAGGATGTTGCCAATTGCATGAGGAGACAGAGGGGGCAACCAGCAAGATAGGGAGCCCTCACAGAAGCAGGTAGCATGCGCTGAAGTGCCAAAACAGGCACTACGAAGAGGAGTGAACCGGAGCTTCACCAAAGTCACAAAAGGAGATCCCACGATGCCGGAGGACAACTCAGGAGGTTGTGCACTGCAGGTTAGAGTGTCGGGGACCCAGGCTTGGCTGTGCACAAAGGAAATCCTGGGAGAGTGCACAGGAGCCGGAGCAGCTGCAAATCACGCGGTACCCAGCAATGCAGTCTAGCGTGGGGAAGCAAGGACTTACCTCCACCAAACTTGGACTGAAGAGTCACTGGACTGTGGGAGTCACTTGGACAGAGTTGCTGAGTTCCAGGGACCACGCTCGTCGTGCTGAGAGGGTACCCAGAGGACCGGTGATGCAGTCTTTTGTTGCCTGCGGTTGCAGGGGGAAGATTCCATCGACCCACGGGAGATTTCTTCGGAGCTTCTAGTGCAGAGAGGAGGCAGACTATCCCCACAGCATGCACCACCAGGAAAACAGTTGAGAAGGCGGCAGGATCAGTGATACAAGGTTGCAGTAGTCATCTTTGCTACTTTGTTGCAGTTTTGCAGGAGTCCGGAGCAGTCAGCTGTCGATTCCTTGGCAGAAGGTGAAGAGAGAGATGCAGAGGAACTCTGATGAGCTCTTGCATTCGTTATCTAAAGAATTCCCCAAAGCAGAAAAGGAGGTTTGGCTACCTAGGAAGGAGGATAGGCTAGTAACACAGGTAAGAGCCTATCAGAAGGAGTCTCTGACGTCACCTGCTGGCACTGGCCACTCAGAGCAGTCCAGTGTGCCAGCAGCACCTCTGTTTCCAAGATGGCAGAGGTCTGGAGCACATTGGAGGAGCTCTGGGCACCTCCCCTGGGAGGTGCAGGTCAGAGGAGTGGTCACTCCCCTTTCCTTTGTCCAGTTTCGCACCAGAGCAGGGCTGGGGGATCCCTGAACCAGTGTAGACTGGCTTATGCAGAGATGGGTACCATCTGTGCCCATCAAAGCATTTCCAGAGGCTGGGGGAGGCTACTCCTCCCCAGCCCTGACACCTTTTTCAAAAGGGAGAGGGTGTAACACCCTCTCTCCGAGGAAGTCCTTTGTTCTACCTTCCTGGGCCAAGCCTGGCTGGACCCCAGGAGGGCAGAAACCTGTCTGAGGGGTTGGCAGCAGCTGCAGTGAAACCCCGGGAAAGGTAGTTTGGCAGTACCCGGGTCTGTGCTAGAGACTCGGGGGATCATGGAATTGTCTCCCCAATGCCAGAATGGCATTGGGGTGACAATTCCATGATCTTAGACATGTTACATGGCCATCTTCGGAGTTACCATTGTGACGCTATACATAGGTAGTGACCTATGCATAGTGCACGCGTGTAATGGTGTACCCGCACTCACAAAGTCCGGGGAATTTGCCCTGAACAATGTGGGGGCACCTTGGCTAGTGCCACACACTAAGTAACTTAGCACCCAACCTTTACCAGGTAAAGGTTAGACATATAGGTGACTTATATGTTACTAAAGTGCAGTGGTAAATGGCTGTGAAATAACGTGGACGTTATTTCACTCAGGCTGCACTGGCAGGCCTGTGTAAGAATTGTCAGAGCTCCCTATGGGTGGCAAAAGATATGCTGCAGCCCATAGGGATCTCCTGGAACCCCAATAGCCTGGGTACCTCAGAACCATATACTAGGGAATTATAAGGGTGTTCCAGTATGCCAATGTGAATTGGTGAAATTGGTCACTAGCCTGTTAGTGACAATTTGGAAAGCAAAGAGAGAGCATAACCACTGAGGTTCTGGTTAGCAGAGCCTCAGTGAGACAGTTAGTCATCACACAGGGAACACATACAGGGCACACTTATGAGCACTGGGGCCCTGGCTGGCAGGGTCCCAGTGACACATACACTAAAACCACATATATAAAGTGAAATATGGGGGTAACATGCCAGGCAAGATGGTACTTTCCTACACACACACACCCCAAATGAAGGACAATAAGACTAGCCATTACATGATGAGTCTTCATTGTCTAAGTGGAAATATCTGGAGAGTCCATCTGCATTGGAGTGGGTACTCACATGTCTATGTTCCACTGTATAGTCCATTCCCTGTAGCGATATGGACCACCTCAACAATTTAGGGTTTTCACATTTCATTTGTTTTAGCCAAAGTAGATAGAGGTTTGTGGTCTGTCTGAACAATGAAGTGAGTGCCAAACAGGTATGGCCTCAACTTCTTCTGTGCCCAGACCACAGCAAAGGCCTCCCTCTCTATGGCAGACCAACGCTTTTCTCTAGGGGTCAACCTCCTGCTGATAAAAGCAACAGGTTGATCCTGGCCCTCAGAATTGAGTTGTAATAAGACTGCCCCTACCCCTAATTCAGATGCATCAGTTTGAACAGTGACTTTCTTGGTGTAACATGGGCTTTTTAGGACAGGTGCAGTGCACATGGCCTGTTTCAGCTCCTCAAAAGCTTTCTGACAGCTAGCTGTCCATAATACCTTTTTAGGCATTTTTCTTTGAAGTGAGGTCATTAAGAGGGGCTGCTATGGAGCCATAGTTCTTTATGAACCTCCTGTAATACTCAGTGAGGCCTAAGAAGGCTCTCACCTGGGTCTGAGTTGTAGGGGGAACCCAATCTATGATAGTTTGGATTTTCCCCTGAATTGGTGCAATCATCTGTTCTCCACCTACAAGGTGTCCCAGATAAACCACTTTCCCCTGCCCTATCTGGCACTTTGAAGCCTTGATAGTGAGGCCTGACTTTTGCAGGGCCTCTAAAACTTTCCATAGGTGGACCAGGTGATCATCCCAGGTGGAGCTAAAGACAGCTATATCATCTAGATATGCTGCACTAAAAGCCTCCAACCCTTGCAGGACTGTATTCACCAACCTCGGAAAAGTGGCAGGTGCATTTTTCAAACCAAAGGGCATTACTGTGAATTGGTAGTGCCCTCCAGTAGTCGAAAATTCAGTTTTTGCTTTAGCTATCTCTGATAACTTGATCTGCCAATACCCTGCAGTCAAATCAAAGGTGCTTAGGTACTTGGCAGATGCCAGTGTATCTATTAGCTCATCTGCCCTGGGTATAGGGTGAGCATCAGTTTTAGTTACCTTGTTGAGACCTATGTAATCTACACAAAACCTCATCTCTCTTTTCCCATCTTTAGAGTGAGGCTTTGGTACAAGCACCACAGGAGAGGTCCATGGGCTTTCAGAGTGCTCAACCACTCCCAGTTCAAGCATTTTCTGAACCTCTTGTTTTATGCAGTCCTGACATGGTCAGGCTGCCTATAGATCTTACTTTTGACAGGCATGCTGTCTCCAGTATCTATAGTGTGCTCACACCAAGAAGTGGTGCCTTGCACAGTAGAGAAGAGTTCAGAAAACTGACCCAGGAGATTTATGCAGTGGTCTTTCTGCTCAGCAGTAAGACAATCTCCTAAAACTACACCTTCCACTATAGCATCTTGTTCTGTGGAAGAGAAGAGATCAGGGAGAGGGTCACTCTCTTCTTCCTGTCCTTCATCTGTTGCCATGAGCAGGGTGAGATCAGCCCTGTCATAGTAGGGTTTCAGGCGATTGACATGGAGCACCCTAAGGGGACTCATGGCGGTGCCCAAGTCAACTAAGTAGGTGACTTCTCCCTTCTTTTCAACAATAAGGTGGGGTCCACTCCATTTGTCTTGGAGTGCTCTTGGGGCCACAGACTCCAAGACCCACACTTTCTGCTCTGGTTGGTACTGAATCAGAACAGCCTTCTGGTCATGCCATTGCTTTTGGAGCTCTTGGCTGGCCGGAAGGTTTTTACTGGCCTTTTTCATATACTCAGCCATTCTGGATCTTAGGCCAAGTACATAGTCCACTATGTCTTGCTTAGGAGCTTTTAAAGGTTGTTCCCAACCCTCCTTTACAAGTGTTAGAGGACCTCTTATAGGGTGCCCAAATAGGAGTTCAAAGGGGCTGACGCCCACTCCTTTCTGGGGTACCTCCCTGTAAGCAAAAAGGAGGCAAGGTAACAGGACATCCCATCTCCTCCTGAGCTTTTCAGGGAGTCCCATTATCATTCCTTTGAGAGTTTTGTTAAACCTCTCAACCAGTCCATTTGTTTGTGGATGATAAGGTGTGGTGAATTTGTATGTTACACCACATTCCTTCCACATGGCCTTTAAGTATGCAGACATAAAGTTGCTACCCCTGTCTGATACCACCTCTTTTGGGAAACCCATCCTGGAAAAGATTCCCAGGAGGGCCTTTGCCACTGCAGGTGCTGTAGTGATCCTAAGAGGAATTGCTTCAGGATATCTTGTGGCATGGTCCACTACCACCAAGATAAACCTATTGCCTGAAGCAGTAGGAAGGTCAATGGGGCCAACTACGTCAACCCCTACCCTTTCAAAGGGAACCCCAACCACAGGCAGTGGAATAAGGGGAGCCTTTGGAGTGCTACCAGTCTTGCCACTGGCTTGACAGCTGACACAGGACTTACAAAAATCTTTTGTGTTCTCTGACATCCTAGGCCAATGAAACAGGAGGACAAGCCTTTCACATGTTTTAATTTGCCCTATATGTCCAGCCAAGGGAATGTCGTGGGCTAGAGTTAGGAGGAACTCTCTGTATTGCAGGGGAATGACCAAACTCCTGGCTGTTCCAGGTTTAGGGTCCCTTGCCTCTGTATACAAGAGGTTGTCCTCCCAGTAAACTCTATGTGAGTCACTGACATCCCCATTTTGCTGTTTGACAGCTTGCTGTCTAAGACCCTCTAGTGTGGGACAGGTCTGCTGTTCCACACTCAGCTCCTCCCTGGCAGGCCCCCCTCCACCCAAAAGCTCAGCAGTGTCTGCTTCCAGCTCCTCTGGTGAAGGGTCTGCACAGGGGGGAAATTCTTCTTCCTCAGAAGGTGAATCATCTGTAGAGGGAGGAATAGTAGGTAGGGATTTACCTTTACTAACCCTAGCTTTAGTGAGCACCTGGTCCATTGTTCCAGGATCCAAGTCACCCTGTCCTTTTTGCTTCTTGGCCTGAGCCCTTGTCAAAGCAAAAATATGCCCAGGAATGCGCAGCATTGCTGCATGAGCCTCCAACTCCACTTCTGCCCAAGCTGATGTCTCTAAATCGTTCCCTAGTAGACAGTCTACAGGTAAATCTGAGGCAACCACAACTTTCTTTGGACCAGTACCCCCCCTCCCCCAGTTGAGATTTACAACAGCCATGGGGTGGCTAAGAGTGTTGTCATGAGCATCAGTCACTTGGTAATGGTGACCAAGTAGGTGTTGTTCAGGGTGTACCAGTTTCTCTATTACCATGGTAACACTGGCACCTGTGTCCCTGTAGGCCTGAACCTCAACACCATTTATTAGGGGAAGTTGCTTGTACTTATCCATATTAAGGGCACAAGCAACCAAGGTGGCCAAATCAATGGCACCTTCAGAGACTAACACAGCCTCTGTGGTCTCCCTAACAAGACCAACCCCAACTAAATTACCAAAAGTGAGCCCAGCTACTCCCTTGGATTGGCTATTAGTAGGTTTGCTCCCACCACCACTGCTATTACTAGGGGCACTAGGTGTAGCAGTAGGGGTTGTGGTAGTGGGAGGCTTGGTGCTTTTCTTTGGACAACTGGCATCAGTTGTCCAATGGCCTTCTACTTTACATAAATAGCACCATGGTTTCTTTACTTGATTTGAAGAGGATTTGGACCCACCACCCCCACCAGAGTGTTTTTGTGGGCCGGATGAAGACTCATTTTTAGATTTGCCCCCACCCTTGTCTGAAGACTTACCATCCTTCTTCTTGCCATCCTTGTCACCCCCTGTATGAACTTTTCTGTTCACTCTTGTCCTGACCCATTTGTCTGCCTTCTTTCCTAATTGTTGGGGAGAAGTCAGATCTGAGTCCACTAGATATTGGTGTAACAAATCAGACACACAGTTATTCAGAATATGCTCTCTCAGGATCAGATTATAAAGGCTTTCATAGTCAGAAACTTTACTGCCATGTAACCACCCCTCCAAGGCCTTCACTGAATAGTCAACAAAGTCTACCCAGTCTTGTGAGGACTCTTTTCTGGTTTCTCTGAACTTAATCCTGTATTGTTCAGTGGTTAAGCCAAATCCATCCAAGAGTGCACTCTTTAAAACTGTAAAATTATTGGTATCACTTTCCTTCACAGTAAGGAGCCTATCCCTACCCTTTCCACTGAAAGATAGCCATAGGATAGCAGCCCATTGCCTTTGAGGAACCCCCTGTACAACACAGGCCCTCTCAAGTGCAGCAAACCACTTGTTAATGTAATCCCCCTCCTTGTAAGGGGGAACTATTTTATGCAGATTCCTAGAATCATGCTCTTTCACAGGTTTACTATCTGTAATACTGCTGCTGCCACCATGGGGTCCTAACCCCAACCTCTGTCTTTCTTTTTCTAAGTCCAAAGATTCCCTGTCTAGAGCCAGCTGTTGCTGTTTAAGCTTCAGCCTAGACTCTCAATCTATTGAGCTCCCTTTCTAACATTCTGTCATCAGGGTGGGTGGGTTGGGTATGCTTTGACACAGAAGAATGGTGTGAATGAACAGAGGGAGAATTGTCCCTAACAGTTGGCACTCTAACAACTTGACCTGCAGGAATGACATCCCCACTGTGACGAGAGCTCACATTAGTACCAGTTATGCTAGGTGTTCTGCTAAGGGGCAAGTTGGAAAGAATACCATCTAACACTCTTACTGGGGCTACCCCAGAATCAGAGTGTGAACCATCTGCCAACTTCTCAACTGATGTGCCAGTTAAGGCCTTATCATTTTCAATGAGCATGTTAATCAACAATTCTCTAGAGGGATTCTTCCCTACCCCTAAACCTCTAACAATGCAGAGACTCCTTACACCTTTCCAGCTAAGGTGGTCATAAGCAGAGCTGACCAGATCAAGAGTAGGACCTGTACCAGACATGATAGAAAAAGGTTTAGGGACAGATAAAAGAAAGAAAAAGTTTCAGGACTTTTTAAGGAAACAGAAAAAAAACTTTTTCAACTTTTGAGAAACTTTTTGAAAGTTTAGAGGTATTTTTCAGTACTTAGCAATAGAGTAAGAGAAGAAAAGCAAAAACGTTTTGGTTAGGTGTACATACACTGAACTTGTTTTGTATATTTTTCTCTTATGAAAAGTACAAAATGACAAACTGGTAAGCAGTTGCAAGTACTTATCCCACCGCTGCACAACCAATGTAGTAGGCTGGCCTGGTTTGTAGTGGGTACCAAGGGGTACTTACACTCTTCACCAGGTCCAGTTATCCCTTATTAGTGTAGAAGAGGTGTTTCTAGCAGCTTAGGCTGGTAGAAGGTAGCTATAGCACAGCAGCTTAGGCTGAACTAGGAGACATGCAAAGCTCCTACTATACCACTGGTGTCATATGCACAATATCATAAGAAAACACAATACACAGATATACTAAAAATAAAGGTACTTTATTTTTGTGATAATATGCCAAAAGTATCTCAGTGAGTACCCTCAGTATGAGGGTAGCAAATATACACAAGATATATGTACACAATACCAAAAATATGCAGTAATAGCAAAAGGAAATAATGCAAGCAGTGTATGGTTACAATAGATTGCAATAGGAGCACATAGGTATAGGGGCAACACAAACCATATACTCCAAAAGTGGAATGCGAACCATGACTGGACCCCAAACCTATGTGAGCTTGTAGAGGGTCGCTGGGACTGTAAGAAAACAGTGAGGGTTAGAAAAATAGCCCACCCCAAGACCCTGAAAAGTAGGTGTAAAGTGCACCTATATTCCACAGAGAGCACGGAAGTCGTGATAGGGGAATTCTGCAAGAAAGAACAACACCAGCGAAGCAACCAAAGTGGATTTCCAGACGAGAGTACCTGTGGAACAAGGGTACCAAGTCCAAGAGTCACGACAAAGTCGGGATTGGGCAGATGCCCAGGAAATGCCAGCTGAGGGTGCAAAGAAGCTGCCACTGGATGGTAGAAGCTGTGGATTCTGCAAGAACGAAGAGGGTCAGAGACTACAACTTTGGAGGATGGATGTCGCACGTTGTGAAGAAGCTTGCAGAGGTGTTCCCACGCAGAAAGACCGCAAACAAGCCTTGCTAGCTGCAAGTGTCGCGGTTAGGGTTTTTCGATGCTGCTGTGGCCCAGGAGGGACCAGGATGTCGCCAATTGTGTGAGGAGACAGAGGAGGTGCCCAACAAGATAGGGATCACTCACAGAAGCAGGTGTAGGAGGCTGGACTGGCTTGTAGTGAGTACCAAGGGGTACTTGCACCTTGCACCAGGCCCAGTTATCCCTTATTAGTGTATAGGGTGTCTAGCAGCTTAGGCTGATAGATAATGGTAGCTTAGCAGAGCAGCTCAGGCTGAACTAGGAGACGTGTGAAGCTACCACAGTACCACTTAGTGTCATATGCACAATATCATAAGAAAACACAATACACAGTTATACTAAAAATAAAGGTACTTTATTTTTATGACAATATGCCAAAGTATCTTAGAGTGTACCCTCAGTGAGAGGATAGGAAATATACATAAGATATATATACACAATAGCAAAAATATGCAGTATAGTCTTAGAAAACAGTGCAAACAATGTATAGTTACAATAGGATGCAATGGGGAAACATAGGGATAGGGGCAACACAAACCATATACTCCAGAAGTGGAATGCGAACCACGAATGGACCCTAAACCTATGTGACCTTGTAGAGGGTCGCTGGGACTATTAGAAAATAGTGAGAGTTAGCAAAATAACCCTCCCCAAGACCCTGAAAAGTGAGTGCAAAGTGCACTAAAGTTCCCCTAAGGACAAAAGAGTCGTGTTAGAGGAATAATGCAGGAAAGACACAAACCAGCAATGCAACAACTGTGGATTTCCACTCTAGGGTACCTGTGGAACAAGGGGACCAAGTCCAAAAGTCACAAGCAAGTCGGAGATGGGCAGATGCCCAGGAAATGCCAGCTGCGGGTGCAAAGAAGCTTCGACTGGACAGAAGAAGCTGAGGTTTCTGCAGGAACGAAAAGGGCTAGAGACTTTCCCTTTGGTGGACGGATCCCTCTCGCCGTGGAGAGTCGTGTAAAAGTGTTTTCCCGCCGAAAGAACGCCAACAAGCCTTGCTAGCTGCAAATCGTACGTTTAGCGTTTTTGGACGCTGCTGGGGCCCAGGAGGGACCAGAAGGTCGCAAATTAGACATGAAGAGAGAGGGGACGTAGAGCAAGACAAAGAGCCCTCACTGAAGCAGGTAGCACCCGGAGAAGTGCCAGAAACAGGCACTACAAGGATGCATGAAATGGTGCTTGCCGAAGTTGCACAAAGGAGTCCCACGTCGCCGGAGACCAACTTAGAAAGTCGTGCAATGCAGGTTAGAGTGCCGTGGACCCAGGCTTGGCTGTGCACAAAGGATTTCCGCCGGAAGTGCACAGGGGCCGGAGTAGCTGCAAAGTCGCGGTTCCCAGCAATGCAGCCCAGCGAGGTGAGGCAAGGACTTACCTCCACCAAACTTGGGCTGAAGAGTCACTGGACTGTGGGGGTCACTTGGAGAGAGTCGCTGGATTCGAGGGACCTCGCTCGTCGTGCTGAGAGGAGACCCAAGGGACCGGTAATGCAGCTTTTTGGTGCCTGCGGTTGCAGGGGGAAGATTCCGTCGACCCACGGGAGATTTCTTCGAAGCTTCTGGTGCAGAGAGGAGGCAGGCTACCCCCACAGCATGCACAAGCAGGAAAACAGTCGAGAAGGCGGCAGGATCAGCGTTACAGAGTTGCAGTAGTCGTCTTTGCTACTATGTTGCAGGTTTGCAGGCTTCCAGCGCGGTCAGCGGTCGTTTCCTTATCAGAAGGTGAAGAGAGAGATGCAGAGGAACTCGGCTGAGCTCATGCATTCGTTATCTAAAGTTTCCCCAGAGACAGAGACCCTAAATAGCCAGAAAAGAGGGTTTGGCTACCTAGGAGAGAGGAAAGGCTACTAACACCTGAAGGAGCCTATCAGCAGGAGTCTCTGACGTCACCTGGTGGCACTGGCCACTCAGAGCAGTCCAGTGTGCCAGCAGCACCTCTGTTTCCAAGATGGCAGAGGTCTGGAGCACACTGGAGGAGCTCTGGACACCTCCCAGGGGAGGTGCAGGTCAGGGGAGTGGTCACTCCCCTTTCCTTTGTCCAGTTTCGCGCCAGAGCAGGGGCTAAGGGGTCCCTGAACCGGTGTAGACTGGCTTATGCAGAATTGGGCACATCTGTGCCCAACAAAGCATTTCCAGAGGCTGGGGGAGGCTACTCCTCCCCTGCCTTCACACCATTTTCCAAAGGGAGAGGGTGTCACACCCTCTCTCAGAGGAAGTTCTTTGTTCTGCCATCCTGGGCCAGGCCTGGCTGGACCCCAGGAGGGCAGCTGCCTGTCTGAGGGGTTGGCAGCAGCAGCAGCTGCAGTGAAACCCCAGGAAGGGCATTCTGGCAGTACCAGGGTCTGTGCTACAGACCACTGGGATCATGGAATTGTAACAACAATGCCAGGATGGCATAGAGGGGGCAATTTCATGATCATAGACATGTTACATGGCCATATTCGGAGTTACCATGGTGAAGCTACATATAGGTAGTGACCTATATGTAGTGCACGCGTGTAATGGTGTCCCCGCACTCACAAAGTTCAGTGAATTGTCTCTGAACAATGTGGGGGCACCTTGGCTAGTGCCAGGGTGCCCTCACACTAAGTAACTTTGCACCTAACCTTTACCAGATAAAGGTTAGACATATAGGTGACTTATAAGTTACTTAAGTGCAGTGTAAAATGGCTGTTGTAGGAGGCTGGACTGGCTTGTAGTGAGTACCAAGGGGTACTTGCACCTTGCACCAGGCCCAGTTATCCCTTATTAGTGTATAGGGTGTCTAGCAGCTTAGGCTGATAGATAATGGTAGCTTAGCAAAGCAGCTCAGGCTGAACTAGGAGACGTGTGAAGCCACTACAGTACCACTTAGTGTCATATGCACAATATCATAAGAAAACACAATACACAGTTATACTAAAAATAAAGGTACTTTATTTTTATGACAATATGCCAAAGTATCTTAGAGTGTACCCTCAGTGAGAGGATAGGAAATATACACAAGATATATATACACAATAGCAAAAATATGCAGTATAGTCTTAGAAAACAGTGCAAACAATGTATAGTTACAATAGGATGCAATGGGGAAACATAGGGATAGGGGCAACACAAACCATATACTCCAGAAGTGGAATGCGAACCACGAATGGACCCCAAACCTATGTGACCTTGTAGAGGGTCGCTGGGACTATTGGAAAATAGTGAGAGTTAGAAAAATAACCCTCCCCAAGACCCTGAAAAGTGAGTGCAAAGTGCACCAAAGTTCCCCTAAGGACAAAATAGTCGTGTTAGAGGGAGAATGCAAGGAAAACACAAATCAGCAATGCAACAACGATGGATTCCTGTCTGAAGGTACCTGTGGAACAAGGGGACCAAGTCCAAAAGTCACAAGCAGCTCGGAGATGGGCAGATGCCCAAGAAATGCCAGCGGTTGGTGCAAAGAAGCTCTTACTAGGCTGAAGAACTGTGAATACTGCAGGAACGACAAGGGCTAGAGACTTCCCCTTTGGAGAATGGATCCCCCACGCCTTGGAGAGTCGTGCAGAAGTGTTTTCCCGCCGGATGGACGCCAACAAGCCTTGCTACACGCAAATCGTGCGTTTGGCGTTTTTTGACGCTGCTGAGGCCCAGGAGGGACCAGGAGGTCGCAAATTGGACCTGCAGAGAGAGGGGACGTCGAGCAAGACAAAGAGCCCTCACTGAAGCAGGTAGCACCCGGAGAAGTGCCAGAAACAGGCACTACGAGGATGCGTGAAACGGTGCTCGCCGAAGTTGCACAAAGGAGTCCCACGTCGCCGGAGACCAACTTAGAAAGTCGTGCAATGCAGGTTAGAGTGTCGTGGACCCAGGCTTGGCTGTGCACACAGGATTTCCGCCGGAAGTGCACAGGGGCCGGAGAAGCTTGCAAAGTCGCGGTTCCCAGCAATGCAGCCCAGCGAGGTGAGGCAAGGACTTACCTCCACCAAACTTGGGCTGAAGAGTCACTGGACTGTGGGGGTCACTTGGACGGTGTCGCTGGATTCGAGGGACCTCGCTCGTTGTGCTGAGAGGAGACCCAAGGGACCGGAGATGCAGCTTTTTGGTGCCTGCGGTTGCAGGGGGAAGATTCCGTCGACCCACAGGAGATTTCTTCGGAGCTTCTGGTGCAGAGAGGAGGCAGACTACCCCCACAGCATGCACAAGCAGGAAAACAGTCGAGAAGGCGGCAGGATCAGCGTTACAGAGTTGCAGTAGTCGTCTTTGCTACTATGTTGCAGGTTTGCAGGCTTCCAGCGCGGTCAGCGGTCGATTCCTTATCAGAAGGTGAAGAGGGAGATGCAGAGGAACTCGGCTGAGCTCATGCATTCGTTATCTAAAGTTTCCCCAGAGACAGAGACCCTAAATAGCCAGAAAAGAGGGTTTGGCTACCTAGGAGAGAGGAAAGGCTACTAACACCTGAAGGAGCCTATCACAAGGAGTCTCTGACGTCACCTGGTGGCACTGGCCACTCAGAGCAGTCCAGTGTGCCAGCAGCACCTCTGTTTCCAAGATGGCAGAGGTCTGGAGCACACTGGAGGAGCTCTGGACACCTCCCAGGGGAGGTGCAGGTCAGGGGAGTGGTCACTCCCCTTTCCTTTGTCCAGTTTCGCGCCAGAGCAGGGGCTAAGGGGTCCCTGAACCGGTGTAGACTGGCTTATGCAGAATTGGGCACATCTGTGCCCAACAAAGCATTTCCAGAGGCTGGGGGAGGATACTCCTCCCCTGCCTTCACACCATTTTCCAAAGGGAGAGGGTGTCACACCCTCTCTCAGAGGAAGTTCTTTGTTCTGCCATCCTGGGCCAGGCCTGGCTGGACCCCAGGAGGGCAGCTGCCTGTCTGAGGGGTTGGCAGCAGCAGCAGCTGCAGAGAAACCCCAGGAAGGGCAGTCTGGCAGTACCAGGGTCTGTGCTACAGACCACTGGGATCATGGAATTGTACCAACAATGCCAGGATGGCATAGAGGGGGCAATTCCATGATCATAGACATGTTACATGGCCATATTCGGAGTTACCATGGTGAAGCTACATATAGGTAGTGACCTATATGTAGTGCACGCGTGTAATGGTGTCCCCGCACTCACAAAGTTCAGTGAATTGGCTCTGAACAATGTGGGGGCACCTTGGCTAGTGCCAGGGTGCCCACACACTAAGTAACTTTGCACCTAACCTTTACCAGGTAAAGGTTAGACATATAGGTGACTTATAAGTTACTTAAGTGCAGTGTAAAATGGCTGTGAAATAACGTGGACGTTATTTCACTCAGGCTGCAGTGGCAGGCCTGTGTAAGAATTGTCAGAGCTCCCTATGGGTGGCAAAAGAAATGCTGCAGCCCATAGGGATCTCCTGGAACCCCAATACCCTGGGTACCTCAGTACCATATACTAGGGAATTATAAGGGTGTTCCAGTAAGCCAATGTAAATTGGTAAAATTGGTCACTAGCCTGTTAGTGACAATTTGAAAGTAATGAGAGAGCATAACCACTGAGGTTCTGGTTAGCAGAGCCTCAGTGAGACAGTTAGGCACCACACAGGGAACATATACATGCACACCTATGAGCACTGGGGCCCTGTGTGACAGGGTCCCAGTGACACATACATATAGGCCACAAACCTATGAGCACTGGGGTCCTGACTAGCAGGATCCCAGTGACACATAACAACCATACTGAAAACATGGTGTTTTCACTATGAGCACTGAGGCCTGGCTATCAGGATCCCAGTGAGACAGTGAAAACAGTGACAAACACCCTGACATACACTCACAAACAGGCCAAAAGTGGGGGTAACAAGGCTAGAAAGAGGCTACCTTCTCACACAACCCCCCCCCAAACGAAATACAATAAGGCTAACCTTGGCCAGTTGAGACTTTATTGTCTAAGTGGTGATAAGTAGAGAGTAGCTCTGCAATAGACTGGTTACTCCCTTTATCATCCACTATATGGTTACTTCCCTGTGGGGATGTAAACCACCCTGTTTGAAGTTTTTTAGCTAACCAACAATGTGAAGATGTATTTTCAGAGTTTCTATCAGTAAGTTTTAGTTTAGAGCAGTGGGAATTATCCACTGAACCTATTTGTAATGATGGAAATGCCAGACAGGGATGCTGTCTCAGTAAAGCCATAGCTGGGCAAAAACTTTGTCCATTTGGCTGGAAGAGGGAACAGGGATGCTGTTTCTCTTGAGTTGGAGCAGGGCAGGGATGCTGTCCTATGAGCTCCACACTAGGGCAGGGATGCTGTCCTAAGTGTTGTGAGGCAGTACAGGGTTTCTGCACTAAAGTTTCTCTGGGAGGGTTGGAGGGATGCTCCATGTTAACTAAAATGGTGTTCTTTTTGTCACCAATGTTAGTTATCCCACAGAGAGGTACTTCTACCTCAGGGAGTCCAGCTATGCCAGCTGATGATTCCCTTGGAACAGGTGCCACCCCAGGAGAGGTTTCTCCCACCACAGGAATGGTATCCTGAATGGTAGGGTGGTTAGGGGATACTGTGATACCCTTTTTACCTGTTGATGGAGAGGGATCCTGAGTTTTCAGGCCTTCTCTCCTTTGCTTTTTCATTTCAGTAGAAATGAGAGGGAACAATTCCTCAGGGATGCCCAGCATGGCTGCATGGGCATAAAACTCTACATCAGCCCAACCTGAGGCCTCTAGGTCATTACCTAAGAGACAGTCTACAGGTAAGCTAGGTGATACCACCACCTGCTTAGGGCCAGTAACTCCACCCCAACTAAACTGAATTATAGCTAAGGGAAGAAACTTAGTGGAGTTATGGACATCAATAATCTTATACTGTTGTCCAATGATTTGTTGTTCAGGAGGCACTAGGTTTTCAGTCACCAAAGTGAAACTGGCACCTGTGTCCCTGTAGGCCAAGGCCTCAACACCATTTATAGCAACTGTCTGCCTGTACTTATCCATTGTAAGGGGACAAGCAGCCAGTGTGGCAAGGCCAGTGCCACTAGGTGTGACAGAAACTGTCTTGGGACTGATTACATCAGTTTCCACTATGGACCCATAAGTGAACCCAACTACACTCTTTGCTTGACTGTTGCCAGCAGTCCCACCACTAGTACCACTACTGCTAGGGGCACTAGAGCTTGATGTATTAGTGGTGGTAGGCTCAGGGGGTTTACCTGGACAGGACTTATCCCCTGGCCTATGGCCTCTGTTTTTACACACAAAGCACCAAGGCTTTTTAATGTGTGCAGGTTGGGAAGAAGAGGAAGACTTTGCTTTATCCCCACCCTCTGAAGAGTGTTTAAGATTTGAAGTGGGATCTTTGGTTTTACCCTTATCCCCATGCTTATCTTGAGATTTTTCACCATCTTTCTTCTTATTGCCATCTTTGTCACCCCCTGTATGAACTTTTCTGTTCACTCTTGTTCTGACCCATTTGTCTGCCTTCTTTCCCAATTCTTGGGGAGAGGTCAGATCAGAGTCCACCAAGTACTGGTGCAACAAATCAGACACACAATTATTAAGAATATGCTCTCTCAGGATCAAGTTATACAGGCTGTCATAATCAGTAACTTTACTGCCATGTAACCACCCCTCCAAGGCCTTCACTGCCTGGTCAATGAAATCAACCCAGTCTTGTGAAGACTCCTTTTTGGTATCTCTGAACTTTATCCTGTACTGTTCAGTGGTTAAGCCATAACCATCCAGGAGTGCATTCTTAAGAACTGTAAAATTATTGGCATCACTTTCTTTCACAGTAAGGAGTCTATCCCTACCCTTTCCACTAAATGATAGCCATAGGATAGCAGCCCACTGCTTTTGAGGGACATCCTGTACAGCACAGGCCCTCTCAAGTGCAGCAAACCACTTGTTAATGTCATCCCCCTCCTTATAAGGGGGAACTATCTTGTGCAGATTCCTGGAATCATGCTCTTTTGCAGGATGACTATGGGGAATACTGCTGCTGCCACCATGGGTATCTAAACCCATTTTCTGTCTTTCCCTCTCTATTTCTAAAGACTGTCTATCCAAATCCAGCTGTTGCTTCTTGAGCTTCAGTCTGGTTTGCTCCACTCTCAATCTATTGAGCTCCCTTTCTAACAATCTGTCATCAGGGTGGGTGGGAGGGCCATTTCTAGATACAGAGGTATGATGGGAATGAACAGAAGGAGACCTGTCCCTTACAGAGGGCACCCTAACAGCTTGGCTACCAGTATAATGTGAGAGCACATCATCAGTATGATGTGATTCAACCTCTGTACCAACTATGCTAGACTGTCTAGTAATGGGCAGGCTAAGAAGTTTCTTTCCTGAACCTTTTCCTGGGGGAGTCCCTGGATCAGATTGAGAACCATTAGCTACTTTTTCCACAGATTGGGCACTTATGGCCTTATCCTGTACTCTAAGCATATTAATTAACAGTTCTAAGGAAGGATTCTTCCCTACACTCAAACCTCTCTCTATGCAGAGACTCCTTGCTCCTTTCCAGCTAAGGTGATCATATGCAAGTTTGGACAGTTCAACTTTTTGGCCTGTGCCAGACATTTTTAGAGAGAGTTAAAGTGATAGACAAAAGAGAAAAAAAGTTTTCAGAACTTTTTGGAAAGACAGAAAAAAAACTTTTTAAACTTTTAAGAACTTTTTGAAAGTTTAGAAGTACTTTTCAGCACTTAGAAAAGAGTGAAAAGAGGAAATGCAAAACTTTTTGGCTATGTGTATATACACTGACCTTGTTTTGTATATTTTTCTCTTATGAAAAGTACAATGACAAGAGTGGTAAGTAGTCTCAAGCACTTATCCCACCACTGCACAACCAATGTAGGAGGCTGGACTGGCTTGTAGTGAGTACCAAGGGGTACTTGCACCTTGCACCAGGCCCAGTTATCCCTTATTAGTGTATAGGGTGTCTAGCAGCTTAGGCTGATAGATAATGGTAGCTTAGCAAAGCAGCTCAGGCTGAACTAGGAGACGTGTGAAGCCACTACAGTACCACTTAGTGTCATATGCACAATATCATAAGAAAACACAATACACAGTTATACTAAAAATAAAGGTACTTTATTTTTATGACAATATGCCAAAGTATCTTAGAGTGTACCCTCAGTGAGAGGATAGGAAATATACACAAGATATATATACACAATAGCAAAAATATGCAGTATAGTCTTAGAAAACAGTGCAAACAATGTATAGTTACAATAGGATGCAATGGGGAAACATAGGGATAGGGGCAACACAAACCATATACTCCAGAAGTGGAATGCGAACCACGAATGGACCCCAAACCTATGTGACCTTGTAGAGGGTCGCTGGGACTATTAGAAAATAGTGAGAGTTAGCAAAATAACGTGTCGTGTTAGAGGAATAATGCAGGAAAGACACAAACCAGCAATGCAACAACTGTGGATTTCTACTCTAGGGTACCTGTGGAACAAGGGGACCAAGTCCAAAAGTCACAAGCAAGTCGGAGATGGGCAGATGCCCAGGAAATGCCAGCTGCGGGTGCAAAGAAGCTTCGACTGGACAGAAGAAGCTGAGGTTTCTGCAGGAACGAAAAGGGCTAGAGACTTCCCCTTTGGTGGACGGATTTCTCTCGCCTTGTAGAGTCGTGCAGAAGTGTTTTCCCGCCAGAAGGACACCAACAAGCCTTGCTACACGCAAATAGTGCATTTGGCGTTTTTGGACGCTGCTGGGGCCCAGGAGGGACCAGGAGGTCGTAAATTGGACATGCAGAGAGAGGGGACGTCGAGCAAGACAAAGAGCTCTCACGGAAGCAGGTAGCACCCGGAGAAGTGCCAGAAACAGGCACTACAAGGATGTGTGAAATGGTGCTCGCCAAAGTTGCACAAAGGAGTCCCACGTCGCCGGAGACCAACTTAGAAAGTCGTGCAATGCAGGTTAGAGTGCCGTGGACCCAGGCTTGGCTGTGCACGAAGGATTTCTGCCGGAAGTGCACAGGGGCCGGAGTAGTTGCAAAGTCGCGGTTACCAGCAATGCAGCCCAGCGAGGTGAGGCAAGGACTTACCTCCACCAAACTTGGGCTGAAGAGTCACTGGACTGTGGGGGTCACTTGGACGGTGTCGCTGGATTCGAGGGACCTCGCTCGTCGTGCTGAGAGGAGACCCAAGGGACCGGAGATGCAGCTTTTTGGTGCCTGCGGTTGCAGGGGGAAGATTCCGTCGACCCACGGGAGATTTCTTCGGAGCTTCTGGTGCAGAGAGGAGGCAGACTACCCCCACAGCATGCACAAGCAGGAAAACAGTCGAGAAGGCGGCAGGATCAGCGTTACAGAGTTGCAGTAGTCGTCTTTGCTACTATGTTGCAGGTTTGCAGGCTTCCAGCGCGGTCAGCGGTCGATTCCTTATCAGAAGGTGAAGAGGGAGATGCAGAGGAACTCGGCTGAGCTCATGCATTCGTTATCTAAAGTTTCCCCAGAGACAGAGACCCTAAATAGCCAGAAAAGAGGGTTTGGCTACCTAGGAGAGAGGAAAGGCTACTAACACCTGAAGGAGCCTATCACAAGGAGTCTCTGACGTCACCTGGTGGCACTGGCCACTCAGAGCAGTCCAGTGTGCCAGCAGCACCTCTGTTTCCAAGATGGCAGAGGTCTGGAGCACACTGGAGGAGCTCTGGACACCTCCCAGGGGAGGTGCAGGTCAGGGGTGTGGTCACTCCCCTTTCCTTTGTCCAGTTTCGCACCAGAGCAGGGCTGGGGGATCCCTGAACCGGTGTAGACTGGCTTATGCAGAGATGGGCACCATCTGTGCCCATCAAAGCATTTCCAGAGGCTGGGGGAAGCTACTCCTCCCCAGCCCTAACACCTTTTTCCAAAGGGAGAGGGTGTAACACCCTCTCTCTGAGGAAGTCCTTTGTTCTGCCTTCCTGGGCCAAGCCTGGCTGTACCCCAGGGGGGCAGAAACCTGTCTGAGGGGTTGGCAGCAGCTGCAGTGAAACCCCGGGAAAGGTAGTTTGGCAGTACCCGGGACTGTGCTGGAGACTCGGGGGATCATGGAATTGTCTCCCCAATGCCAGAATGACATTGGGGTGACAATTCCATGATCTTAGACATGTTACATGGCCATGTTCGGAGTTACCATTGTGACGCTATACATAGATAGTGACCTATGGATAGTGCACGCGTGTAATGGTGTCCCCGCACTCACAAAGTCCGGGGAATTTGCCCTGGACAATGTGGGAGCACCTTGGCTAGTGCCAGGGTGCCCACACACTAAGTAGCTTAGCACCCAACCTTTACCAGGTAAAGGTTAGACATATAGGTGACTTATAAGTTACTTAAGTGCAGTGGTAAATGGCTGTGAAATAACGTGGACGTTATTTCACTCAGGCTGCAGTGGCAGGCCTGTGTAAGAATTGTCAGAGCTCCCTATGGGTGGCAAAAGAAATGCTGCAGCCCATAGGGATCTCCTGGAACCCCAATACCCTGGGTACCTCAGTACCATATACTAGGGAATTATAAGGGTGTTTGAGTATGCCAATGTGAATTGGCGAAATTGGTCTCTAGCCTGTTAGTGGAAAGCAAAGAGAGAGCATAACCACTGAGGTTCTGGTTATCAGAGCCTCAGTGAGACAGTTAGTCATCACACAGGGAACACATACAGGGCACACTTATGAGCACTGGGGCCCTGGCTGGTAGGGTCCCAGTGACACATACACTAAAACAACATATATACAGTGAAATATGGGGGTAACATTCCAGGCAAGATGGTACTTTCCTACACCTTTGGTGTGGCGGTCTTGTCAGGGTGTCTGGATTTTGGCGGATTCCGAGCTGTGGGTCATAATGACCGTTGCAGAATTCCATGGCCGCGGCGGTGTGTTGGCCGTCTTCTGCACGGCGGTAAGCGGCATTTACCGCCAATGTTGTAATGACCCCCTAAGTAACTTGCCACCTAACCTTCCAAAGTGAGGGTTAGACATATAGGTGACTTATAAGTTAATTATGTGCAGTGAAAATGGCTGTGAAATAATGTGGACGTTATTTCATTCAGGCTGCAGTAGCAGTCCTGTGTAAGAATTGTCTGAGCTCCTTATGGGTGGCAAAAGAAATGCTGCAGCCCATAGGGATCTCCTGAAACCCCAATACCCTGGGAACCTAGGTACCATATACTAGGGAATTATAAGGGTGTTCCAGTGTGCCAATCAGAATTGGTAAAATTAGTCACTAGCCTGCAGTGACAATTCTAGAAAGCAGAGAGAGCATAAACACTGAGGTTCTGGTTAGCAGAGCCTCAGTGATACGGTTAGGCACCACACAGGGAACACATACAGGGCATACTTTATGAGCACTGGGGTCCTGCCTAGCTGGATCCCAGTGACACATGGGCAAAAACAAACATACATACAGTGAAAATGGGGGTAACATGCCAGGCAAGATGGTACTTTCCTACAGATTGTTAGGAAGCGGCATCTCACAGTGTTCCCACTGTGTGCAATAGTGAAATTTTCTAGGATGGCTAGTCCTGTATTTGTAATAATATGCATTGTGATGATAACAATACATTTCTACAAATTTATTGTTATCATGTAAATATATGAATTCCACAAACGATATCTAAAGTACTTTTGCCTGTAAATCAGACATATTTTTTTAACAGTCTCAATGTCCTAATCATCTGAAATAGAACAACACCATTCATTGAAACCTTTACCACATATAGCAGTTGCAATGTCTCAGTAGGTCCCATAATATGACATGGAAGCTTTTCCCATGCTATTCCCTCAAGCACAGGATAGGTTGTAATCTTTGCAGCGGGGAGAATTTTTCGGACTCTGTGGGATGAACAGTGTGGCTGTAGTTCACGAACCACAAGTGATGCAATTGTTCTTGCAGGGATGAAATGTCCTTCTAGTAAGCAGTAGAACGATGAGTATCATTGACAGACAGAGGTTTGTGGTCTGTTTGAAAAATGAAGTGAGTACCAAAGAGGTATGGCCTCAACTTCTTCAGGGTCCAGACCACAGCAAAGGCCTCCCTCTCTATGGCTGACCAACGCTTTACTCTGGGGGTCAACCTTCTGCTAGTAAAAGCTAATGGTTGATCCTGGCCTCCCTATTAAGTTGTGAGAGAACTGTCCCAACCTTTACCTCTGAAGCATCAGTCTGAAGTATGAACTTCTTGGAGTAGTTTGGGCTTTTTAGAACAGGTTCAAAGCACATGGCATGTTTGAGTTCCTCAAATGCTTTCTGACAGCTGCCTGTCAATAATATCTTTTTAGGCATTTTCTTGGAGGTGAGGTGATTAAGAGGGTCTACAAATGAGCCATAGGTCTTCATGAACCTCCCAGTTTGGACCCAGCCATGTGCAAATCAGTCTTGACCCTGTTCCTCATGGGAACAGTCCAGCCCGACGTCTGATACCCTGAAACAGGTCTCAGGATGCTTGCTTCCGGTCCAGGGAGGACCTAGCCTGGCAGTTCGGGCTGGACTGTTCCCATGAAGAACAGGGTCAAGACTGATTTGCATATGGCTGGGTCCGAACTGGGGTGGCATGGTGAGCAAAAGAATGATGGATTGAACCCAGATCTGTGACTGGGGGTGAGTGTTTGCATTGTTCGGCACTCAGTCCATCATCCTTTTGTGTTGCTAGATTTCCTGGACCAGTTCTACTGTAGATCTGATGAAAGAAGATATAGTAAAGGATGCAGAGAATTCCTGCTGGAGTCTTGCAATCCAAATCTGAGGAAACACCGAGAGGCGAGACCCTAAATAACCCTCAGAGGGGGATTGGTCACAATGGCAGGTACAGACCTATCAGGAGGGGTCTCTGACGTCACCTGCTGGCACTGGCCACTCAGATGCTCCAAGAGTATCCCAACATCATGGAATCCAAGATGGCAAAGCCCAGGGATACTGTGGAGGAGCTCTGGGCACCACCCCTGGGGTGGTGATGGACAGGGGAGTGGGCACTCCCCTTTCCTTTGTCCAGTTTCGCGCCGGAGCAGGGACTTGGGCGTCCCTGAACCGGTGTAGACTGGATTATGCAAGGAGGGCACCATCTGTGCCCTTCAAAGCACTTCCAAGGGCTCGAGGAGGATACCCCTCCCATGCATGTAACACCCATTTCCGAAGGGATAGGGGGTGACACCCCTATCCCAAAGGAAATGCATTGTTCTGCCTTCCTGGGATTGAGCCACTCAAGCCCCAGGAGGGCTGAACCCTGTCTGTGAGGTAGCAGCAGTTGTAGCTGCAATGAAAACCTCAGAAGACTGGTTTGGCAGTACTGGGGTTCCACAGTGGAGCCCCCCCCAATAACAGAATCAGTATGAGGGTACAATTTCCAGTTCTTATACACCTCACATGGCCATATTCGGGGTTACCACTGTGACGCTACATATATGTGTTGACCTATATGTAGGGCACACTTAGAATGGCGTTCCCGCATTCAATAAATCTGGGAAAATGGGCCTGGACAATGTGGGGGTGTAGGAGGATGGCCTGGCTTGTAGTGGGTACCAGAGGTACTTACACCTTGTGCCAGGTCCAGTTATCCCTTATTAGTGTAGAAGAGGTGTTTCTAGCAGCTTAGGCTGGTAGAAGGTAGCTATAGCAGAGCAGCATAGGCTGAACTAGGAGACATGTAAAGCTCCTACTATACCACTGGTGTCATATGCACAATATCATAAGAAAACACAATACACAGATATACTAAAAATAAAGGTACTTTATTTTTAGGACAATATGCCAAAAGTATCTCAGTGAGTACCCTCAGTATGAGGATGCCAAATATACACAAGATATATGAACACAATACCAAAATTATGCAGTAATAGCAAAAGGAAGTAATGCAAGCAGTGTAAAGTTACAATAGATTGCAATAGGAGCCCGTAGGTATAGGGGCAACACAAACCATATACTCCAAAAGTGGAATGCGAACCACGAATGGACCCCAAACCTATGTGAGCTTGTAGAGGGTAGCTGGGACTGTAAGAAAACAGTGAGGGTTAGAAAAATAGCCCACCCCAAGACCCTGTAAGGTAGGTGTAAAATGCACCTACAACCCCCAGAGAGCACAGAAGTCGTGGTAGGGGGATTTCTGCAAGGAAAACCAACACCGGCAAAGTATCAACAGTGGATTTCTGGACCTGAGTACCTGTAAGACAAGGCGACCAAGTCCAAGAGTTGCAACAGTGTCGTGAGTGGGCAGGAGCCCAGGAAATGCCAGCTGAGGGTGCCAGGAAGCTAGCACCGGATGGAAGAAGCTTGGTGTTTTGCAAGAACGAAGAGGAATAGGAACTTCCCCTTAGGAGGATGGATGTCCCACGTCGTGAAGAAGCTTGCAGAGGTGTTCCCACGCAGAAAGACCGCAAACAAGCCTTGCTAGCTGCAAGGGTCGCGGTTAGGGTTTTTCGATGCTGCTGTGGCCCAGGAGGGACCAGGATGTCGCCACTTGCATGAGGAGACAGAGGGGGCAAGTCAGGAGTCAGGGAGCCCTCGCAGAAGCAGGCAGCACCCGCATAAGTACCGGAACAGGCCCTTAGAAGAGGAGTGAACCCCTAGAGCATGCACCACCAGGAAACAGACGAGAAAGCCGGCAGAATGAAGCGATACAAGGTTGCAGTAGTCGTCTTTGCTACTTTGTTGTGGTTTTGCAGGCATCCTGAGCAGTCAGCGGTCGATCCTTTGGCAGAAGGTGAAGAGGGAGATGCAGAGGAACTCTGGTGAGCTCTTGCATTCGGTATCTGAAGAATTCCCCAAAGCAGAGACCCTAAATAGCCAGAAAAGGAGGTTTGGTTACCTAGGAAGGAGGATTGGCTACTAAGAGAGGTAAGAGCCTATCAGAAGGAGTCTCTGACGTCACCTGCTGGCACTGGCCACTCAGAGCAGTCCAGTGTGCCAGCAACACCTCTGTTTCCAAGATGGCAGAGGTCTTGGGCACACTGGAGGAGCTCTGGGCACCTCCCCTGGGAGGTGCAGGTCAGGGGAGTGGTCACTCCCCTTTCCTTTGTGCAGTTTCACGCCAGAGCAGGCTGGGGGATCCCTAAACCGGTGTAGACTGGCTTATGCAGAGATGGGAAGCATCTGTGCCCATCAAAGCATTTCCAGAGGCTGGGGGAGGCTACTCCTCCCCAGCCATCACACCTATTTCCAAAGGGAGAGGGTGTCACACCCTCTCTCAGAGGAAATCCTTTGTTCTGCCTTCCTGGACCTGGGCTGCCTGGACCCCAGGAGGGCAGAAACCTGTCTGAGGGGTTGGCAGCAGCAGCAGCTGCAGTGGAGACCCCGGAAAGGCAGTTTGGCAGTACCCAGGTTCTGTGCTAGAGACCCGGGGGATCATGGAATTGTCTCCCCAATGCCAGAATGGCATTGGGGTGACAATTCCATGATCTTAGACATGTTACATGGCCATGTTCGGAGTTATTATTGTGACGCTATTCATAGGTAGTAACCTATGTATAGTGCACGTGTGTAATTGTGTCCCCGCACTCACAAAGTCCGGGGAATTTGCCCTGAATAATGTGGGGGTACCTTTGCTAGTGCCAGGGTGCCCACACACTAAGTAACTTAGCACCCAAACTTCACCAGGTGAAGGTTAGACATATAGGTGACTTATAAGTTACTTAAGTGCAGTGGTAAATGGCTGTGAAATAATGTGGACGATATTTCACTCAGGCTGCACTGGCAGGCCTGTGTAAGATTTGTCAGATCTCCCTATGGGTAGCAAAAGAAATGCTGCAGCCCATAGGGATCTCCTGGAACCCCAATACCCTTTGTACCTCAGTACCATATACTCGGGAATTATAAGGGTGTTCCAGTATGCCAATGTAAATTGGTGAAATTGGTCACTAGCCTGTTAGTGACAATTTGGAAAGCAGAGAAAGCATAACCACTGAGGTTCTGGTTAGCAGAGCCTCAGTGAGACAGTTAGTCATCACACAGGGAACCACACACAGGGCACATACTTATGAGCACTGGGTCCCTGCCTGGCAGGGTCCCAGTGACACATAGAATAAAACAACATATGTACATTGAAATATGGGGGTAACATTCCAGGCAAGATGGTACTTTCCTACACAACCCCACCCAAACGAAGGACAATAAGACTAGCCAGGACCTGATGAGTCATCATTGTCTAAGTGGAAGTATCTGGAGAGTCCTTCTGCATTGGAGTGGGTACTCCCAGGTCTATATTCCACTGTATAGTCCATTCCCTGTAGAGATATGGGCCACCTCAACAATTTAGGGTTTTCACCTTTTATTTGTTTTAGCTAAAGTAGAGGTTTGTGGTCTGTCTGAACAATGAAGTGAGTGCCAAACAGGTATGGCCTCAACTTCTTCAGTGCCCAGACCACAGCAAAGGCCTCCCTCTCTATGACAGACCAACGCTTTTCTCTAGGGGTCAACCTCCTGCTGATAAAAGCAACAGGTTGATCCTGGCCCTCAGAATTGAGTTGTGATAAGACTGCCTCTACCCCATATTCAGATGCATCAGTCTGAACAATGAATTTCTTGAAGTAACATGGGCTTTTTAGGACAGGTGCAGTGCACAAGGCCTGTTTGAGCTCCTCAAAAGCTTTCTGACAGTTAGCTGTCCACAATACCGTTTTAGGCATCTTCTTGCTAGTGAGATCATTAAATGGGGCTGCAACGGAGCCATAGTTTTTAATGAATCTCCTGTAATACCCAGTGAGGCCTAGGAAGACTCTCACCTGGGTCTCTAGGGGGAACCCAATCCATGATTGTCTGAATTTTCCCCTGAAGTGGTTGTAGGAAAGTACCATCTTGCCTGGCATGTTACCCCCATTTTTCACTGTATATATGTTGTTTTAGTTGTATGTGTCACTGGTACCCTGGTAACCCAGGGCCCCAGTGCTCATAAGTGTGCCTGAATGTGTTACCTGTGTAGTGACTAACTGTCTCACTGAGGCTCTGCTAATCAGAACCTCAGTGGTTATGCTCTCTCATTTCTTTCCAAATTGTCACTAACAGGCTAGTGACCATTTTTACCAATTTACATTGGCTAAGTGGAACACCCTTATAATTCCCTAGTATATGGTACTGAGGTACCCAGGGTATTGGGGTTCCAGGAGATCCCTATGGGCTGCAGCATTTCTTTTGCCACCCATAGGGAGCTCTGACAATTCTTACACAGGCCTGCCACTGCAGCCTGAGTGAAATAACGTCCACGTTATTTCACAGCCATTTTACACTGCACTTAAGTAACTTATAAGTCACCTATATGTCTAACCTTTACCTGGTAAAGGTTAGGTGCAAAGTTACTTAGTGTGAGGGCACCCTGGCACTAGCCAAGGTGCCCCCACATTGTTCAGAGCCAATTCCCTGAACTTTGTGAGTGCGGGGACACCATTACACGCGTGCACTACATATAGGTCACTACCTATATGTAGCTTCACCATGGTAACTCCGAATATGGCCATGTAACATGTCTATGATCATGGAATTGCCCCCTCTATACCATCCTGGCATAGTTGGCACAATCCCATGATCCCAGTGGTCTGTAGCACAGACCCTGGTACTGCCAAACTGCCCTTCCTGGGGTTTCACTGCAGCTGCTGCTGCTGCCAACCCCTCAGACAGGCAGCTGCCCTCCTGGGGTCCAGCCAGGCCTGGCCCAGGATGGCAGAACAAAGAACTTCCTCTGAGAGAGGGTGTGACACCCTCTCCCTTTGGAAAATGGTGTGAAGGCAGGGGAGGAGTAGCCTCCCCCAGCCTCTGGAAATGCTTTGTTGGGCACAGAGGTGCCCAATTCTGCATAAGCCAGTCTACACCGGTTCAGGGACCCCTTAGCCCCTGCTCTGGCGCGAAACTGGACAAAGGAAAGGGGAGTGACCACTCCCCTGACCTGCACCTCCCCTGGGAGGTGTCCAGAGCTCCTCCAGTGTGCTCCAGACCTCTGCCATCTTGGAAACAGAGGTGCTGCTGGCACACTGGACTGCTCTGAGTGGCCAGTGCCACCAGGTGACGTCAGAGACTCCTGCTGATAGGCTCCTTCAGGTGTTAGTAGCCTATCCTCTCTCCTAGGTAGCCAAACCCTCTTTTCTGGCTATTTAGGGTCTCTGTCTCTGGGGAAACTTTAGATAACGAATGCATGAGCTCAGCCGAGTTCCTCTGCATCTCTCTCTTCACCTTCTGATAAGGAAACGACCGCTGACCGCGCTGGAAGCCTGCAAACCTGCAACATAGTAGCAAAGACGACTACTGCAACTCTGTAACGCTGATCCTGCCGCCTTCTCGACTGTTTTCCTGCTTGTGCATGCTGTGGGGGTAGCCTGCCTCCTCTCTGCACCAGAAGCTCCGAAGAAATCTCCCGTGGGTCGACGGAATCTTCGCCCTGCAACCGCAGGCACCAAAAAGCTGCATTACTGGTCCCTTGGGTCTCCTCTCAGCACGACGAGCGAGGTCCCTCGAATCCAGCGACTCTGTCCAAGTGACCCCCACAGTCCAGTGACTCTTCAGCCCAAGTTTGGTGGAGGTAAGTCCTTGCCTCACCTCGCTGGGCTGCATTGCTGGGAACCGCGACTTTGCAGCTACTCCGGCCCCTGTGCACTTCCAGCGGAAATCCTTTGTGCACATCCAAGCCTGGGTCCACGGCACTCTAACCTGCATTGCACGACTTTCTAAGTTGGTCTCCGGTGACGTGGGACTCCTTTGTGCAACTTCGGCAAGCACCATTTCATGCATCCTTGTAGTGCCTGTTTCTGGCACTTCTCCGGGTGCTACCTGCTTCAGTGAGGGCTCTTTGTCTTGCTCTACGTCCCCTCTCTCTTCATGTCTAATTTGCGACCTTCTGGTCCCTCCTGGGCCCCAGCAGCGTCCAAAAACGGTAAACGTACGATTTGCAGCTAGCAAGGCTTGTTGGCGTTCTTTCGGCGGGAAAACACTTTTACACGACTCTCCACGGCGAGAGGGATCCGTCCACCAAAGGGAAAGTCTCTAGCCCTTTTCGTTCCTGCAGAAACCTCAGCTTCTTCTGTCCAGTCGAAGCTTCTTTGCACCCGCAGCTGGCATTTCCTGGGCATCTGCCCATCTCCGACTTGCTTGTGACTTTTGGACTTGTTCCCCTTGTTCCACAGGTACCCTAGATTGGAAATCCACAGTTGTTGCATTGCTGGTTTGTGTCTTTCCTGCATTATTCCTCTAACACGACTACTTTGTCCTTAGGGGAACTTTAGTGCACTTTGCACTCACTTTTCAGGGTCTTGGGGAGGGTTATTTTTCTAAGTCTCACTATTTTCTAATAGTCCCAGCGACCCTCTACAAGGTCACATAGGTTTGGGGTCCATTCGTGGTTCGCATTCCACTTTTGGAGTATATGGTTTGTGTTGCCACTATCCCTATGTTTCCCCATTGCATCCTATTGTAACTATACATTGTTTGCACTGTTTTCTAAGACTATACTGCATATTTTTGCTATTGTGTATATATATCTTGTGTATATTTCCTATCCTCTCACTGAGGGTACACTCTAAGATACTTTGGCATATTGTCATAAAAATAAAGTACCTTTATTTTTAGTATAACTGTGTATTGTGTTTTCTTATGATATTGTGCATATGACACTAAGTGGTACTGTAGTAGCTTCACACGTCTCCTAGTTCAGCCTAAGCTGCTCTGCTAAGCTACCATTATCTATCAGCCTAAGCTGCTAGACACCCTATACACTAATAGGGGATAACTGGGCCTGGTGCAAGGTGCAAGTACCCCTTGGTACTCACTACAAGCCAGTCCAGCCTCCTACATTGGTGTGCAGTGGTGGGATAAGTGCTTGAGACTACTTACCACTCTTGTCATTGTACTTTTCATAAGAGAAAAATTTACAAAACAAGGTCAGTGTATATACACATAGCCAAAAAGTTTTGCATTTCCTCTTTTCACTCTTTTCTAAGTGCTGAAAAGTACTTCTAAACTTTCAAAAAGTTCTTAAAAGTTAAAAAAGTTTTTTTTCTGTCTTTCCAAAAAGTTCTGAAAACTTTTTTCTCTTTTTCTATCACTTTAACTCTCTCTAGAAAATGTCTGGCACAGGCCAAAGTGTTGATCTGTCCAAACTTGCATATGACAACCTTAGCTGGAAAAGAGCAAGGAGTCTCTGTATAGAGAGAGGTTTGAATGTAGGGAAGAATCCTGCCTTGGAACTATTACTTAACATGCTTAGAGAACAGGATAAGGCCAGAGGTGCCCCATCTGTTGAAAAAGTACCTAATAGTTCCCAATCTGATTCAGGAACTCCCCCAGGAAAAGATTCAGGAAAGAAACTTCCTAGCCTGCCCATTACTAGACAATCTAGCATAGATGGTAATGATGATGAGCCACACCAAATAAGTAGTGTTGTCTCACATCATAGCAAAAGCATTTATTCTCACCATACTGGTAGTAATGTTTCTGTAAACCAAGCTGTTAAGTTGGCTTCTGTAAGGGACAGGTCTCCTTCTGTTCATTCCCATCATAGCTCTGTTTCTAGAAATGTCCCTCCCACCAACCCTGATGACAGAATGTTAGAGAGGGAACTCAATAAGTTGAGGGTGGAACAAACCAGACTGAAGCTTAAAAAGCAACAGCTGGATTTGGATAGACAGTCTTTTGAATTAGAGAAGGAAAGACAGAAGTTGGGTTTAGATACCCATGGTGGCAGCAGCAGTATTCCCCATAGTCATCCTGCAAAAGAGCATGATTCCAGGAATCTGCACAAGATAGTTCCCCCTTATAAGGAGGGGGATGACATTAACAAGTGGTTTGCTGCACTTGAGAGGGCCTGTGTTGTACAGGATGTCCCTCAAAGGCAGTGGGCTGCTATCCTATGGCTATCATTTAGTGGAAAAGGTAGGGATAGGCTCCTTACTGTGAAAGAAAATGATGCTAATAATTTCCAAGTTCTTAAGAATGCACTCCTGGATGGTTATGGCTTAACCACTGAACAGTACAGGATAAAGTTCAGAGAGACCAAAAAGGAGTCTTCACAAGACTGGGTTGATTTCATTGACCAGGCAGTGAAGGCCTTGGAGGGGTGGTTACATGGCAGTAAAGTTACTGATTATGACAGCCTGTATAACTTAATCCTGAGAGAGCATATTCTTAATAATTGTGTGTCTGATTTGTTGCACCAGTACTTGGTGGACTCTGATCTGACCTCTCCCCAAGAATTGGGAAAGAAGGCAGACAAATGGGTCAGAACAAGAGTGAACAGAAAAGTTCATACAGGGGGTGACAAAGATGGCAACAAAAAGAAGGATGGTAAGTCTTCTGACAAGGGTGGGGACAAATCTAAAAATGAGTCTTCATCAGGCCCACAAAAACACTCTGGTGGGGGTGGTGGGTCCAAATCCTCCTTTAATCAGAACAAGGAAAAGAAACCATGGTGCTATTTATGTAAAATAAAAGGCCATTGGACAACAGATCCCAGTTGTCCAAAGAAAGGCACCACTGCTCCTACCACTACAACCCCTACTGCTACACCTAGTGTCCCTACTAATAGCAGTGGTGGTGGGAGCAAACCTACTAATAGCCAATCCAAGGGAGTAGCTGGGCTCACTTTTGGGAATTTAGTTGGGGTTGGTCTAATTAGGGAGACCACAGAGGCTACTTTAGTCTCTGAAGGGGCTATTGATTTAGCCACTTTGGTTGCTTGCCCCCATAACTTGGAGAAGTACAAGCAACTAACCCTAATACATGGTGTTGAGGTCCAGGCCTACAGGGACACAGGTGCCAGTGTCACAATGGTGATTGAGAAACTGGTGCACCCTGAACAACACATACTTGGACACCAGTACCAAGTAACCGATGCTCACAACATAACACAAAGCCACCCCATGGCTGTTGTAAATCTCAACTGGGGGGGGGGTAACTGGTCCAAAGAAAGTTGTGGTAGCTTCAGATTTACCTGTAGACTGTCTATTAGGGAATGATTTGGAGACATCAGCTTGGTCAGATGTGGAGTTGGAGGCCCATGCAGCAATGCTGGGCATCCCAGGGCATATTTTTGCTTTGACAAGGGCTCAGGCCAAAAAGCAAAAAGGACAGGGAAGCTTGGATCCTGGAACAATGGACCAAGTGCTCCCTAAAGCTAGGGCTAGTAGAAGCAAACCACTTCCTACTATCCCTCCCTCTACAGTGGATTCTACTTCTGAGGAAGAAGAATTACCTCCCTGTGCAGAAACTACACCAGAGGAGCTGGAAGCAGACACTGCTGAGCTTTTGGGTGAAGGGGGGCCTGCCAGAGAGGAGCTGAGTGTGGCACAGCAAACCTGTCCCACATTAGAGGGTCTCAGACAGCAAGCTGTCAAAAAGGCTAATGGGGATGTCAGTGACTCTCACAGAGTTTACTGGGAGGACAACCTCTTGTACACTGAGCATAGGGATCCTAAACCTGGAGCTGCCAGGAGATTAGTGATTCCTCAGGAGTACAGAAAGTTCCTCCTAACACTGGCACATGACATTCCCCTAGCTGGGCACCTGGGTCAAATGAAAACTTGGGACAGATTGGTTCCATTGTTTCATTGGCCTAGGATGTCTGAGGACACAAAGGAATTTTGTAAGTCCTGTGAAACCTGTCAAGCCAGTGGCAAGTCAGGTGGGACTCCAAAGGCACCCCTTATCCCACTGCCTGTGGTTGGGGTTCCCTTTGAAAGGGTAGGGGTTGACATAGTTGGCCCCCTTGACCCTCCTACTGCTTCAGGCAATAGGTTTATCTTGGTGGTAGTGGACAATGCCACAAGATATCCTGAAGCAATTCCTTTAAGGACCACTACAGCCCCTGCAGTGGCAAAGGCCCTCCTGGGAATATTTTCCAGGGTGGGCTTCCCAAAGGAAGTAGTATCAGACAGAGGAAGCAATTTCATGTCTGCATACTTAAAGGCCATGTGGAAGGAGTGTGGTGTAACGTACAAGTTCACAACACCCTATCATCCACAAACAAATGGACTGGTGGAGAGATTTAATAAAACTCTCAAAGGCATGATTATGGGTCTCCCTGAAAAACTCCGCAGGAGATGGGATATCCTTCTACCATGCCTCCTTTTTGCCTACAGGGAGGTACCCCAGAAAGGAGTGGGCTTCAGCCCCTTTGAACTTCTTTTTGGACACCCTGTTAGGGGTCCACTCACACTTGTAAAGGAGGGTTGGGAACAACCTTTAAAAGCTCCTAAGCAGGATATTGTGGATTATGTACTTGGCCTCAGATCAAGGATGGCTGAGTACATGAAAAAGGCCAGTAAAAACCTTCAGGCCAGCCAAGAGCTCCAGAAGCAATGGCATGATCAGAAGGCTGTTTTGGTTCAGTACCAACCAGGGCAGAAAGTGTGGGTCTTGGAGCCTGTGGCCCCAAGAGCACTCCAAGATAAATGGAGTGGACCCCACACAATTGTTGAAAAGAAGGGTGAAGTCACCTACTTGGTTGACTTAGGCACTGCCAGGAGTCCCCTTAGGGTGCTCCATGTCAACCGCCTGAAACCCTACTATGACAGGGCTGATCTCACCCTGCTCATGGCAACTGATGAGGGACAGGAAGAAGACAGTGATCCTCTACCTGATCTCTTCTCTTCCACAGAACAAGATGCTCTTGTGGAAGGTGTAGTTTTGGCTGATTGTCTTACTGCTGAGCAGAAAGATAATTGCATAAATCTCCTAGGACAATTTTCAGAACTCTTCTCTACTGTGCCAGGCACCACTTCTTGGTGTGAGCACACTATAGATACTGGAGACAGTTTACCTGTCAAAAGTAAGATCTATAGGCAGCCTGACCATGTCAGGGACTGCATAAAGCAAGAAGTTCAGAAAATGTTGGAACTAGGAGTGGTTGAGCACTCTGACAGTCCATGGGCTTCCCCTGTGGTACTGGTACCAAAACCCAATTCTAAAGATGGAAAGAAAGAAATGCGGTTTTGTGTAGACTATAGAGGTCTCAACTTGGTAACCAAAACTGATGCTCACCCTATACCCAGGGCAGATGAGCTTATAGATACACTGGCATCTGCCAAGTATCTAAGCACTTTTGATTTGACTGCAGGGTATTGGCAGATCAAATTGTCAGAAGATGTTAAACCTAAGACTGCATTTTCTACCATTGGAGGACATTACCAGTTTACTGTAATGCCTTTTGGTTTGAAAAATGCACCTGCCACTTTTCAGAGGTTGGTGAACACAGTCCTGCAAGGGCTGGAAGCTTTCAGTGCAGCATATTTGGACGATATAGCTGTCTTTAGCTCCAGCTGGGATGATCACCTGGTCCACCTATGGAAAGTTTTGGAGGCCCTGCAAAAGGCAGGCCTCACTATCAAGGCTTCAAAGTGCCATATAGGGCAGGGTAAGGTGGTTTATCTGGGACACCTTGTTGGTGGGGAACAGATTGCACCACTTCAGGGGAAAATCCAAACTATTATTGATTGGGTTCCCCCCACCACTCAGACTCAGGTGAGAGCCTTCCTAGGCCTCACTGGGTATTACAGGAGGTTCATTAAGAACTATGGCTCCATTGCAGCCCCTCTTAATGACCTCACATCCAAGAAAATGCCTAAAAAGGTATTATGGACAGCAAGCTGTCAGAAAGCTTTTGAGGAGCTGAAGCAGGCCATGTGCTCTGCACCTGTCCTGAAAAGCCCTTGTTACTCTAAAAAATTCTATGTCCAAACTGATGCATCTGAATTAGGAGTAGGGGCAGTCCTATCACAACTTAATTCTGAGGGCCAGGATCAACCTGTTGCTTTTATTAGTAGGAGGTTGACCCCTAGAGAAAAGCGTTGGTCTGCCATTGAGAGGGAGGCCTTTGCTGTGGTCTGGGCTCTGAAGAAGTTGAGGCCATACCTGTTTGGCACTCACTTCATTGTTCAGACAGACCACAAACCTCTACTTTGGCTAAAACAAATGAAAGGTGAAAATCCTAAATTGTTGAGGTGGTCCATATCCCTACAGGGAATGGACTATACAGTGGAACATAGACCTGGGAGTAGCCACTCCAATGCAGATGGCCTCTCCAGATATTTCCACTAAGACAATGAAGACTCATCAGGTCATGGCTAGTCTTATTGTCCTTCGTTTGGGGGGGGGTTGTGTAGGAAAGTACCATCTTGCCTGGCATGTTACCCCCATTTTTCACTGTATATATGTTGTTTTAGTTGTATGTGTCACTGGGACCCTGGTAACCCAGGGCCCCAGTGCTCATAAGTGTGCCTGAATGTGTTACCTGTGTAGTGACTAACTGTCTCACTGAGGCTCTGCTAATCAGAACCTCAGTGGTTATGCTCTCTCATTTCTTTCCAAATTGTCACTAACAGGCTAGTGACCATTTTTACCAATTTACATTGGCTAACTGGAACACCCTTATAATTCCCTAGTATATGGTACTGAGGTACGCAGGGTATTGGGGTTCCAGGAGATCCCTATGGGCTGCAGCATTTCTTTTGCCACCCATAGGGAGCTCTGACAATTCTTACACAGGCCTGCCACTGCAGCCTGAGTGAAATAACGTCCACGTTATTTCACAGCCATTTTACACTGCACTTAAGTAACTTATAAGTCACCTATATGTCTAACCTTTACCTGGTAAAGGTTAGGTGCAAAGTTACTTAGTGTGAGGGCACCCTGGCACTAGCCAAGGTGCCCCCACATTGTTCAGAGCCAATTCCCTGAACTTTGTGAGTGCGGGGACACCATTACACGCGTGCACTACGTATAGGTCACTACCTATATGTAGCTTCACCATGGTAACTCCGAATATGGCCATGTAACATGTCTATGATCATGGAATTGCCCCCTCTATACCATCCTGGCATAGCTGGCACAATCCCCTGATCCCAGTGGTCTGTAGCACAGACCCTGGTACTGCCAAACTGCCCTTCCTGGGGTTTCACTGCAGCTGCTGCTGCTGCCAACCCCTCAGACAGGCAGCTGCCCTCCTGGGGTCCAGCCAGGCCTGGCCCAGGATGGCAGAACAAAGAACTTCCTCTGAGAGAGGGTGTGACACCCTCTCCCTTTGGAAAATGGTGTGAAGGCAGGGGAGGAGTAGCCTCCCCCAGCCTCTGGAAATGCTTTGTTGGGCACAGAGGTGCCCAATTCTGCATAAGCCAGTCTACACCGGTTCAGGGACCTCTTAGCCCCTGCTCTGGCGCGAAACTGGACAAAGGAAAGGGGAGTGACCACTCCCCTGACCTGCACCTCCCCTGGGAGGTGTCCAGAGCTCCTCCAGTGTGCTCCACACCTCTGCCATCTTGGAAACAGAGGTGCTGCTGGCACACTGGACTGCTCTGAGTGGCCAGTGCCACCAGGTGACGTCAGAGACTCCTGCTGATAGGCTCCTTCAGGTGTTAGTAGCCTATCCTCTCTCCTAGGTAGCCAAACCCTCTTTTCTGGCTATTTAGGGTCTCTGTCTCTGGGGAAACTTTAGATAACGAATGCATGAGCTCAGCCGAGTTCCTCTGCATCTCTCTCTTCACCTTCTGATAAGGAAACGACCGCTGACCGCGCTGGAAGCCTGCAAACCTGCAACATAGTAGCAAAGACGACTAGTGCAACTCTGTAACGCTGATCCTGCCGCCTTCTCGACTGTTTTCCTGCTTGTGCATGCTGTGGGGGTAGCCTGCCTCCTCTCTGCACCAGAAGCTCCGAAGAAATCTCCCGTGGGTCGACAGAATCTTCCCCCTGCAACCGCAGGCACCAAAAAGCTGCATTACCGGTCCCTTGGGTCTCCTCTCAGCACGACGAGCGAGGTCCCTCGAATCCAGCGACTCTGTCCAAGTGACCCCCACAGTCCAGTGACTCTTCAGCCCAAGTTTGGTGGAGGTAAGTCCTTGCCTCACCTCGCTGGGCTGCATTGCTGGGAACCGCTACTTTGCAGCTACTCCGGCCCCTGTGCACTTCCGGTGGAAATCCTTTGTGCACAGCCAAGCCTGGGTCCACGGCACTCTAACCTGCACTGCACGACTTTCTAAGTTGGTCTCCGGCGACGTGGGACTCCTTTGTGCAACTTCGGCGAGCACCATTTCACGCATCCTCATAGGGCCTGTTTCTGGCACTTCTCCGGGTGCTACCTGCTTCAGTGAGGGCTCTTTGTCTTGCTCGACATCCCCTCTCTCTCCAGGTCCAATTTGCGACCTCCTGGTCCCTCCTGGGCCCCAGCAGCGTCCAAAAACGCCAAACACACGATTTGCAGCTAGCAAGGCTTGTTGGTGTTCTTTTGGCGGGAAAACACTTCTGCACAATTCTTCACGGCGAGCGGGATCCGTTCTCCAAAGGGGAAATCTCTAGCCTTTTTCGTTCCTGCAGAAACCTCAGCTTCTTCTGTCCAGTCAAAGCTTCTTTGCACCCGCAGCTGGCATTTCCTGGGCATCTGCCCATCTCCGACTTGCTTGTGACTTTTGGACTTGGTCCCCTTGTTCCACAGGTACCCTAGATTGGAAATCCACAGTTGTTGCATTGCTGGTTTGTGTCTTTCCTGCATTATTCCTCTAACACGACTACTTTGTCCTTAGGGGAACTTTAGTGCACTTTGCACTCACTTTTTTAGGGTCTTGGGGAGGGTTATTTTTCTAAGTCTCACTATTTTCTAATAGTCCCAGCGACCCTCTACAAGGTCACATAGGTTTGGGGTCCATTCGTGGTTCGCATTCCACTTTTGGAGTATATGGTTTGTGTTGCCCCTATCCCTATGTTTCCCCATTGCATCCTATTGTAACTATACATTGTTTGCACTGTTTTCTAAGACTATACTGCATATTTTTGCTATTGTGTATATATATCTTATGTATATTTCCTATCCTCTCACTGAGGGTACACTCTAAGATACTTTGGCATATTGTCATAAAAATAAAGTACCTTTATTTTTAGTATAACTGTGTATTGTGTTTTCTTATGATATTGTGCATATGACACTAAGTGGTACTGTAGTAGCTTCACACGTCTCCTAGTTCAGCCTAAGCTGCTCTGCTAAGCTACCATTATCTATCAGCCTAAGCTGCTAGACACCCTATACACTAATAGGGGATAACTGGGCCTGGTGCAAGGTGCAAGTACCCCTTGGTACTCACTACAAGCCAGTCCAGCCTCCTACAGTGGTGCAATCTGTTCTCCACCTACGAGGTGTCCCAGATAAACCACCTTCCCCTGCCCTATCTGTCACTTTGAAGCCTTGATAGTGAGGCCTGCCTTTTGCAGGGCCTTCAAAACTTTCCACAGGTGCACCAGGTGATCATCCCAGGTAGAGCTAAAGACAACTATATCGTCTAGATATGCTGCACTAAAAGCCTGCAACCCTTGCAGGACTGTATTCACCAACCTCTGAAAAGTGGCAGGTTCATTTTTCAAACCAAAGGGCATTACTGTGAATTGGTAGTGCCCTCCAATAGTCGAAAATGCAGTTTTTGCTTTAGCATCCTCTGCCAATTTGATCTGCAAATACCCTGCAGTCAAATCAAAGGTGCTTAGATCCTTGGCAGATGCCAGTGTATCTATGAGCTCATCTGCCCTGGGTATAGGGTGAGCATCCGTTTTTGTTACCTGGTTGAGACCTCTGTAATCTACACAAAACCTCATCTCCCTTTTTCCATCTTTTGAGTGAGGCTTTTTTACAAGCACCACAGGAGAGGCACATGCGCTTTCAGAAGGTTCAACAACTCCTAAGTCAAGCATTTTCTGAACTTCTTGCTTTATGCCGTCCCTGACATGGTCAGGCTGCCTATAGATTTTACTTTTGACAGGCATGCTGTCTCCAGTATCAATTGTGTGTTCACACCAAGATGTGGTGCCTGGCACAGTTGAAAAGAATTCAGAAAACTGACCTAGGAGATTTATGCAGTTGTCTTTCTGCTCAGCAGTAAGACAGTCTGCCAAAACTACACCCTCCACTAAAGCATCATCTTCAGTGGAAGAGAAGAGATCAGGGAGAGGGTCACTCTCTTCTTCCTGTCCCTCATCTGTTGCCATGAGCAGGCTGAAATCAGCCCTGTCATAGTAGGGTTTTAGGCGGTTGACATGGAGCACCCTAAGGGGACTCCTGGCAGTGCCCAGGTCAACCAAGTAGGTGACCTCGCCCTTCTTTTCAACAATGAGATGGGGTGCACTCCATTTGTCTTGGAGTGCTCTTGGGGCCACAGGCTCCAATACCCTCACCTTCTGTCCTGGTTGGTACTGAATCAGAACAGCCTTCTGGTCATGCCATTGCTTTTGGAGCTCTTGGCTGGCCTGAAGGTTTTTACTGGCCTTTTTCATGTACTCCGCCATACTGGATCTTAGGCCAAGTACACAGTCCACTATATCCTGTTTAGGAGCGTTTAAAGGTTGTTCCCAACCCTCCTTCACAAGTGTTAGAGGGCCTCTTATAGGGTGCCCAAATAGGAGTTCAAAGGGGCTGAAGCCCACTCCTTTCTGGGGTACCTCCCTGTAAGCAAAAAAGAGGCAAGGTAACAGGACATCCCATCTCCTCCTGAGTTTTTCAGGGAGTCCCATTATCATTCCTTTGAGAGTTTTATTAAACCTCTCTACCAGTACATTTATTTGTGGATGATAAGGTGTGGTGAATTTGTATGTTACACCACATTCCTTCCACATAGCCTTCAAGTATGCAGACATAAAGTTGCTACCCCTGTCTGATACAACCTCTTTTGGAAAACCCACCTTGGAAAAGATTCCCAGGAGGGCTTTTGCCACTGCAGGTGCTGTAGTGGTCCTTAGAGGGATTGCTTCAGGATATCTTGTGGCATGGTCCACTACCACCAAGATAAACCTATTGCCTGAAGCAGTAGGAGGGTCAAGGGGGCCAACTATGTCAACCCCTACCCTTTCAAAGGGCACCCCAACCACAGGCAGTGGAATAAGGGGAGCCTTTGGAGTGCCACCAGTCTTGCCACTGGCTTGGCAGGTCACGCAAGACTTACAAAAATCTTTTGTGTCCTCTGACATCCTAGGCCAGTGAAACAGGGGGACAAGCCTTTCCCATGTTTTAATCTGACCCAAATGTCCAGCCAAAGGAATGTCATGTGCCAGAGTCAGGAGGAACTCTCTGTACTGCAGGGGAATGACCAATCTCCTGGCTCCTCCAGTTTTTGGGTCCCTTGCCTCTGTGTACAAGAGGTTGTCCTCCCAGTAAACTCTATGTGAGTCACTGACATCCCCATTTTGCTGCTTGACAGCTTGCTGTCTGAGACCCTCTAATGTGGGACAGGATTGCTGTGCCACACTCAGCTCTTCCCTGGCAGGCCCCCCTTCACCCAAAAGCTCAGCAGTGTCTGCTGCCAGCTCCTCTAGTGAAGGTTCTGCACAGGGAGGAAATTCTTCTTCCTCAGAAGGAGAATCATCTGTAGAGGGAGGGATAGTGGGTAGGGATTTACCCTTGTTACCCCTAGCTCTAGGGAGCACTTGGTCCATTGTTCCAGGATCCAAGTCACCCTGTCCTTTTTGCTTTTTGGCCTGAGCCTTCGTCAAAGCAAAAATATGCCCAGGAATGGCCAGCATTGCTGCATGAGCCTCCAACTTACTTCTGCCCAAGTTGATGTCTCTAAACCATTTCCTAGTAGACAGTCTACAGGTCAATCTGAAGCAACCACAACTTTCTTTGGACCAGTAGTCCCCCCCCCCAGTTGAGATTCACAACAGCCATGGGGTGGCTAAGAGTGTTGTTATGAGCGTCTGTCACTTGGTACTGGTGACCAAGTAGGTGTTGTTCAGGGTGTACCAGTTTCTCTGTCACCATGGTAACACTGGCACCTGTGTCCCTGTAGGCCTGAACCTCAGCGCCATTGATTAGGGGGAGTTGCTTGTACTTATCCATATTAAGGGGACAAGCAACCAAGGTGGCCAAATCAATGGCACCTTCAGAGACTAGCACAGCCTCTGTGGTCTCCCTAACAAGACCAACCCCAACTAAATTACCAAAAGTGAGCCCAGCTACTCCCTTGGATTGGCTATTAGTAGGTTTGTTCCCACCACCACTGCTATTACTAGGGGCACTAGAGATTGCAGTAGGGGTTGTGGTAGTGGGAGGTTTGGTGTTTTTATTTGGACAAGTGGCAACAGTTGTCCAATGGCCTTTTACTTTACATAAATAACACCAAGGCTTTTTTACTTGATTGGAAGAGGATTTGGACCCACCACCCCCACCAGAGTGTTTTTGTGGGCCTGATGAAGTCTCATTTGTAGATTTGTCCCCACCCTTGTCAGAAGACTTACCATCCTTCTTCTTTCCATCCTTGTCACCCCTGTATGAACCTTTCTGTTCACTCTTGTTCTGACCCATTTGTCTGCCTTCTTTCCCAATTCTTGGGGAGAGGTCAGATCTGAGTCCACTAGATATTGGTGTAACAAGTTAGACACACAGTTATTCAGAATATGCTCTCTCAGAATAAGATTATATAGGCTTTCATAGTCAGAAACTTTACTGCCATGTGACCACCCCTCCAAGGCCTTCACTGAACAGTCAACAAAGTCTATCCAGTCTTGTGAGGACTCTTTTCTGGTGTCTCTGAACTTAATCCTGTATTGTTCAGTGGTTAAGCCAAATCCATCCAAGAGTGCATCCTTCAAAACTGCAAAATTATTGGCATCACTTTCTCTCACAGTAAGGAGCCTATCCCTAACTTTTCCATTGAAAGATAGCCATAGGATAGCAGCCCTCTGCCTTTGATGGACCCCCTGTACCATACAGGCCCTCTCAAGTGCAGCAAACCACTTGTTAATGTCATCCCCCTCCTTGTAAGGGGGAACAATCTTATGCAGATTCCTGGAATCATGCTCTATCACAGGATTGCTATCAGGAATACTGCTGCTGCCACCATGGGGTCCAAACCCCAATCTCTGTCTCTCCTTCTCCAGGTCTAGGGATTCCCTGTCTAGAGCCAGCTGTTGCTGTATAAGCTTCAGCCTGGTCTCTTCCACTCTCAACTTTTTGAGTTCCCTTTCTGACATGTTGTCTTCAGGGTGGGTGGGTTGGGAATGTTTAGACACTGAGGACAAATTGGAAATAACAGAGGGAGATCTGTCCCTAACAGTTTGGACTCTAACAACCTGGCCTTCAGGAACAAAAGCATCCCTACTATGATGAGAGCTTCTATTACTACCAGTATTGCTAGGAGGTCTGCTAAGGGGCAGATTTGGAAGAGAACCCTGTACACCTCCCTCAAGGGGTTCCCCTGAGTCAGAGTGTGAGCTATCTACTAACTTCTCAGATGAAGTGCCACCTAGGGACTTATCATTTTCAATGAGCATGTTATACAGAAATTCTCTAGAAGGGTTTTTTCCTACCACTAAACCTCTATCAATGAAGAGACTCCTTAGGCTCTTAAAGTTAAGATTGTCATAAGTAGTATTGACCATTTTAAGAGATGTTCCTACATCAGACAAGATAGAAGAAGGTTTAGAGACAGTGAGAAGAGAGAAAAAGTTTCAGGACTTTTTAAAGAACAGGAAAAAAAACCTTTTTCAAACTTTTTCAAACTTTTAGAAAGTTTAGGAGTACTTTTCAGCACTTAGCAGAAAGTGTAAGAGAAGAAAAGCAAAACTTTTTGGTTAGGTGTACATACACTGAACTTGTTTTGTGTATTTTTCTCTTATGAAAAGTACAAAATGACAAAGTGGTAAGTAGTTACAAGTACTTATCCCACCGCTCCACAACCAATGTAGGAGGCTCGCCTGGCTTGTAGTGGGTACCAGAGGTACTTAGACCTTGTGCCAGGTCCAATTATCCCTTATTAGTGTAGAAGAGGTGTTTCTAGTAGCTTAGGCTGATAGAAGGTAGCTATAGCAGAGCAGCTTAGGCTGAACTAGAAGACATGTAAAGCTCCTACTATACCACTAGTGTCATATGCACATTATCACAAGAAAACACGATACACAGATATACTAAAAATAAAGGTACTTTATTTTTATGTCAATATGCCAAAAGTATCTCAGTGAGTACCCTCAGTATGAGGATGCCAGATATACACAAGATGTATGTACAGAATACCAAAATTATGCAGTAATAGCAAAAGGAAGTAATGCAAGCAGTGTAAAGTTACAATAGATTGCAATAGGAGCACATAGGTATAGGGGCAACACAAACCATATACTCCAAAAGTGGAATGCGAACCATGAATGGACCCCAAACCTATGTGAGCTTGTAGAGGGTCGCTGGGACTGTAAGAAAACAGTGAGGGTTAGAAAAATAGCCCACCCCAAGACCATGTAAGGTAGGTGTAAAGTGCACCTACAACCCCCAGAGAGCACAGAAGTCGTGATAGGGGGATTTCCAGACCTGAGTACCTGTAAGACAAGTCCAAGAGTCGCGACAGTGTCGAGAGTGGGCAGGAGCCCAGGAAATGCAAGCTGAGGGTGCCAGGAAGCTGCCACCATATGGAAGAAGCTTGGTGTTTTGCAAGAACGAAGAGGACTCGGAACTTTCCCTTTGGAGGATGGATGTCCCACGTCGCGAAGAAGCTTGCAGATGTGTTCCCACGCAGAAAGATCACAAACAAGCCTTGCTAGCTGCAAGGGTCGTGGTTAGGGTTTTTGGATGCTGCTGTAGCCCAGGAGAGACCAGGATGTCGCCACTTGGATGAGGAGACAGAGGGGGCACCCAGCAAGTCAGGGAGCCCTCGCAGAAGCAGGCAGCATGCGCAGAAGTACCAGAACAGGCACTTAGAAGAGGAGTGAACCGGAGTCCACATGAAGTCACAAAAGGGAGTCCCACGATGCCGGAGGACAACTCAGAAGTTTGTGCACTGCAGGTTAGAGTGTCGGGGACCCAGGCTTGGCTGTGCATGAAGGAAATCCTGGAAAAGTGCACAGGAGCCGGAGCAGCAGCAAATCACGCTTTACCCAGCAATGCAGTCTAGCATGGGGAGGCAAGGACTTACCTCCACCAAACTTGGACTGAAGAGTCACTGGACTGTGGGAGTCACTTGGACAGAGTTGCTGAGTTCCAGGGACCACGCTTGTCGTGCTGAGAGGGGACCCATAGGACCAGTGATGCAGTCTTTTGTTGCCTGCGGTTGCAGGGGGAAGATGCCGTCGACCCCCAGGAGATTTCTTCAGAGCTCCTGGTGCAAGAAGGAGGCAGGCTACCCCCAGAGCATGCACCACCAGGAAACAGGCGAGAAAGCCAGCAGGATGAAGCGATACAAGGTTGCAGTGGTCGTCTTTGCTACTTTGTTGCGGTTTTGCAGGCGTCCTAAGCAGTCAGCGGTCGATCCTTTGGCAAAAGGTGAAGAGGGAGAGGCACAGGAACTCTGGTGAGCTCTTGCATTCGGTATCTGAAGAATTCCCCAAAGCAGAGACCCTAAATAGCCAGAAAAGGAAGTTTGGCTACCTAGGAAGGAGGATTGGCTACTAAGAGAGGTAACAGCCTATCAGAAGGAGTCTCTGACGTCACCTGCTGGCACTGGCCACTCAGAGCAGTCCAGTGTGCCAGCAACACCTCTGTTTCCAAGATGGCAGAGGTCTGGGACATACTGGAGGAGCTCTGAGCACCTCCCCTGGGAGGTGCAGGCCAGGGGAGTAGTCACTCCCCTTTCCTTTGTCCAGTTTCGCGCCAGAGCAGGGCTGGGGGATCCCTATACCGGTGTAGACTGGCTTATGCAGAGATGGGCACGATCTGTGCCCATCAAAGCATTTCCAGAGGCTGGGGGGGCTACGCCTCCCCAGCCATCACACCTATTTCCAAAGGGAGAGGGTGTCACACCCTCTCTCAGAGGAAATCCTTTGTTCTGCTTTCCTGGGCCAGGGCTGCCTGGACCCCAGGAGGGCAGAAACCTATCTGAGGGGTTGGCAGAAGCAGCAGCTGCAGTGGAGACCCCAGAAAGGCAGTTTGGCAGTACCCGGGTTCTGTGCTAGAGACCCGGGGGATCAAGGAATTGTCTCCCCAATGCCAGAATGGCATTGGGGTGACAATTCCATGATCTTAGACATGTTACATGGCCATGTTCGGAGTTACCATTGTGACGCTATACATAGGTAGTGACCTATGCATAGTGCACGCATGTAATGGTGTCCCCGCACTCACAAAGTCTGGGGAATTTGCCCTGAACAATGTGGGGGTACCTTGGCTAGTGCCAGGGTGCCCCCACACTAAGTAACTTTGCACCTAACCTTCACCAGGTGAAGGTTAGACATATAGGTGACTTATAAGTTACTTAAGTGCAGTGGTAAATGGCTGTGAAATAACGTGGACGTTATTTCACTCAGGCTGCACTGGCAGGCCTGTGTAAGATTTGTCAGATCTCCCTATGGGTGGCAAAAGAAATGCTGCAGCCCATAGGGATCTCCTGGAACCCCAATACCCTGGGTACCTCAGTACCATATACTAGGGAATTATAAGGGTGTTCCAGTATGCCAATGTAAATTGGTGAAATTGGTCACTAGCCTGTTAGTGACAATTTGGAAAGCAGAGAGAGCATTACCACTGAGGTTCTGGTTAGCAGAGCCTCAGTGAGACAGTTAGTCATCACACAGGGAACACATACAGGGTACATATTTATGAGCACTGGGGCCCTGCCTGGCAGGGTCCCAGTGACACATAGACTAAAACAACATGTATACAGTGAAATATGGGGGTAACATGCCAGGCAAGATGGTACTTTCCTACAGGGGGCATCTCTTCTAGTACAGGGTGTAGGAAACTATCATCTTGCCTGGCATGTTACCCCCACTTTTTTTTCTTCTATGTATGTTTGTTTTTGCCTCTGTCACTGGGATCCTGCTAGCCAGGACCCCAGTGCTCATAAAGTGTGCCCTGTATGTGTTCCCTGTGTGGTGCCTAACTGCATCACTGAGACTCTGCTAACCAGAACGTCAGTGTTTATGCTCTCTCTGCTTTTGAAATTGTCACTGCAGGCTAGTGACTAATTTTACCAATTCAGATTAGCACACTGGAACACCCTTAAAATTCCCTAGTATATGGTACCTACGTACCCAGGGTATTGGGGTTCCAGGAGATCCCTATTGGCTGCAGCATTTCTTGTGCCACCCATAGGGAGCTCAGACATTTCTTACACATGACTGCCACTGCAGGCTGAGTAAAATAACGTTCACATTATTTCACAGCCATTTTACACTGCACTTAAGTAATTTACAAGTCACCTATATGTCTAACCCTCACTTGGTGAAGGTTATGTGCAAAGTTACTAAGTGTGAGAGCACCCTGGCACTAGCCAAGGTGCCCGCACATTTTTCAGGGCACTTTCCCCGTACGTTGTGAGTGCGGGGACACCATTACACGCGGGAACTACATATAGGTCAATACCTATCTGTAGCTTCACAATGGTAACTTCGAACCTGGCCATGTAACATGTCTAAGATCATGGAATTGTTCCCCCAATACCATTCTGGTATTGGGGTGCCAATCCCATGCATCCCCGGGGCTCCAGCATGGACCCAGGGAACTGCCAAACTAGCTCTCTGGGGTTTTCTCTGCAGCTACCGCTGCTGCCAACCCTCAGACAGGTTTCTGCCTCCCTGGGGCCTGGGCAGCCCAGTCCCAGGAAGGCAGAACAAAGGATTTCCTCTGAGAGAAGGTGTGATACCCTCTCCCTTTGGAAATGGGTGTTAAGGGCCGGAGAGGAGTAGCCTCTCCTGGCCTCTGTAAATGCTTTGAAGGGCACAGATGGTGCCCTCCTTGCATAAACCAGTATACACCAGTTCAGGGATCCCTCAGTCCCTTCTCTGGAGCAAAACTGGACAAAGGAAAGGGGAGTGACTACTCCCCTGTCTATCACCACCCAAGGGGTGGTGCCCAGAGCTCCTCCAGTGTGTCCCAGACCTCTGTCATCTTGAATGCAGAGGTGTGAGGGCACAATGGAGACCTCTGAGGTGCCAGTGGCAGCAGGTGATGGCAGCGACCCCTCCTGAAAGGCTCTTACCTGGTTAGGTAGCCAATAATCCTCTGAGGGCTATTTAGGGTCTCTCCTGTGGGTTTCTCGTCAGATAACGAATGCAAGAGCTCACCAGAGTTCCTCTGCACTTCCCTCTTCGACTTCTGCCAAGGATCGACTGCTGACTGCTCCAGGACGCCTGCAAAACCACAACAAAGTAGCAAGAAGACTACCAGCAACATTGTAGCACCTTATGCTGCCGGCTTTCTTGACTGTTTCCTGATGGTGCATGCTCTGAGGGCTGTCTGCCTTCACCCTGCACTAGGAGCCAAGAAGAAATCTCCCATGGGTCAACTGAATCTTCCCCCTGCTACCGCAGGCACCAAACTTCTGCATCACAGGTCCTCTGGGTCCACTCTCATCTTGACGAGCATGGTCCCTGGAATACAGGAGCTGGATCCAAGTGACCCCGACAGTCCAGTGGTCCTTCTGTCCAAATTTGGTGGAGGTAAGTCCTTGCCTCTCCACGCCAGACAGTAATCCTGTGTACAGCGTGAACTGCAGCTGCTAGGGCTTCTATGAACTTTTGCAAGGATTCCTTTGTGCACAGCCTAGCCCAGGTCACCAGCAGTCCGTCCTGCATTGCTCAACTTGCTGAGTTGACCTCCGACTTCGCGGGACCCTCTTTTGTTGTGCTGAGATGACTGCCATGTTCAGATTTCTTGAACGCCTGTTCAGGTACTTCTGTGGGTGCTGCCTTCGTCTGCGTGAGCTCTCTCTATTGCTGAGTGCCCCCTCTGTCTCCTCCTCCAAGAGACAACCTCCTGGTCCTTCCTGGGCCCTGGCAGCACCCAAAACCTTCAACCGTGACCCTTGCAGCTAGAAAGGCTCTGTTTACAGTCTTTCTGTGTGAAAACAACTATGCATCCTCCAACAAGCCATGGGACATCTTCTGACCAAAGGAGAAGTTCCTGGCACCTTCTGTTGTTGCAGAATCTTCAGCTTCTTCCACCCAGAGGCAGCCCTTTTGTACCTTCATCCGGGGCTTGGTGGGCTCCTGCCCCCCCTGGACACTTGTGTGACACTTGGACTTGGTCCCCTTCCTTTGCAGGTCCTCGGGTCCAGGGATCCGCCTTCAGTGCTTTGCAGTCAGTTGTTGCCTTTGCAGAATCCCCTATCTCGACTTTACTGTCTTTCTGGGGTACTAGGGTAACTTTACTCCTACTTTTCAGGGTCTTGGGGTAGGGTATCCTGGACACCCTTAGTGTTTTCTTACACTCCCAGTGACCCTCTACACACTACACAAGGCGTGGGGTCCATTCGTGGTTCGCATTCCACTTTTGGAGTATGTCGTATGTGTTGCACCTAGGCCTATTGTCTCCAATTGCATTCGATTGTGTTCTACAGTGTTTGCACTACTTTTCTAAGTGTTTTATTTACCTGATTTTGGTTTGTGTGTATATTTTGTGTATATTACTTACCTCCTAATGGAGTATATCCTCTGAGATACCTTTGGCATATTGTCACTAAAATAAAGTACCTTTATTTTTAGTAACTCTGAGTATTGTGTTTCTTATGATATAGTACTATATGATATAAGTAGTAGTATAGTAGGAGCTTTGCATGTCTCCTAGTTCAGCCTAAGCTGCTCTGCTATAGCTACCTCTATCAGCCTAAGCTGCTAGAACACTACTAATCTACTAATAAGGGATAACTGGACCTGGCACAAGGTGTAAGTACCAGAAGGTACCCACTATAAGCCAGGCCAGCCTCCTACATTGGTGGTGCAGCGGTGGGATAAGTACTTGTAACTGCTTCACCACTTTGTCATTGATGCTTTTCATAAGAAAAATATAACCCAAATATTTCAGAATGTACACAGTAACCTAAACAGTTTAACTTTCCTTCTCTAAAACTTTCTAAAACGTTTCTGAAAAGTTTCTGAAAAGTTTTCTCTCTGTCCTAAACCTTTTCTGTCATGTCTGCAGTAGAACTTACTCTCATCGTTGTCCAGGCAACATATGGGAATCTAAACTTTAAAAGTTTGAGGAGTCTCTGCATTGAAAGAGGTTTAGCAAATGGTAGGAATCTTACAAAAGGTTTTCTCCTCAGCCTTCACATAGAAAATGACCAGAACCAGTCTGGCCCATCCCAGGATCAGGAGATAGAGGGGGGGGGGGTACCCAGTCAGACTCAGAGGAGTCCCCTGAGGTTGCTGGGGAGGGTTCTTCCAAGGACCTGTCAGCTAACAGGCCATCTAGTGACACTGGTAGTGGGAGGGGGTCACACATTAGTAGGGCATCTTTCACTCCTAAAGACCAGGTTACTAGAGTCCAGTCAGTTAGGGACAGGTCCAACTTTGCCAATTCCCACATTTCTTCTGTGTCTCACAATTCCCAAGCCTCCCACCCTGAGGATAACTTAATGGAAAGGGAACTCAGAAAGCTGAGGTTGGAAGAGTCCAGGCTGAAGCTTAAACAACAGCAGCTGGCCTTAGACAGGGAATCTCTGGATGTGGAAAGGGAAAGGCAGAGGTTGGAGTTAGTTCCCCATGGTGGCAGCAGCAGTGTTTTTGATAGCAATCCTGTTAAAGAGCAAGATTCCAGAAACCTGCATAAGATAGTCCCCCCTTACAAGGAGGGGGATGACATTAACAAGTGGTTTGCTGCACTTGAGAGTGCCTGTATGGTACAGTTGGTCCCTCAAAGGCAGTGGGCCGCTATATTGTGGCTATCTTTCACTGGAAAGGATAGGGATAGGCTCCTTACTGTCAGAGAAAGTGATGCTAACAATTACAAAGTTTTGAAGGGTGCCCTCTTGGATGGATGTGGCTTAACCACTGAACAATACAGGATTACGTTCAGAGACACCAGAAAAGAGTCCTATCAAGACTGGACAGACTTTGTAGACTGTTCAGTGAAGGCTTTGGAGGGTTGGTTACATGGCAGTAAGGTGACTGACAATGAAAGCCTGTATAATCTAATACTGAGAGAGCATATTTTGAACAATTGTGTGTCTGATTTGTTGCACCAGTACTTGGTAGACTCAGATCTGACCTCTCCCCAAGAATTGGGAAAGAAGGCAGAAGAATGGGTCAGAACAAGAGTGAACAGAAAATGTCATACAGGGGGTGACAAGGATGGCAAGAAGAAGGATGGTAAGTCTTCTGACAAGTCTTCATCAGTGTAGGAAAGTACCATCTTGCCTGGCATGTTACCCCCATATTTCACTGTATATAGGTTGTTTTAGTTGTATGTGTCACTGGGACCTTGCCAGCCAGGGCCCCAGTGCTCATAAGTGTGCCCTGTATGTGTTCCCTGAGTGATGACTAACTGTCTCACCGGGGCTCTGCTAACCAGAACCTCAGTGGTTATGCTCTCTCTTTGCTTTCTAAATTGTCACTAACAGGCCAGTGACCAATTTCACCAATTCACATTGGCATACTGGAACACCCTTATAATTCCCTAGTATATGGTACTGAGGTACCCAGGGTATTGGTGTTCCAGGAGATCCCTATGGGCTGCAGCATTTATTTTGCCACCCATAGGGAGCTCTGACAATTCTTACACAGGCCTGCCACTGCAGCCTGAGTGAAATAACGTCCATGTTATTTCACAGCCATTTACCACTGCACTTAAGTAACTTATAAGTCGCCTATATGTCTAACCTTCACCTGGTAAAGGTTGGGTGCTAAGTTACTTATTGTGTGGGCACCCTGGCACTAGCCAAGGTACCCCCACATCGTTCAGGGCAAATTCCCCGGACTTTGTGAGTGCGGGGACACCATTACACGCGTGCACTGTACTTAGGTCACTACCTATGTACAGCGTCACAATGGTAACTCCGAACATGGCCATGTAACATGTCTAAGATCATGGAATTGTCACCCCAATGCCATTCTGGCATTGGGGAGACAATTCCATGATCCCCCGAGTCTCTAGCACAGACCCGGGTACTGCCAAAACTACCTTTCCCGGGGTTTCACTGCAGCTGCTACTGCTGCCAACCCCTCAGACAGGTTTCTGCCCCCCTGGGGCCCAGCCAGGCTTGGCCCAGGAAGTCAGAACAAAGGACTTCCTCAGAGAGAGGGTGTTACACCCTCTCCCTTTGGAAAAAGGTGTCAGGGCTGGGGAGGAGTAGCCTCCCCCAGCCTCTGGAGATGCTTTGATGGGCACAGATGGTACCCATCTCTGCATAAGTGAGTCTACACCGGTTCAGGGATCCCCCAGCCCTGCTCTGGCGCGAACTGGACAAAGGAAAGGGGAGTGACCACTCCCCTGACCTGCACCTCCCCTGGGAGGTGCCCAGAGCTCCTCCAGTGTGCTCCAGACCTCTGCCATGTTGGAAACAGAGGTGCTGCTGGCACACTGGAATTCTCTGAGCGGCCAGTGCCAGCAGGTGACATCAGAGACTCCTTCTTACCTGTGTTGCTAGCCTATCCTTCTTCCTAAGTAGCCAAACCTCCTTTTCTGGCTATTTAGGGTCACTGCTTTGGGGAATTCTTTAGAGAACGAATGCAAGAGCTCATCAGAGTTCCTCTGCATCTCTCTCTTCACCTTCTGCCAAGGAATCGACCGCTGACTGCTCTGGACGCCTGCAAAACCACAAGAACGTAGCAAAGACGACTACTGCAACCTTGTATCGCTGATCCGGCCGCCTTCTCAACTGTTTTCCTGGTGGTGCATGCTGTGGGGGTAGTCTGCCTCCTCTCTGCACTAGAAGCTCCGAAGAAATCTCCTGTGGGTCGACGGAATCTCCCCCCTTCAACCGCAGGCAACAAAAGACTGCATCACCGGTCCTCTGGGTCCCCTCTCAGCACGACGAGTGTGGCCCCTGGAACTCAACAACTCTGTCCAAGTGACTCCCACAGTCCAGTGACTCTTCAGTCCAAGTTTGGTGGAGGTAAGTCCTTGCCTCCCCACGCTAGACTGCATTGCTGGGTACCACGTGATTTGCAGCTGCTCCGGCTCCTGTGCACTCTTTCAGGATTTCCTTTGTGCACAGCCTAGCCTGGGTCCCCGACACTCTAACCTGCAGTGCACAACCTCCTGAGTTGTCCTCCGGCGTCGTGGGATCTTCTTTTGTGACTTCGAGTGAGCTCCGGTTCACTCCTCTTCGTAGTGCCTGTTCTGGCACTTCTGCAAAATATACAAAACAAGTTCAGTGTACGTACACCTAACCAAAAAGTTTTGCTTTTCTTCTCTTACTCTATTGCTAAGTGCTGAAAAGTACCTCTAAACTTTCAAAAAGTTTCTTAAAAAGTTGAAAAAGTTTATTCTGTTTCCTTAAAAAGTTCTGAAATTTTTTGTTTCCTTTTCTGTCCCTTAAACTCTTTTCTATCATGTCTGGTACAGGTCTTACTCTTGATCTGGCCAGCACAGCTTATGACCACCTTAACTGGAAAGGTGTAAGGAGTCTCTGAATTGATAGAGGTTTAGGGGTAGGGAAGAATCCCTCTAGAGAATTGTTAGTTAACATGCTCATTGAAAATGATAAGGCCTTAGCTGGCACATCTGGTGAGAAGGTAGCAGATGGTTCACACTCTGATTCTGGGTTAGCCCCAGTAAGAATGTTAGATCGTATTCTTTCCAACCTGCCCCTTAGCAGGCCACCTAGCATGGCTGGTACTAATTTGAGCTCTCATCACAGCAGGGATGTCATTCCTTTAGGCCAGGTTGTTAGAGTGCCAACTGTTAGGGACAGGTCTCCCTCTGTTCATTCACACCATTCTTCTGTGTGAAAGCATGCCCAACCCACCCACCCTGATGACAGAATGTTAGAAAGGGAACTCAATAGATTGAGAGTGGAAGAGTCCAGACTGAAGATTAAACAGCAACAACTGGCTCTAGATAGAGAAACTTTAGACTTAGAAAAAGAAAGGCAGAGGTTGGGGTTTGGACCCCATGGTGGCAGCAGCAGTATTATAGAAAGTATTCCTGTGAAAGAGCATGATTCTAGGAATCTGCACCTGATAGTTCCCCCTTATAAGGAGGGGGATGACATTAACAAGTGGTTTGCTGCACTTGAGAGGGCCTGTGTTGTACAGGGGGTCCCTCAAAGGCAGTGGGCTGCTATCCTATGGCTATCTTTCAGTGTAAAGGGTAGGGATAGGCTCCTTACTGTGAAGGAAAGTGATGCCAATAATTTTACAGTTTTAAAGAATGCACTCCTGGATGGTTATGGCTTAACCACTGAACAGTACAGGATTAAGCTCAGAGAAACCAAAAAGGAGTCTTCACAAGACTGGGTAGACTTTGTTGACCATTCAGTGAAGGCCTTGGAGGGGTGGTACATGGCAGTAAAGTTTCTGACTATGAAAGCCTGTATAACTTGATCCTGAGAGAGCATATTCTTAATAACTGTGTGTCTGATTTGTTACACCAATATCTAGTGGACTCAGATCTGACCTCTACCCAAGAATTGGGAAAGAAGGCAGACAAACGGGTCAGAACAAGAGTGAACAGAAAAGTTCATACAGGGGGTGACAAGGATGGCAAGAAGAAGGATGGTAAGTCTTCAGACAAGGGTGGGGACAAATCTAAAAATGAGTCTTCATCAGGCCCACAAAAACACTCTGGTGGGGGTGGTGGGCCCAAATCCTCTTCAAATTAAAACAAAGAAAAGAAACCATGGTGCTATTTATGTAAAATATAAGGCCATTGGACAACAGATCCCAGTTGTCCAAAGAAAAGCACCAGGCCTCCTACCACTACAACCCCTGCTGCTACACCTAGTGCCCCTAGTAATAGCAGTGGTCGTGGGAGAAAACCTACTAATAGCCAATCCAAGGGAGTAGCTGGGCTCACTTTTGGTAACTTAGGTGGGGTTGGTCTGATTAGGGAGACCACAGAGACTGTGTTAGTCTCTGAGGGGGCTATTGATTTAGCCACCTTGGTTGCTTTTCCCCTTAACATGGATAAGTACAAGCAACTACCCCTAATAAATGGTGTTGAGGTTCAGGCCTACAGGGACACAGGTGCCAGTGTTACAATGGTAATAGAGAAACTGGTACACCCTGAACAACACCTACTTGGTCACCAGTACCAAGTAACCGATGCTCATAACAACACTCTTAGCCAACCCATGGCTGTTGTGAATCTCAACTGGGGGGGGGGGGGTTACTGGTCCAAAGAAAGTTGTGGTTGCCTCAGATTTACCTGTAGACTGTCTATTAGGAAATGATTTAGAGACATCAGCTTGGGCAGAAGTGGAGTTGGAGGCTCATGTAGCAATGCTGGGCATTCCAGGGCATATTTTTGTTTTGACCAGGGCTCAGGCCAAAAAGCAAAAAGGACAGGGTGACTTGGATCCTGGAAGAATGGACCAAGTACTCCCTAAAGCAAGGGTTAGTAAAGGTAAAACACTACCTACTATCCCTCCCTCTACAGTGGATTCTACTTCTGAGGAAGAAGAATTTCCACCCTGTGCAGAACCTACACCAGAGGAGCTGGAAGCAGACACTGCTGAGCTTTTGGGTGAAGGGGGGCCTGCCAGGGAGGAGCTGAGTGTGGCACAGCATACCTGTCCCACACTAGAGGGTCTAAGGCAGCAAGCTGTCAAACAAGCAAATGGGGATGTCAGTGACTTTCACAGAGTTTACTGGGAGGACAACCTTTTGTAAACTGAAGCAAGGGATCCAAAACCTGGAGCTGCCAGGAGATTGGTGATTCCTTAGGAGTACAGAAAGTTCCTCCTAACTCTAGCCCACGACATTCCCTTAGCTGGACATTTGGGGCAAATGAAAACTTAGGACAGGCTTGTCCCCTTGTTTCATTGGCCTAGAATGTCAGAGGACACAAAGGAATTTTGTAAGTCCTGTGAAACCTGTCAAGCCAGTGGCAAGACAGGTGGCACTCCAAAGGCACCCCTTATTCCACTGCCTGTGGCTGGGGTTCCCTTTGAAAGGGTAGGGGTTGACATAGTTGGCCCCCTTGACCCTCCTACTGCTTCAGGCAATAGGTTTATCTTGGTGGTAGTGGACCATGCCACCAGATATCCTGAAGCAATTCCTCTAAGGACCACTACAGCTCCTGCAGTGGCAAAGGCCTTCCTGGGAATCTTTTCCAGGGTGGGTTTCCCAAAAGAGGTGGTATCAGACAGGGGAAGCAATTTCATGTCTGCTTACTCAAAGGCGATGTGGAAGGAATGTGGTGTGACATACAAGTTCACCACACCCTATCATCCACAAACATATGGACTGGTGGAGAGATTGAACAAAACTCTCAAAGGTATGATAATGGGACTCCCTGAAAAACTCCGCAGGAGATGGGATATCCTGTTACCTTGCCTCCTTTTTGCTTACAGGGAGGTACCCCCAAAAGGAGTGGGCTTCAGCCCCTTTGAACTCCTATTTGGACACCCTGTGAGAGGTCCCCTAACACTTGTGAAGGAGGGTTGGGAACAACCGTTAAAAGCTCCAAAGCAAGACATAGTGGACTATGTACTTGGGCTAAGATCTAGGATGGCTAAGTACATGAAAAAGGCCAGTAAAAACCTTCAGGCCAGCCAAGAGCTCCAAAAGCAATGGCATGACCAGAAGGCTGTTTTGGTTCAGTACCATCCAGGGCAGAAAGTGTGGGTCTTGGAGCCTGTGGCCCCAAGAGCACTCCAAGACAAATGGAGTGGACCCCACATAATTGTTGAAAAAAAGGGTGAAGTCACCTACTTAGTTGACTTAGGCACTGCCAGGAGTCCCCTTAGGGTGCTCCATGTCAATCGCCTGAAACCCTACTATGACAGGGTTGATCTCACCCTGCTCATGGCAACAGATGAAGGACAGGAAGAAGAGAGTGACCCTCTCCCTGATCTCTTCTCTTCCACAGAACAAGATGCTCTAGTGGAAGGTGTAGTACTGACAGATTGTCTTACTGCTGAGCAGAAAGACCACTGCATAAATCTCCTGGGTCAGTTTTCTGAACTCTTCTCTACTGTGCCAGGCACCACTTCTTGGTGTAAGCACACTATAGATACTGGAGACAGCTTGCCTGTCAAAAGTAAGATCTATAGGCAGCCTGACCATGTCAGAGACTGCATAAAGCAAGAAGTGCAGAAAATGCTTGAACTGGAGTGGTTGAGCACTCTGAAAGTCCATGGGCCTCTCCTGTGGTACTTGTACCAAAACCTCATTCCAAAGATGGTAAAAGGGAAATGAGATTTTGTGTTGACTACAGAGGTCTCAACCAGGTAACCAAAACTGATGCTCACCCTATACCCAGGGCAGATGAGCTAATAGATACACTGGCATCTGCCAAGTATCTAAGCACTTTTGATTTGACTGCAGGGTATTGGCAGATCAAGTTATCAGAAGATGCGAAAGCAAAAACTGCATTTTCAACAATTGGAGGCCATTACCAATTCACAGTAATGCCTTTTGGAATGAAAAATGCACCTGCCACTTTTCAAAGGTTGGTGAACACAGTCCTGCAAGGGCTAGAAGCTTTCAGTGCAGCATACCTAGATGATATAGCTGTCTTTAGCTCCAGCTGGGATGATCACCTGGTCCACCTATGGAAAGTTTTGGAGGCCCTGCAAAAGGCAGGCCTCACTATCAAGGCTTCAAAGTGCCAGATAGGGCAGGGGAAAGTGGTTTATCTGGGACACCTGGTAGGTGAAGAATAGATTGCACCACTTCAGGGGAAAATCCAAACTATTATAGATTGGGTTCCCCCTACAACTCAGACTCAGGTGAGAGCCTTTTTAGGCCTCACTGGGTACTACAGGAGGTTCATAAAGAACTATGGCTCCATTGCAGCCCCTCTTAATGACCTCACATCTAAAAAAATGCCTAAGAAGGTATTATGGACAGCAAACTGTCAGAAAGCTTTTGAGGAGCTGAAGCAGGCCATGTGCTCTGCACCTGTCCTGAAAAGCCCCTGTTACTCCAAAAAATTAATTGTCCAAACTGATGCATCTTAATTAGGGGTAGGGGCAGTCTTATCACAACTTAATTCTGAGGGCCAGGATCAACCTGTTGCTTTTATGAGCAGGAGGTTGACCCCTAGAGAAAAGCGTTGGTCTGCCATAGAGAGGGAGGCCTTTGCTGTGGTCTGGGCACTGAAGAAGTTGAGGCCATACCTGTTTGGCACTCACTTCATTGTTCAGACAGACCACAAACCTCTACTTTGGCTAAAACAAATGAAAGGTGAAAATCCTAAATTGTTGAGGTGGTCCATATCCCTACAGGGAATGGACTATACAGTGGAACATAGACCTGGGAGTACCCACTCCAATGCGGATGGACTCTCCAGATATTTCCACTTAGACAATGAAGACTCATCAGGTCATGGCTAGTCTTATTGTCCTTCGTTTGGGGGGGGGGGGTTGTGTAGGAAAGTACCATCTTGCCTGGCATGTTACCCCCATATTTCACTGTATATATGTTGTTTTAGTTGTATGTGTCACTGGGACCCTGCCAGCCAGGGCCCCAGTGCTCATAAGTGTGCCCTGTATGTGTTACCTGTGTTATGACTAACTGTCTCACTGAGGCTCTGCTATCCAGAACCTCAGTGGTTATGCTCTCTCATGTCTTTCCAAATTGTCACTAACAGGCTAGTGACCAATTTCACCAATTTACATTGGCATACTGGAACACCCTTATAATTCCCTAGTATATGGTACTGAGATACCCAGGGTATTGGGGTTCCTGGAGATCCCTATGGGCTGCAGCATTTATTGTGCCACCCATAGGGAGATCTGACAATTCTTACACAGGCCTGCCAGTGCAGCCTGAGTGAAATAACGTCCACGTTATTTCACAGCCATTTACCACTGCACTTAAGTAACTTATAAGTCACCTATATGTCCAACCTTTACCTGGTAAAGGTTGGGTGCTAAGTTACTTAGGGGGTCATTTTGACCTTGGCGGATGGCGGAGGCCGTCCGCCAAGGTACCGCCGCTGAATGACCGCACCGCGGTCAAAAGACCGCGGCGGCCATTCAGACATTTCCTCTGGGCCGGCGGGCGCTCTCCAAAAGAGCGCCCGCCGGCCCAGAGGAAATGCCCCTGCAACGAGGACGCCGGCTCAGAATTGAGCCGGCGTAGTTGCAGGGGTGCGACGGGTGCAGTTGCACCTGTCGCGTATTTCAGTGTCTGCTTAGCAGACACTGAAATACTTTGCGGGGCCCTCTTACGGGGGCCCCGCGGCACCCCCTACCGCCATCCTGTTCCTGGCGGGAGACCCGCCAGGAACAGGATGGCGGTAGGGGGTGTCAGAATCCCCATGGCTGCGGAGCGCGCTCCGCAGCCATGGAGGATTCACAAGGGCAGTGGTAAACCGGCGGGAGACCGCCGGTTTACCCTTTCTGGCCGCGGCTGAACCGCCGCGGTCAGAATGCCCTCGGGAGCACCGCCAGCCTGTTGGCAGTGCTCCCGTGGTCGGTGACCCTGGCGGTCACCGGCCGCCAGGGTCAGAATGACCCCCTTAGTGTGTGGGCACCCTGGCACTGGCCAAGGTGCTCCCACATCGTTCAGGGCAAATTCCCCGGACTTTGTGAGTGCGGGGACACCATTACACGTGTGCACTATACATATGTCATGACATATGTATAGCGTCACAATGGTAACTCCGAACATAGCCATGTAACATGTCTAGGAACATGGAATTGTCACCCCAATGCCTTTCTGGCATTGGGGAGACAATTCCATGATCCCCCGAGTCTCTAGCTCAGACCCAAGTACTGCCAAACTACCTTTCCCGGGGTTTCACTGCAGCTGCTGCTGCTGCCAACCACTCAGACAGGTTTCTGCGCCCCTGGGGTCCAGCCAGGCATGGCCCAGGAAGGCAGAACAAAGGACTTCCTCAGAGAGAGAGTGTTACACCCTCTCCCTTTGGAAAAAGGTGTCAGGGCTGGGGAGGAGTAGCCTCCCCCAGCCTCTGGAAATGCTTTGATGGGCACAGATGGTGCCCATCTCTGCATAAGCCAGTCTGCACCGGTTCAGGGATCCCTCAGCCCTGCTCTGGCGCGAAACTGGACAAAGGAAAGGGGAGTGACCACTCCCCTGACCTGCACCTCCCCTGGGAGGTGCCCAGAGCTCCTCCAGTGTGCTCCAGACCTCTGCCATCTTGGAAACAGAGGTGCTGCTGGCACACTGGACTGCTCTGAGTGGCCAGTGCCAGCAGGTGACGTCAGAGACTCCTTCTGATAGGCTCCTTCAGGTGTTGCTAGCCTATCCTCTCTCCTAAGTAGCCAACCCCTCTTTTCTGGCTATTTCGGGGCTCTGCTTTGGGGAATTCCTTAGATAACGAATGCAAGAGCTCATCAGAGTTCCTCTGCATCTCTCTCTTCACCTTCTGCCAAGGAATCGACTGCTGACCGCGCTGGAAGCCTGCAAAACTGAAACAAAGTAGCAAAGACGACTACTGCGACCTTGTAACGCTGATCCTGCCGCCTTCTCGACTGTTTCCTGGTGGTGCATGCTGTGGGGGTAGTCTGCCTCCTCTCTGCACTAGAAGCTCCGAAGAAATCTCCCGTGGGTTGACGGAATCTTCCCCCTGCAACCGCAGGCACCAAAGAACTGCATCACCGGTCCTCTGGGTCTCCTCTCAGCACGACGAGCGAGGTCCCTTGAACTCAGCAACTCTGTCGAAGTGACTCCCACAGTCCAGTGACTCTTCAGTCCAAGTTTGGTGGAGGTAAGTCTTTGCCTCCCCACGCTAGAGTGCATTGCTGGGAACCGCATGTTTTGCAGCTACTCCGGCTCCTGTGCACTCTCCGAGGATTTCCTTTGTGCACAGCCAAGCCTGCATCCCCGGCACTCTAACTTGCATTGCACAACCTCCTGAGTTGTCCTCCAGCGGCGTGGGACTCTCTTGTGCAACTTCGGGTGAGCACTGATTCACTCCACTTTGTAGTGCCTGTTTCGGCACTTCTGCGGGTTCTGCTTGCTTCTGAGTGGGCTCTTTGTCTTGCTGGACAACCCCTCTGTCTCCTCCCGCAATTGGTGACATCCTGGTCCCTCCTGGGCCACAGCAGCATCCAAAACCCCCAAACGTGAGCTTTGCAGCTAGCAAGGCTTGTTTGTGGTCTTTCTGCAGGAAAACTCTTCTGCACAACTCTTCACAACGTGGGACATCCATCCTCCGAAGGGGAAGTTTCTAGCCCTTGTCGTTCTTGCAGAATCCTCAGCTTCTACCATCCGGTGGCAGCTTCTTTGCACCCACAGCTGGCATTTCCTGGGCATCTGCCAACTCCCGACTTCATCGTGACTTTTGGACTTGGTCCCCTTGTTCCACAGGTACTCTCGTCTGGAAATCCATCGTTGTTGCATTGCTGGTGTTGGTCTTTCCTGCAGAATTCCCCTATCACGACTTCTGTGCTCTTTTGGGAACTTAGGTGCACTTTGCACCCACTTTTCAGGGTCTTGGGGTGGGCTATTTTTCTAACCCTCAGTGTTTTCTTACAGTCCCAGCGACCCTCTACAAGTTCACATAGGTTTGGGGTCCATTCGTGGTTCGCATTCCACTTCTAGAGTATATGGTTTGTGTTGCCCCTATCCCTATGTGCCCCCATTGCATTCTATTGTGACTATACATTGTTTGCACTGTTTTCTATTGCTATTACTGCATATTTTGGTAGTGTGTACATATGTCCTAAAAAGCCCTTGCTACTCCAAAATGTTCATAGTCCAGACTGATGCTTCTGAATTAGGAGTTGGGGCAGTGCTATCACAGCTTAATACTGACGGCCAGGATCAACCTGTTGCTTTTATCAGCAGGTGGTTGACCCCTAGAGAAAAGTGTTGGTCTGCCATAGAGAGGGAGGCATTTGCTGTGGTCTGGGGACTGAAAACGTTGAGACCATACCTATTTGATACTCACTTTATTGTTCAGACAGACCACGAACCTCAACTTTGGCTGAAACAAATGAAACGTGAAAACCCTAAATTGTTGAGGTGGCCCATATCCCTACAGGGAATGGACTATACAGTGGAACATAGACCTGGGAGTACCCACTCCAATGCAGATGGACTCTCCAGATATTTCCACTTAGACAATGAAGATTCATCTGGGCAAGGTTAGTCTTATTGTCCCTCGTTTGGGAGGGGGTTGTGTAGGAAAGTACCATGTTGCCTGGCATGTTACCCCCATTTACTTACTTGTATGTATGTTTGTTTTTGCCTGTGTCGTCGGGATCCTGCTAGCCAGGACCCCAGTGTTCATAAAGTGTGCCCTGTATGTGTTCCCTGTGTGGTGCCTAACTGTTTCACTGAGGCTCTGCTAACCAGAGCCTCAGTGTTTAGGCTCTCTCTGCTTTTAAAATTGTCACTGCAGGCTAGTGACTAATTTTACCAATTCAGATTAGCACACTGGAACCCCCTTATAATTCCCTAGTATATGGTACCTAGGTACCCAGGGTATTGGGGTTCCAGGAGATCCCTATGGGCTGCAGCATTTCTTTTGCCACCCATAGGGAGCTCAGACAATTCTTACACAGGACTGCCACTGCAGCCTGGGTGAAATAACATCCACGTTATTTTACAGCCATTTTACACTGCACTTAAGTAACTTATAAGTCACCTATATGTCTAACCCTCACTTAGTGAAGGTTAAGTGCAAAGTTACTAAGTGTGAGGGCACCCTGGCACTAGCCAAGGTGCCCCCACATTGTTCAGGGCAATTTCCCCAGACTTTGGGGGTCATTCTGACCTCGGCGGTAAAAGGCCCTTACCACCGGTCAGAACTCCGCCATACTACCGCCGCGGCCGCGGTAAACCGCCACGGTCATTCTGACCACCAACTGTGAATCCGCCAAAAACCCGACATCCAAGGAAGGCCGCCTCATCAGCGGGCCGCGGAAAACTGGAGATGACCAAACCTCCACCGCCACGCCAACACAAATACGCCCATGCCATTCTGACCCATGAATCCACGCGGTGGTCTTTCAACCGCGGTATTCCATTGGCGCTACACACCGCCGAGGTCAAAATACACACACAGCTCCAAAACACAGCCACATTGGACAATTTGAAATACACACACCTGACACACATACAAACAACACTCCCACACATCCAATCAACTATAAAACACACACCCACATCACCCACAAACCCCTACGACCGAAGATCAGAGACGAAGGAGAGAGAGACACATCACAGAATAGAGAGCTACATCACACAGAGGCACACTACACCATCACACACACCACATAGAAGCACAAAGCACCACACACCAACACACTCTTCACCATATACACCACCCCACACCTCATCCACACCACCCCATGGCACCCCAAAGGCACCCACGCTTTTCGGACCAAGAACGCCGGGTCATGGTGGAGGAAATCATAAGAGTTGAACCCCAGCTCTTCGGCTCACAGGTGCAGCACACCACTATAGCCAGGAAGGCGGAGCTATGGCAGCGGATCGTGGACAGGGTAAACGCGGTGGGACAGCATCCCAGAAATCGAGACGACATCCGCAAACGCTGGAACGACTTACGGGGAAAGGTGCGCTCGATGGTCTCGCAACACAACATCGCAGTGCAGAAGACTGGCGGGGGACCCCCACCCACTCCACCCGAATTCACAGCATGGGAGCAAGAGGTACTAAACATCCTGCATCCTGATGGCCTCGCTGGAGTACACGGAGGAATGGACTCTGGTAAGTACAATCTCAACTACTTCACCCCTCCCCAGCATGCTAACCCCCACCACCACCCTCACCCCCAACCCCCATCACACATCCTCCCTGAGAATGTCTCTCCAGCACAACCCACCCAACACCAACCCCTGCATGCCACCACAAACTATGGACACCCATCACCTAAGCATGACCACTGCACATACCCCCCCCCCAAACACCCCCACAACACCTCCTCCAAGGGAATGACAGCACTGGGGGACAAGGGCACCCATAAATCGCACACAATAGCACACACAGAAACAATAACCATACTCTCTTACCCCATGCAGGACCCGAACGCCAACACACCGGCCAGGAGGGTCCAGAAATGTCCATCCCCCCCGGAAGAGGCCCCCAGTGATGACAGCAGCTCTGTCGACCTGGAACCTGATGACCAGCCCGGACCATCGGGGACCTCTGGACAGTCGGTTCCCCACACACAGGCCACAGCAGACCCAACCCCCTCTGGGAACAACAGCACAGCTCCCACCCAGCGGGCCCATGCCTCTGTCTCTAGGACAGGTCAATCAGCGGTGTGTCTGCCACTACAGGGCACCCAGGCTAACCCACCACCCCAACAACAACAGGGACCTGGGGGCAGTGGTAGTGGGCACACCGTCCAGGGGACAGAGGCCGGGGGAAACAGGGCAACTCGGAGGGCTGCTGTGCGACAGGGGGGGGAGGAGAGGCCCAGGGAACCGACTCTCCAAGAGGCCCTCACCACCATCATGGCAGCCTACCACCACTCCCAAGAGACGATGGCGACGGTACTGGCCAGGTTCCAGGAGATCCAGGCACAGCAGGAGGAACGCTACATGGGGTTCACCAATCATCTCACCAACATCTCTACCGCTATGGGGAGCATAGTCCAGGCCCTCAAACGGATAGAAGACACGTTGCGGGACCATGTGGCACCACACAGGGCCCCTGTCACTAGCCCGGACCAGGAACAGCCTACCACCTCCACCGGCGCTAGTGGACAGGAGGCCCCACCACAACGACAGGCCACCAGAACCCCACCTCCTGCTGAAGAACAACCACCCCGCAAGAGGAGCCTGAGATCCAAAAAAAAGACAGAGTAGGATGTCAAGACCCCCGCCAGCATGAGATACCCCCTGAAGTCATCCCACTGTCCCACATTGCCACCCTGTCCAACCTTGAACTGCCCCTGCTCCATCCTTCCACAGGCATATGGACAATGCACCTGTGAGACTGAGAACTGGACTCTGCCATGGACATTACTCCATCACCGTGTTAATATCATGTACCATTATCTAGCACCAAAAATAAATCACTCAATGCACTGAAATCATGCTGGAGTCAGGCTGTATTATTTACAAATGTATAACACATTACCGATCAATTATGTTCTGTTAACTTTGTGCTGAACACATACCGAGATCAATAAGCATTAGTCCATGGGCTAACCAAGCAGAAGTCACGCAGTGGGTCATACAGCACTGAAAAGGGAAGGGAAAATCAAACATCAGTTTTAAAGAACTGGGGGGTCATAGACAAAGTTGAGAAGCTGGAGGCTTTCAGGAAAATTAAAATGGCGTGTGTGCTTCTTACCTGTGTGCTACTGAAAATACTGTTGGATAACTCTGTCCCTGTTGTCTGTGTCGTCCTCTGAGTCTTCCTCCTCTTCACTCTCCACAGGCTCCACAGCTGCTTCAACACCACCATCTTGACCATCCTCCTGCAGGAAAGGCACCTGACGTCGCAATGCCAGATTGTGAAGCATACAGCAGGCCACGATGATCTGGCACACCTTCTTTGGTGAGTACATCAGGGATCATCCCCCTGTCATATGCAGGCACCTAAACCTGGCCTTCAGGAGGCCAAAGGTCCTTTCTATGATCCTCCTAGTTCGCCCATGGGCCTCATTGTACCGTTCCTCAGCCCTGGTCCGGGGATTCCTCACTGGGGTCAATAGCCAAGGCAGGTTGGGGTAACCAGAGTCACCTATTAGCCACACACGTTGTCTCTGTAGGTGTTCCATCACATAAGGGATGCTGCTATTACGCATCACATACGCGTCATGCACTGAACCAGGGAACATGGCATTCACATAGGAGATGTACTGGTCAGCCAAACAGACCACCTGGACGTTCATAGAATGGTAACTTTTCCTGTTTCTGTACACCTGCTCATCGTCTTTTGGGGGGACTAAGGCTACATGGGTCCCATCAATGGCACCAATTATGTTGGGAATATGTCCAAGGGCATAAAAAATCACCCTTCACAGTGGGCAAATCAACCTCCTCAGGGAATATAATGTAACTCCGCATGTGTTTCGTCAGGGCAGACAACACTCTAGACAAAACTTTTGAAAACATTGGCTGAGACATTCCAGATGACATGGCCACTGTTGTCTGGAATGAGCCACTTGCAAGAAAATGGAGGATTGACAGCACCTGCACCAGAGGGGGAATTCCTGTGGGTTGGAGGATGGGGGACATCAGGGCTGGCTCCAGCTGGGCACACAGTTCATGGATAGTGGCACGGTCAAGTCGGTATCGTAGTATGATGTGGCGTTCTTCCATTGTCGACAGGTCCACCAGCGGTCGGTACACGCAAGGATTCATCCTTCTCCTCGCAAGTCCCAGCGGACGGTGCCTAAGAATGACAACATGGAGCACAGAGTCAAGCCAATCACTGGTACGTTCACCACAGCTTGCATAGCACACGGTTATCTAAGTATTGAAAGGCGTGTATGTGTGGCAATGCAAGGCCTAGGCCTGTGTGTCGCAGTAGAAATTATGCCATGTGGGCCCTTGAAATGGCGGCTGCCTGACCTGTGAAGTGGGACAATGGGATGTGAGGTCACTGCGCTGGCGGAGCACACCGTGGCGGTAGGCGGTCGAAGACCGCTATACGGAGTCGCATTGGATAACATTGAAGCCTATGGGTTTCAGGAGCCAATGACGATGTGCGCCGGCGGTCGCGGTACGCACCGCCGCGGTACGCACCGCCGCGGGCGTGACCGCCATTTTATATCTGCTTAATCACTCGAGACCTGATCATCCACAGGAGAGGACCTATACTGCAAGTGCTGCTGTGAACTCGGTCTGGAAGAGACAATGGCTGCTGCGACTGGGGAAAGGGCCCCTGCCTTCACGTCTGAAGAGTTGGAGAAGCTCGTGGATGGGGTCCTCCCCCAGTATGCGTTACTCTACGGTCCTCCAGACCAACAGGTGAGTACACCGGGTGCACATGGAATGGGCGATGCCTGTGTGGAGTGGGGTGGATGTAAGTTGGTGGGGTGGGGGGGCGAATGAGGAGTGCAACGCACGACAGATGAGAGCATGTGCTATATTGCAAGGTTGGGGAGGGGGGGCCAATCACATCTAACATGCAGTAAGTTGATTAATGTTTCCTTCCCACCCTGTACATGTCACATAGGTCAGCGCCCATCAGAAAGTCGAGATTTGGCGTGCCATCGCCAAGGAAGTCCGGGCCCTGGGGGTCCACGTCAGACGGGGCACCCACTGCCGCAAGAGGTGGGAGGACATCCGCCGCGGAACCAGGAAGACCGCCGAATCACTGCTGGGGATGGCCTCCCAACCTAGGAGGGGTGCCAGTCGTACCCTGACCCCCCTGATGTCCCGGATCCTGGCTGTGGCCTACCCTGATTTGGATGGGCGCTTGAGAGCATCACAGCAGACACAAGGGGGTGAGTATCAGCACATTCTGCTATCTTTCTGCGCAGTGGAGGCGTCTGGGTGGGGGAGGAGGGTTGTGGGTGACATTAGGCCAGGGCGCTTTCTGTAGTGTAGTCCTCTCCCTTAGGCATGGCCCTGTGCTCCCGGCCCCCACCTCTGTAGGGTGACAAGTACAGCTATTGATGGTCCAGCCTCACACATGTGCGCGTTTGTCGTCTCTTGACCTGTTGTCCTAGTCAGAAGTACTGAGTAGTGTACCCCGAATGCGCGGCTTAGTGCATGCGGCTCCTGTGTCTGTCCTCTCCGCCAACGGTGTTGACATTGCATGCACTCAACAAGGTCTTCTTTTTCTCCCCCCACCCTTCTTCTTCATCTTCTTGTGCATGTGTGCATTAGCATCATCAGGCGGAGGAGATTTGGCATCGGAGCACGAGGGGGCTGCAAGCCACAAGGCCCCGGTGGGCCCAGGAACAGACACCGAGGGCACCAGTGAGCCGGAGGGCGAGGGGAGCACCACAACGGGGACCGGTGGTGAGAGCAGCGACACAGACACGTCCTCGGATGGGTGCTCCCTAGCGGTGGCGGCAACATCCGTGCCCCCCGCCTCTACAGGTACAGCCGCCACCCAGCGCACCAGCCCCGCCCTCCCTGCAGCCCCTCAGCCTACGCTCCGTGCCCGCTCGCCCAGGAAGGCGGGCGTCTCCTTCGCCCCAGGCACCTCAGCCCCTGCCCCTGTCACCCCTGCTGCCCTCAGTGCTGAGCTCATTGACCTTGTGAGGACGCTCATTGTTGGGCAGACTACCCTTTTGAATGCCATCCAGGGGGTAGAAAGGGAGGTGCATCGGAGCAATGCCTACCTGGAGGGCATTCATTCGGGTCAGGCTGCCCATCAACGATCGTTCACTGCTCTGGCCTCAGCACTGACGGCAGCCAAAATCCCTGTTTCCAGCCTCCCTCTTCTGACTGCTTCCGCCCTGTCTCTGTCTCCTGTTCCTCAGCCTATCCCATCCACACCATCTGACCAGCCTGCACACACCTCAACACCCAAGGGCAGCTCATCCAGACACAAGCACCACAGATCCCACAAACACTCACCCAAGCAACACCCAGATGCAGACATTCCAACAGTCACTACCACCCCTGTGTCCCCCTCCTCCTCGTCTCCCTCCTCCCTCCCTGTGACGTCTACACTCACACCTGCATGCACACCAACATCAGCCAGTGCTTCCATCACCACCACACCCTCCTGTACAGTCTGCACGCGTGCAGTCACCACCCCCACTGCCATTTACACGTCCCCTGTGTCCTCTCCCACTGTGTCTGTCACCACCTCTTCCAAGACACACAAACGCAGGCAGCCACCCACCCAACAGACATCCACCTCACGACAGCCTACAGCACCAGCACCTTCACCCAATGACAGCACACCTGACTCTCCTACAACCACATCCTCGTCCTCCACTCCCATCACCACTTCTCCTACTCTTTACCTTGGCCCTAAAAAACTTTTCCTGGCTAATCTTGACCTCTTTCCCTCCGATGACCTACCCCCTCCATCTGCAAAGAGTCCCAAGAGCACCACAGCCACCACCAGCCCAGCTTCGGGTGTCACTGTTGTGCATGGGTTCTGGAGTCCACCCTTTGCCAGCAGTGACACCTCCATCAGCAGCAAAGACACATCCAGCCCCCCCCCCGGCAAGAGGACCAGGAAACACAAGGGCCGCCGTGCGAGGACTGACACGGCTGCCCCCAAGGAGCAGAGTTCGCCCACTTTACCAGCCACAACATCTAGGGGAGGCAAGGGCCCGAGAGCCCCATCTAAGGAGCGTAAGGGCAGCCAGGCGGAGAAGTCAGCCAGCAGGAGCGCGGAGCAGGTGGGCCCCACATGCCACATCCCAGCTGTAAAGGAGGACACCAAAGGGCCCAGGACTCCGTCACCGAAGGGTCCAGAAATATCACGGTCGGAGGGCGACTGAGCAGGGAGTCCAGCCCAGGTCTGGCTCCCTTGAACCTACTGGATGTGCACCGCTGAACAGGGCCCGCCGTGCAGAAGAGCACCGCTGAACAGGGCCCGCCGTGCAGAAGAGCACCGCTGAACAGGGCCCGCCGTGCAGAAGAGCACCGCTGAACAGGGCCCCGCCGTGCAGAAGAGCACAGCTGAACAGGGCCTGCCGTGCAGAAGAGCACCGCTGAACAGGGCACGCCGTGAAGATAGGCACCGCTGAACAGGGCCCGCCGTGCAGAAGAGCACCGCTGAACAGGGCCCGCCGTGAAGATAGGCACCGCTGAACAGGGCCCCGCCGTGAAGATAGGCACCGCTGAACAGGGCCCGCCGTGCAGAAGAGCACCGCTGAACAGGTCCCGCCGTGAAGATAGGCACCGCTGAACAGGGCCCCGCCGTGAAGATAGGCACCTCTGAACAGGGCCCCGCCGTGCAGAAGAGCACCGCTGAACAGGGCCCGCCGTGCAGAAGAGCACCGCTGAACAGGGCCCGCCGTGAAGATAGGCACCACTGAACAGGGCCCGCCGTGCAGAAGAGCACCGCTCCGCTGGGCCCCACCGTCTCAAGCACCGCTCCGCTGGGCCCCGCCGTCTCAAGCACCGCTCCGCTGGGCCCTTCCTGTCAAGCACCGCTCCGCTGGGCCCCGCCGTCTCAAGCACCGCTCCGCTGGGCCCCGCCGTCTCAAGCACCGCTCCGCTGGGCCCCGCCGTCTCAAGCACCGCTCCGCTGGGCCCTTCCTGTCATGCACCGCTCCGCTGGGCCCCGCTGTCTCAAGCACCGCTCCGCTGGGCCCTTCCTGTCAAGCACCGCTCCGCTGGGCCCCGCCGTCTCAAGCACCGCTCCGCTGGGCCCCGCCGTCTCAAGCACCGCTCCGCTGGGCCCTTCCTGTCATGCACCGCTCCGCTGGGCCCTTCCTGTCAAGCACCACTCCGCTGGGCCCCGCCGTCTCAAGCACCGCTCCGCTGGGCCCTTCCTGTCAAGCACCGCTCCGCTGGGCCCTTCCTGTCAAGCACTGTTTATGGTTCACTGTGCCCACCATTCCTCCTCCTTGACCAGTGGAGACTGTCATCCACCTGATGGACTGTGGCTTTGCACTCCCCAGGATGGCAGAGTGGGCAACCCACCCACTGTAGAGACTTGAGAGACTGTGGCTTTGCACTCCCCAGGATGGCACAGTGGGCAACCCACCCACTGTAGAGACTTGAGAGACTGTGGCTTTGCACTCCCCAGGATGGCACAGTGGGCATGGTGGCCCCTTCGTGGATCTGGCGTCGTGGACTCATGTGGCTGTGGTGCCCCCCCCTTCCCTTCCCCCTGAGGTGCCTGTAGTTTTTTCATCAGATGCCCCTGCAGTGTTCTCTCCAAAGGACTCAGTTCTCCTGTGTGGGCTTTGCCCTTGTGTCACTACACTGTAGCCCACGGACTGTTCTATTTAACTTTGATGTAGAGGACTAATTGCCTCGGTTCTCCATGGCAGTGTGTATAGTATTATTTTGTTATGGATATTTTGCATAGTTGACCGATACATATCAGAGTCTATTTTTTATATAAATTTTTCTTCACAATTTAATTATGTCTTTGCATTTTTCAGGGGGGTTTGGGTGGTGTCACTGTGCATTGTTGCTCTGCATTGGTGTGTACATAGTTTGGGGGGGTGGGGGTCGCATATGTGTGTGCCCGTAACCTTTCCTCCTCCCCCCTCCCGTGTGTCGTAGGTGCAGTACTCACCGTTGTCGTCTGCGCCGGCGTTCGTACTCGTGGTAGATGAGAAGGTAGACGAGAGCAGGTAGGATGTTTAATTCGGGTTCCATGCTGTCCTCCGTACTCGTGGAGTGTGTTTTGGTGAGCGTTTTCCCGTCCGTAGTCTGTTTCCGCCGTGTTTTTATCGGCGGGGCTCCCGCCCCGGAAAAGGTGGCGGATTGGTGAGTTGTAATACTGTGGGCGGTACATTGTCTGCCGCCTGCCTGTTGGCGGTGACCGCCGCGCTGTTTGTCTGTACCGCCGTGGCGGTCGGAGTGTTAATGTGGCGGGCTGTGTTGGCGGTTGCCGCCAGGGTCAGAATTCCATTTTTTGGACCGCCGGCCTGTTGGCGGGTTGGCCGCCGCTTTATCACCGACCGCCAGGGTTAGAATCACCCCCTTTGTGAGTGCGGGGACACCATTACACGCGTGAAATACAGATATGTCAATACCTATGTGTAGCTTCACAATGGTAACTCCGAACATGGCCATCTAACATGTCTAAGATCATGGAATTGTACACCCCAATAGCATTCTGGTGTTGGGGTGCCAATCCCATGCATCCCGGGGGTTCCAGCATGGACCCCGGGTACTGCCATATTAGCTCTCTGGGGTTTTCTCTGCAGCTACCGATGCTGCCAACCCTCAGACAGGTTTCTGCCCCCACTGGGGCCTGGGCAGCCCAGTCCCAGGAAGGCAGAAAAAATGATTTCCTCTGAGAGAGGGTGTTACACCCTCTCCCTTTGGAAATAGGTGTTAAGGGCCTGAGAGCAGTAGCCTCTCCTGGCCTCTGAAGATGGTGCCCTCCTTGCTTAAACCAGTCTACACCGGTTTAGAGATCCCCCAGCCCCTGCTCTGGTGCGAAACTGGACAAAGGAAAGGGGAGTGACCACTCCCCTGTCCATCACCACCCTAGGGGTGGTGCCCAGAGCTCCTCCAGTGTGTCCCAGACCTCTGCCATTTTGAATGCAGAGGTGTGAGGGCGCAATGGAGACCTATGAGTGGCCAGTGCCAGCAGGTGACGTCAGAGACCCCTCCTGATAGGCTCTTACCTGGTTAGGTAGCCAATCCTCCTCTAAGAGCTATTTAGGGTCTCTCCTGTGGTTTTCTCATCAGATAACGAATGCAAGAGCTCACCAGAGTTCCTCTGCACTTCCATCTTCGACTTCTGCCAAGGATCGGCCGCTGACTGCTCCAGGACACCTACAAAACAAGTAGCAAGAAGACTACCAGCAACATTGTGGCGCCTTATCCTGCCGGATTTCTCAACTTTTTCCTGGTGGTGCATGCTCTGAGGGCTGTCTGCCTTCACCCTGCACTGGAAGCCAAGAAGAAATCTCCAGTGGGTCGACGGAATCTTTACCCTGCTACTGCAGGCACCAAACTTCTGCATCACCAGTCCTCTGGGTCCCCTCTCATCTTGGCGAGTGTGGTCTCTGGAACACAGGAGTTGGATCCAAGTAACCCCGACAGTCCAGGGGTCCTTCTGTCCAAAGTTGGCGGAGTTAAGTCCTTGCCTCGCCACGCCAGACAGTAATCTTGTGTACTGCGTGAACTTCAGCTGCTAGGGCTTCTGTGCACTTTTGCAAGGATTCCTTCATGCACATCCTAGCCCAGGTCCCTTGCACTCCGTCCTGCATTGCTCAACTCGCTGAGTTGACTTCCGACTTTGTGGGACCCTCTTTTGTTGTGCTGAGATGACTGCTGTGCTCAGATTTCTTGAATGCCTGTTCAGGTTCTTCTGCAAGGTGCTGCCTGCTTCTGCGTGGGCTCTCTCTGTTCCTGAGCGCCCCCTCTGTCTCCTCCTCCAAGGGGCGACCTCCTGGTTCTTCCTGGTTCCTGGCAGCACCCAAAACCTTCAACCGTGATCCTTGCAGCTAGGAAGGCTTGTTTGCGGTCTTTCTGCGTGAAAACAACTGTGCATCCTCCAGCATGCCGTGGGACATCTTCTGACCAAAGGAGAAGTTCCTGGCACCTTCCGTTGTTGCAGAATCTTCGGCTTCTTCCTCCTGGAGGCAGCGTTTTTGTACCTGCATCTGGGGTTTAGTGGGCTCCTGCCCCCCTGGACACTTACGTTGCTCTTGGACTTGGTCCCATTCCTTTGCAGGTACTCCAGTCCAGGAATCCGCCTTCAGTGCTTTGCAGTCAGTTGTTGCCTTTGCAGAATCCCCTATCTCGACTTTACTGTCTTTCTCGGGTAGTTGGGTAACTTTACTCCTACTTTTCAGGGTCTTGGGGTGTGGTATCTTGGACACCCTTACTGTTTTCTTACACTCCCAGCGACCCTCTACACACTACACAATGCCTGGGGTCCATTCGTGGTTCGCATTCCACTTTTGGAGTGTATGTTTTTTGTTGCCCCTAGGCCTATTGTCTCTCTTTGCATTCTATTGTGTCATACAGTGTTTGCACTACTTTTCTAAGTGTTTTACTTACCTGATTTTGGTTTGTGTGTATATTTTGTGTATATTACTTACCTCCTAAGGGAGTACATCCTCTGAGATACTTTTGGCAAAAAGTACCTTTATTTTTAGTAACTCTGAGTATTGTATTTCTTATGATATAGTACTATATGATATAAGTGGTATAGTAGGAGCTTTGTATGTCTCCTAGTTCAGCCTAAGCTGCTCTGCTATAGCTACTTCTATCAGCCTAAGCTGGTAGAACACTACTAATCTACTAATAAGGGATAACTGGACCTGGCACAAGGTGTAAGTACCACAAGGTACCCACAATAAGCCAGGCCAGCCTCCTACACAGGCGAGCCATTACACACAGTAACTTTGCAACTAGCCTTCAGGGTCAGAAGGTTAGACATATAGGTCACATATAAGTTACCTGGTGCAATGAAAATGGCTGTGAAATAGTGCGTGCATTATTTCACACAGGCTGCAATGGCAGCCCTGAAGAAGTGTTTATATGGGCTCCCAATGGGTGGCAAAAGAAATGCTGCAACCCATATGGATCCCCTGGAACCCCAAAGCCCTGGGTACCAAGATCCTAAATACTAGGGACTTTTGAGGGGGTCCAATATGCCAATTTGGACTGGAATACTGGGTCATCAGTATGGAAGTACAAATTTGGAATCACAGATAGCTTCGCACTGGAGTTCTGATTAGCAGGACTCCAGTGACACAGTCAAGCATACTGACAAAACAGTCAAACATACTGGCATATAGGCCACAAACTATGAGCACTGGGGTCCTATCTAGCAGGATCCCAGTGAGACAGTAAAGACGCACTGAAAAACACTGACAAACAGGCCAACAATGGGGGTACCCATGCTAGAAGAAAGACACCTTCCTACAGATGTTCCCAGAGTTTCCTGCCAACCTTAAATCCAAGATGGCAAAACCCAGGGACCCTCTCCAGGAGCTCTGAGCACCACCCCTGGGGTGGTGATGGACAGGGGAGTGTTCACTCCCCTTTCCTTTGTCCACTTTCGTACCAGAGCAGGGACTAGGGGTCCCTGAACCGGTGTAGACTTTTTTATACAGGGAGGGCACCAAATGTGCCCTTCAAAGCATTTCCAGTGGCTTGGGGAAGCTACCCCTCCCTAGCCTGTAACACCTATTTCTAAACGGAGAGGGTGTAACACCCATTTCCCGAAGGAAATCCTTTGTTCTGCCTTCCTGGGCTTGAGCTTCTCAAGCAAAAGGAGGGTAGAAACCTGTCTGGGAGGTGGCAGCCACTGTGAGGTACTGGGTTTTTCAGAACCAGTACTGATCCGGTAACCCAGTGGTGCCAGGGTACACCCAAAGACCTCAGGTACTTTCCTGATTCAGACCACAGAAACTCAGAGTCTTCTAGGTGAAGTCAAAGATCGAATTTATTGGCTGCAACCAAGTAACAAGCGTCCTAGAAGTACAACAGCACGGTTTGTATGTTCTCAGGAGACTGTGTTTCAATGCAAAGTCAGGTTTCCTTATATACAGTTTTTTAAGCTTCAGGCAAACATTCTTGACATTTTGGTTGGTCATTCACATGTTTTCACTACAAAGGAAAAAACAGTGTCATGATGAAACCTCATATTTCATGTCATCCAACCCATAATAAATTACCCGGCAAGGCCTAGTATTTTACATCAGATAAGTGTGGACCCCCAATAAAAACGGGCACCTCCCCCTCGTAAAGTAAGAAGAAGAAAAGAGCAGGTGCAGGTGTGAGCAAGATTAGGCAGGGTGTGTGAGCGATAATAAGGGTTTTATGGCATGGTGTGCCTTGATGCTATCTGATTCGGCCACTGGGAGAGGGACTGACCAAACAGGTTTGGCCTGAGGCAATGGTTTCAGCTTGCCCAGGTCAGAGAAAAGTCAATCAAGGTGTACGTTTCCTTGGAATCAAATCTGACTGTATTATAAGCCTATGTGAGGGCAACTTTTAAAAATGGCTGCCGTGTATAAAATGGGAGCCACGAGTGCAGGACGAAAATGGCGATTTCGAGGTGAAAACGCTGCTGGAATTGAGCGAAAATGCTCATGCTTAGTGTACTAGTCATTATCGGTCTTTTGATACTAAAATCGTACTGCTGTGGCAAAGTAAATTACATGGGTCCAGAATTTTTAGAACCACAAACCCTCCTTTTGCCCTTACATAGGCAATAAACCTATTCTCATGCTAATCTGAGTCCAGGTCTATGTTTCTAAAGTCATTGAGATGTTGCTGTAACATCATCCTAGTATTTAGCTCATCTCTTGGTGCAGGTTTCCTTATGTATGATGTAACACAGAGGCCACATATCGCAGGAGCACACTGCACGCATAGACAGAACAGGAAAAGAATGGCCAAGATCATCCCAATGACCATCAGTATCTTCCATCCCCATGCTGATATCAGAACCATCCCATTAATGACCAATCTCCTCTATCTAAATGAATAGATTCAGAAATTCTATGCAGTTTGGAGATGGCCTGGTATACTGTTGGAGCGTTATCTGGGACAAAAACACAGCAACTCGATTGGATCAATGTACATACTCCACCCCGGTCTGCAAGTATGACATCTAATGCGACCCTGTTCTGAAGGGTCATAAGACGATCCGACTGGAGCTCAGCAGTCAAGTTACCAAGGGCACCAGCGGTTTCAGCCACGGTGGATTCAACCACTCTTATCAATTGCCTTATGCTCCTGCTGTTACCTATTTGTCCCCAGAACTGCAGAAAACCCTTTACGAAGTCCCCAAATTCTTGTCCTGCAGTGTCTTCTTCACTGAAGACTCCTCTAACTATCCTTGTCTTGTGGTAATCTGCCGCTGCTGTGTAGGTAGGGGGCAACAGGAACGAAACGAAGCATGTGCCCGAAAAGTCAGGGGGCAACCATGTAAAGGCTCTATCATGGCAGATAAAATAGGTACCCTTAGCTGCCAAGAGCGGAGGGGAGGTCTGAGATGCGAAGACATATGTCTCAGTGCAGACGCTTTCCCCTAGCTGAGCTCTGGGATTCTTGCCAGTACCTTGCAGACACAGGTGACCCTGATGGGGTACAACCAAAATCAGGGAAGATATCTTAGCTTGCTGTTTCTCACTCATTGTGGCTTCATATCCGGTCATGTTCCATCCTACATATGCTATTGTCTCATCTCTGGGGATAGTCTCGTAGAAGATATTGTCCTTCATCATGTCTATGATACCTTTAACTAAAGCATTTTTCTTAGGGTTGTCTTCCGCAAAACGTAGGGGGTAGTGTGCATAGATGAATATCGTTCTGAATGCCCACACGGAACCATTGTGGCTGAAAGGCAGGATCAGATAAGGGATACCTTTATCTGCTGTGTGAGGCATAAGGCCACACACCCAACAGTTAGTTCTATTTATCACTAGTCGGTGTTGGTGCAAAAGCTGGATGAAGGAGTTATTAATGAACTCTAGTCTCCTAGCAGATTCATGTTTAGGGAGGAGTTGAAAAGAATGTGGGGAAACAGTGGAAGGAGGAGGTGTAGACGAGGTAGTGGGTGCCAATATCACGTTAAAACAGAATAAAACATATCCTATAAAAAACATAAGTATACTAAATAACATAAAAATGCACAGCAGCAAAAACCGTTTCCTGGTTATCGTTTCACATATTCTCTTCTTGAAACTCAGTCTTTCAACATGTTCTCCATTTTGGAAAGATTCCATCCTCTAACCGTTGCCGTTCGTGGCGGTTGGTTTACTTCACTTAGGAGTGTTCTGAATGTTCCAGGCCGCCCTAGAACAAACCAGACCTGTAGACCTTGTGTCCACAGGCTACCCCCCTAAGTCTTTTCAGCCACGATCCTACAGCTGAACTCGGATGGAGGTTCGAAAAACACAAAAAAACAAAAAGTCATTCAAAAATAATTTTCCATATTGGAGAACTTTGCTAAAGGGAAGAAAAGTAAACTGTTTTATTTGTCCTTTATTCTTGGTCGTAGATTATAACGGTTAGTCCCAGGTATCGTGTGGTCCTGAAAAAGGAGTTCAGGTTCTGTAGTGTCCAATCGAACTGACGGTGATACTGCTGATTGTAAAATGTCATCACTTTCTTTCTCAGTGAGTGTTCCTTTTATTCGTGCATCGCTGAAAGGCAGAAAACGTGGCATGGTTTCAGTCTCTGAGTCGGCGACACCTTCCTGGACCCACCGGTCATATGGCAGAGGTAGGGGTACCCTTTTGCAATGGGTCCCATGGATCCAGTGTTTCTTCCCTTCTACTCGAACAGCTGATCTTGTGGAGAGAAGAACGAGGTGCGGTCCGGTCCACCTGGGCTGCTCGTTTTTGGTTCGCTGAAAGTTCTTTATTAAAACCCAGGATCCAGGCTCAATGGGATGACCTGGAGATTCAGAGACCGGAGGCAGGGTGTCGTGGACCTGTTGATGTAAAACATGCAATTTAGCCGTCAATTCATACAGATAGTCAAGCAAAACAGGATGCTCTATCTCGCTAAACTTCTTGGGCCTGGGCACTCCCCATATATTGGCCGGGCAGCCAAAGACTATTTCATAAGGACTAAGTTTCACTCGTGAATGCACAGTCATTCTGGTTGATAGGAGTGCTAAGGGTAGAGCGTCAGGCCATTTAAGACCAGAGCTCGCTTGTATCTTGGCCAATTTTAGCTTTAGAGTGCCATTATAGCACTCCACTAATCCAGCTGATTGGGGGTGATTTGCAGCGTGAAACTTTTGGTTTATGCCTAGCCCTTCGCATACTTTCTTCATCACTTGACCCACAAATTCACTTCCATTGTCACTCCAGATCATTCTCGGCATTCCGAAACTAGGGAAGAACTCTTTCACAAGGGCTTTGGCTGTGGATAGCGCAGTATTGTCTTTTAGGGGATAGGCTTCCACCCATCTTGAAAAGGCACAAACAACAACGAGTACGTATTTTAAGTTGTTGCACCTCTCCATGTGGATTAAATCTAGCTGCAAAACCTCAAACGGATACGTAGGAGGTGCAAAATGACCAGCTGGAGTTGGGGTTCCTCTACCAGGGTTGTGTTTCAGGCATACCATGCAATTTTTAACCACATTTTCTGCGCACTTGGGAATTCCTGCATTTTGCCATACTGGGGCCAACAACTTACAAATCCCTTTCACACTGATGTGAGCCATTCCATGAGCCATTGTAACTACTGCAAGCACATACGCATCGGGTAGCAACCATCTCTGATGTTCTGACAACTCGACCCAACAACCATTCGCATCCAATTTACCCGTACTTTCTCTCCACACACTCAATTCTCTCTCTGTGGCTTCAGCTTGAATTGATTTCACGCTTTCTATCATGTCTTCACACATTCCAACATCACCAATCCATCTTGCAGGGCCCGCGACATACATTCGGCTCATCACATTCCTTGCCGTTTCTTTTGCGACCTCGTCAGCAAATGCATTCCCACGACCAACATCATCAGTCACCTTTTTATGTGCGCTACACTTCACAATCGCAACTTGCAACGGTAAAGCAAGTAAATCAAGGAGCTCATTTACCAACTGACCATGCTGTATTTTAGTTCCATGCGAGGTCAGGAACCCACGTTCCTTCCACAAACGCCCAAAACTATGGGCCACACCAAACGCATATTGGCTATCGGTATAGATAGTCACTTTCATTCCTTTTGATACTGTACATGCTCTTGTTAGGGCTATTAACTCAGCTGCTTGGGCTGAATTGTGTGGGATACGTGCAGCTTCAACAATCGTACACAAAGTTGTCACAGCATACGCCGCAGTCGTGTCACCATTCGTGAGCTTAAAGCATGAACCATCCACCCACAAAGTACCATCACTCTTTGCAAGGGGAGTGTCCAGAAGGTCTATTCCCCCTTTCGTTTCTTCTTCTGTTCTATGGAGACAATCATGTTGTTCAGAAGTATCTAACTCCGTCACAATTGGCAATAACGTAGCTGGGTTAAGTGTAGTGCATCTTTTTATATGTACATGGCTTGCTAACAATGTCAACTCGTAACCTGACAATCGAGCACTAGTTAAATGCTGTGTCTTGGTTCTGTTTAACAACGTGTCCACTGCATGTGGAACCATTACGATTAATGTGTTATTCATCACTAAACCAGCAGACTGTCGGATAGAAACAGCAGTTGCCGCTGCCGCTCTTAAGCAGCTCGGTAGTGTCTTAGCTACTGGGTCTAAGGTTGAAGAGAAATAGGCGCATGGACGCTCCCTGTCTCCAAACTGTTGTGTCAAAACTGCTAACGCACAACCTTCTTTCTCATGGACATACAATGTAAAAGGCTTGCTGTAGTTGGGGGTACCCAACACAGGAGCTGAACATAATGCATCACGTAATTCGACAAAACTTTTCTGACAATCTTCAGACCATGGGACGGGATTTGGTGTATCTTTACAAGTTAATGCCACCAAGGGTTTGGCAATTAACGAAAAATTAGGTATCCATTGTCTGCAATATGATGTAATACCCAAGAAAGCACGCACTTCTCTCTGTGTTCTTGGCACACTCATTGCTGCAACAGCCCTGATTCTCTCTGGGGTCAGTTGCCTTCCCTCCTTCGAAAAGAGATGACCTAAATAGGTCACTTCTTTTTTACAATACTGTAACTTTGAAAGGGACACTTTGTGGTATAAATCAGACAAATGACGCAATAATGACAATGTTGCTTCTTTGCAGATCTCCTTAGTATCTGCAGCAACTAGCAAATCATCGACATATTGAATGAGAGTGGCGCCATCAGGTAACATAAGAGTGTCAAGTTGTGCTTTGAAAGCCTGACTATAGATAGATGGACTTTCACAATAGCCTTGAGGAGCTCTCTTAAATCTGAAGCTTCGTCCTCCCAAATTGAAGCCAAAAATGTCCATGCTCTCTTCTACAATAGGGATGCTGAAGAAAGCATTTTTCAGGTCTATCACTGAAAACCAAGTGGCTGAAACTGGAATCATTGTCAACAATGCAGTGATATCGGGGACGACTGGAAACTGTGGTACAACTATTTTGTTCACCTCTCTAAGATCAATTACAAACCTATAAACATGTGGCAGAGTAGGGTCACTGTGCTTCAAGACAGGCAAAACAGGACTACTGAAAACGTTGCCTCCTGTCTCTTCAATTACATCCTTCTCAATCAGATCACAAATAATTGCTAACAACGCTTTTTCCCCTTCACTAGAGATCTTGTATTGGGGAATACGTGGCATTTTAACATTGGCTTTTAATGTTATCACATATGGCTGAATTTCCAAAAGACCTACATCATTAGGTCTAGTAGCCCAAAGAGTATTAGGAAGAGACGAAAATTCTGGTGGAAATCTGTCCTTTGACAAATACATTGGTGAAACCACTTTCTTACCCAATGTGAGTTGCACTCCAGAAGGAGAGAAATACAATGCCGCATACAATCTCTTTAACAGATCTAATCCTAACAAGTTCTCACCACAACCTGTCGTCAAAATAAGGGGTGTTTCAAATTTACAAGGTCCAACAGAAAGAGATATAGGGTTAGAAATCGGATTTCTAACTGGGGCGCCGGAAAACCCTACTGATACATTTGTTTCGCCAGACAAAGGTGCGCCAGGGAGTTTTGAGTGCATAATAGAACTCTTGGTAGCACCAGTATCCAACAGAAAAGGTTCTGACACACCTGATGCAATCACCTTAACATAAGGCCCACTCTGATCTACTGGAACTGAAACAACTCCCTCTCTTTGTCTATGGCTGTCCTAGCAATCATTAATGTCCAAATGCTCATCCTCTGTATAGTAATCATCAGTATAGTACTGAGCCGTCCTACCAGATGCATTAACCTGTTGATCAAATCTGTTCATTGAGTTTTGAGGGGGGAATGGGCGCGCGCTCTGGGGAACATATCCACGTCCTCTTCCTCTAGGTGCTTGTGGAACACCTCGACCTCTTAAACCAGAAGTACCATTTGCGCGCTGTAGCAAAGCAGGGCAACTATACTTGAAATGACCCTCTTCCTTGCAATATGAACACTGATTGGGACCTACTGGGATACGTGGTTGAGCATACTCGGCTCTTTGCGAGTTTCTCTGAAACGGTTGGGGCTGATAGTTATTCTGATAGTTGTTCTGATAGTTACTCTGTGCACCACTATTTTGACCGCCACGTGGCAGGTACGCTTGTTATAACAGAACCTTCGTTTTCAATTCTTTAGTTTTCTTCTCTACTCTATCTCTCTCATCTTTATCTCTATTTTCGTAGTACTGTGCAGTAGCCAATATCTGTGCTGAAGAGGAAACTGCCCAAGAACTTTCTGAATCTTTTAACTTTTTACACAACTCAGGAAGCAGATTATGCACAAATTTATCGACGAACAAACGTTGACCACCTTCCGTGCTCATATCTTGACCACTGTGGTCCACAAACGTTTCTTCAAACCTGGTGAAGAAATCTGATACCGTTTCTTCTTTCTTTTGCTTACATGCAGACAATTTATCCCAGTTTACACGCATCGCAGGCATTATAGTTTTCATGTAATCAATAATCCTACCAGGAAGCTCTGTCACTAAAGGCTCAGGTTTAGCACCACCAATTTGTCGGGCATCTGCAGCAGCAATATTAGCCCATGTGTCACCTAACTCTTGAGCATGGTCTGTATGGCGAATCTTTCCCCATAAAGGCTGTGGAACAACATTCCCAAACAACATGTCTATGTCAGCTAAATTCATAATGCAAGACCCCGCAGTCAGTGACAATTCCTTGTAATACCCTGTAGGATTCTTACGGGGATCAGGCAATGTCTGCTTAAGGGCTAAAACTTCAGCTCGCTTCCATGGAACGTGTACCCATACACGCTGGAAATGAGGCAGGACAGGTGGATTAGCATTTGGGTCCCCTTCCCTCCATTGTGGGGGAACTTCTCTCATGGGGTACTGTTTCCCTTTCTTTTTAGCAGAAGAATCATATTTAAACAATAACCTGGAAACACCTTCAGTCCTAAACGACAATAACATCGCAACTGCTTTCTCAACATCTGAACCCACAATCAAACCTGTCGCAAAATCGAACCGTACACGACACAACTTAGGCGGATTGGGCTCCAAACCATTTTCCTCTAAATCCTCAGAAAGAAAAGTACACATTTTCTCAAAAACGTATCTCTGTTTCGGTTCTTCCCACTGATGGAAGACATCCATAACAGACTCTAGTTCATATCTCGCTGGTTCAGTAACCCAATCATGTGCCAAATAATTCAGTGTCTCTTTCTCCCTACCATCAGGCAATTGGCTACACAATTGTTTACGCTCTGAAACTGGGGTCGTAGCTAATGACCCAAAGAGAGGGGATAAAAGACTAGTCACAGTGTTTGTCATTCTCTGACGGATAGAGGGAGAGGTTGACAAATGAACAGGAGGAAAAACAGAATGAGACAAGGCAGAGACAGAAGCAGCGTCAGAAACAATACCAGGAGTGGTAGTCGCTATAGTAGTCAAAGTTGTAGGAAGTAAAGGCAGAGCAGATGTCAAAGCCGGTGGCCCTTGAGGAGGCTGCACCGGAGGAATAGGAACCAACTGAAGAATAGCTGGTGGGTGCTGTGGAGGAGCAGGAGGCAATGCAACCACTGGTTGTGCAACTAGAGGTTGCGGAGGTGCCGTGGCATTCTGCGCATAGGGTGGTGGCGAACTTAGCAAATGCGACATTAGGGGATCTTTTTCAGAGTCTTTTGCTGCATCTTGCTGAAGAGGCGGCAAAACTGGATAGCATTTATCTACTGTCATTTTATGTCGCCTATGCAACTGCTCATTCAACTGTTCTACTTCGTTACCTTTAAACTGTATAGCAGCTTGCATAATCGAAATACCTTTTTCTCTCTTATTTTTCTTAGCTAATTTAATTTCCTTTTGCTTGGCTTCCTTACGCCATAAGCGGAAAGAATCAAACATTGCCGGCTGGGCTTTCTTCTTAAAAAGTCTAACTTCGAGGTTATCTAAGATTTCTGTGTCAAAGCTACCATTTTGGGGCCATTTTAAAACACCATCTTTTCTGGTGTAACGGATCCATACTTCATTATATATGATGGGGCCTACTCCGTGCTTCACATATAGTTCATAGGTTGGAGTTCCAATCGGAGGAACTGGACATGAGTCCTCCAACCGGGAGTCCCTTTTACAACCAAGACAAAACAAATTTCCAAGTCTGCTAAGACCAGGCATCTTCGCTCACTAGTCTAGCTTCAAACTTCAAAGGATTATCGTTTACGATAGTCTCGTGAATACACGAGTCCTTCGGCTTTGGTACTTGCAAGTTCCAAATCAAAGTGATCCCGAAGGGATACCAAACCAAATGTCCAACTAAGGACCAAACCAAGTGTCCAACTAAGGACTGGGAGACGCTCCACTTATACTTAACTGAAAATATCGATGACGTCACCAGGCTTGGACCGGTACCGCTGGTATCGCCCCACGTTGGGCGCCAACTGAGGTACTGGGTTTTTCAGAACCGGTACTGATCCGGTAACCCAGTGGTGCCAGGGTACACCCAAAGACCTCGGGTACTTTCCTGATTCAGACCACAGAAACTCAGAGTCTTCTAGGTGAAGTCAAAGATCGAATTTATTGGCTGCAACCAAGTAACAAGCGTCCTAGAAGTACAACAGCACGGTTTGTATGTTCTCAGGAGACTGTGTTTCAATGCAAAGTCAGGTTTCCTTATATACAGTTTTTTAAGCTTCAGGCAAACATTCTTGACATTTTGGTTGGTCATTCACATGTTTTCACTACAAAGGAAAAAACAGTGTCATGATGAAACCTCATATTTCATGTCATCCAACCCATAATAAATTACCCGGCAAGGCCTAGTATTTTACATCAGATAAGTGTGGACCCCCAATAAAAACGGGCACCTCCCCCTCATAAAGTAAGAAGAAGAAAAGAGCAGGTGCAGGTGTGAGCAAGATTAGGCAGGGTGTGTGAGCGATAATAAGGGTTTTATGGCATGGTGTGCCTTGATGCTATCTGATTCGGCCACTGGGAGAGGGACTGACCAAACAGGTTTGGCCTGAGGCAATGGTTCCAGCTTGCCCAGGTCAGAGAAAAGTCAATCAAGGTGTACGTGTCCTTGGAATCAAATCTGACTGTATTATAAGCCTATGTGAGGGCAACTTTTAAAAATGGCTGCCGTGTATAAAATGGGAGCCATGAGTGCAGGACGAAAATGGCGATTTCGAGGTGAAAACGCTGCTGGAATTGAGCGAAAATGCTCATGCTTAGTGTACTAGTCATTATCGGTCTTTTGATACTAAAATCGTACTGCTGTGGCAAAGTAAATTACATGGGTCCAGAATTTTTAGAACCACAACTGGGTTGTCTGGAAACCCTCAGAAGGCTGGTATGGCAACACTGGGGGTCCTCTAAGGAGCCCCCAGAGTGCATGGAATCATACAACCAATGCATGCAGAAGCCTTGGTTTATGATTCCAACATGTTTGATATCAAATATGCCTATGTTCGGAGTTACCATTATGTAGCTGGACATAAGTAGTGACCTATGTCCAGTACACATGTAAAATGGCGTCCACGCACTCACGGAGTCTGGGAAAATGGGCCTGGAGTTTGTGGGGGCACCTCTGCTAGTGCAGGGGTGCCCTCACTCACAGGTACTTGGCACTCTGCCTTTTGGGCTAGAAGGCCTGCCATAGGGTTGTGACTTATAAGTGACCTGGTGTAGTGAAAAATGGCAGTGAAAGGGTGCTTGCACCTTTTCACGCAGGCTACAATGGCAGTCCTGCAGAACTATATGCCACAGCCCATAGGGATCCCCTGGAACCCCAATGCCCTGGGTACCTAGGGACCACATACCAGGGACTTATAATGGGGCACCACTGTGCCAATTGTGTGTGAAATATAGAGTTTTGGGAGAGAGAGCATAATCACTGGGGTCCTGGTTAGCAGGATCCCAGTGAACACAGTCAAACAGGCTGACATCAGGCAGAAAATGGGGGTAACCATGCCAAGAAAGAGTGTACTTTCCTACAACAGTAGAAAAGTTCCTCGTGAACTCAATTCCTAAATCTATACCTGGTGCCTCTCCATCTTATTTTTGGACCTGCCTAAGTACATCAGGGAGAACTGCCAATGAATGTCTGCCATGTGTGATAGTGCAAATCCAAGTAAAGATGCTTCCCAAAGTGTTACATTCCTCTTCAGGTGGCACCATCCCAAGAGGAGCACACATAGTCCCTCATTATGACTCAGAAAATTCTAGCTGACTGTATACGAGTAGTCCCATGCCTAATACATATGTATCCACCTGATCCATGTGGAGTTTGTACAATGTTATTCCACTCTGCATCACTCCACTCTATGCCACTCCACTCCATGCCACTTCACAGTACCTTATTCCACTCAATGTCACTCCACTCAAAGCCACATCCACTCCAAGTCATTCCACTCTACCCCACTCCACCCTATGCCACTCCGCTGTACACTATTCCACTCTATGCTACTCCACTGTACACTATTCTAATCTACGCCACTCTACTGTGAACCTTTCCACTCTACAACATGCTACCACACTGTACAACACTCCACACTATGACAGACCACTGTACGACAGTCCACTTTCTGACATTCCACTGAATAACACTCTTTTACACTCTATGCCACTCCATTCTACGTTACTTCACTTTATGCCACTCAACTCTAAGCTACTCCATTCTATGCCCCTGTGCCCCTACACTTTGACACAGAACTCTAAGACACAATGCCCTACTGTATGACACACCACTCCACACTACTCTACGACACCTCTCTCCACCCACAACTGCCCAACTCTACGAAACACCACTCCACTCTGTCACTCAATGCTACATCACTATATTCTATACCACTCCACCGTATATTATTCTACCTCTACACCAGTCCACTCTATGGCACTCCATTCTACTCCACTCCACAGCACACTTTACCACTCCATACCTTTCCACTGTACGCCACTTCACTCTACTATATGACACACCACTCACTCTATGCTACTCTATGCTATTCAACTCTAGGCCATTCCACTTCACGCCACTCCACTATGTATTCCACTGTACACTATTCCACTCTTTGCCACTCCACTCAATTGCATTTTACTCCATGCCGCTCCACTCTATGGCACTCCACTCTACCCTATTCTACTCTACATTATTCCATCAACAGTACACCACTTCATTCTATGCAGCTCCATTGTACTCCTCTCTATGACACTGTTTTCTATTCTACAACACGTTTTGTTTCTCCACTCTACCACACTGCACTCCACTCTGTGGCACCACACTGTGAAACACTCTAATCCATTATATGCCAATTGTAGGAAAGTAGCATATTTCTAGCATGGTTACCCCCACTTTTGGCCTGTTTGTGTGTGTCAGTGTATTTTTACTGTGTCACTGGGATCCTGCTAGCCAGGACCCAGTGCTCATAGATAAAAACATATATGACAGTGTGTTTTGCCTGTCCCACTGGGATCCTGCTAGCCAGGTCCCCAGTGCTCATAGTTTATGGCCTCATGTGTATAACTGTGTAGTGCCTAACTGTGTCACTGAGGCTCTGCTAACCAGAACCTCAGTGATTATGCTCTCTCAACATTTAAATGTGTGACTGTAGGCTAGTGAATTTATTTACCTATTTCAGTTGGCACACTGGACCCCCTTAAAAGTCCCTAGTAAGTGGTACCTAGGTACCCAGGGCACTAGGGTTCCAGGAGATCCAAATGGGCTGCAGCATTTCTTTTGCCACCCATAGGGAGCTCAGACAAACCCTTGCACAGGCCTGCCATTGCAGCTTGTGTGAAATAACGCACACGTTATTTCACAGCCATTTTCACTGCACTTAAGTAACTTATGAGTCACCAATATGTTTAACCTTCACTTGCTGATGGTTAGGTGCAAAGTTACTAAGTGTGAGGGCTCCCTTGCACTAGCAAAGGCGCCCCCACAGAGTTCAGGGCCATTTTTCCAGACTTTGTGAGTGCGAGGACACCGTTACACGCATGCACTACATATAGGTCAATACCTATATGTAGCTTCACAATGGTAACTCCGAATATGGCTATGTAACATGTCTAAGATCATGGAATTGTCCCTCATTCCAAATCTGGTATTGGGGAGCCAATCCCATGCATCCTGGGGGCTCCACCATGGACCCCAAGTACTGCCAAACCAGCTCTCTGAGGCTTGCACTGCAGCTACAGCTGCTGTCACCTCACAGACAGGGTTCTGCCCTCCTGGGGTCTGGACAGCCCAGATCCAGGAAGGCAGAACAAAGCATTTCCTCTGAGAGCAGGGTGTTACACCCTCTCCCTTTGGAAATAGGTGTTAAAGTCTGGGGAGGGGTAACCTCCCTCAGCCTCTGGAAATACTTTGAAGGGCACAGATGGTGCCCTCTTTGCATAAGCCTGTCTACACCGGTTCAGGGATCCCTTTTCACCTGTTCTGGCACGAAACTGGACAAAGGAAAGGGGAGTGACCACTCCCCTGTCCATCACCACCCTAGGGGTGGTGCCCAGAGCCCCTCCAGTGTGTCCCAGACTTCAGCCATCTTGCTTTGCAAGGTGTGAGGGCACTCTGGAGGCCTCTGAGTGGCCAGTGCCCGCAGGCGATGTCAGAGTCCCCTCCTGATAGGTGCATACCTGGGTAGGTAGCCAATCCCCCTCTCAGGGCTATTTAGGGTCTCTCCTGTGGGTTCTCTTCAGATTCTGCTTGCAAGTTTCCTTCAGGAATCCTCTGCAACAAATTCAGCATCCTCTGACCTCGATCAACTGCAGCCTGCTCCAAGAAACACTGTAACTGCAACAAAGTATCCACAAGAGATACTTTTCTTCAGCAACCTCAGCTCCAAGTCAGCAACTGGCACAGTTTCCATGGTGTGCACGCTCTTAGGACTCCCTGTCTTCATCCTGCACCAGAAGGACCGAAGAAATCTCCCCAGGGGTGACGGAGTCGCTCCCCTGCTCCAGCTTGTACCTTCCAAGACAAAGACTGGTACACTTGACTCCTCCCACAGGAACAAGCGTGCTCCTAAGGACACAGAGGGTGGACATCATCAACATAGACTGTCCTCAGGTCGTGCTGACGCAATTCAGAGGAAGTAAGACCTTGCCTTCCCTGAGAGCGATGGTACCCCTGTGTACTGCATCTTCTTCACCTTTTGAGGCCTCTGTGCACTATTTGCAAAACTCCTTCATGCACAGCCTGGCCCAGGTCCCCAGCACCCCATCCTGTGACACTCAACTTGCAGATTTGTTCTCCGGCGGCATGGGACCTTCATTTGTTGTGCTGCATCAACTGCGTTTTGTACCTCTTTTGTTCCAATGTCCTGGGACCTCCGGGAGTGCTGGTTGGCATCCTGAGGGCTCTCTAAAGTGCTGAGAGCCACCTCTTCCTCCTCACACAGAGTTGAGGTCCCCAGGTCCCTCCTGGGTCCATCCAGCCCTATTTTGACGCAAAACACACTTTTGTCATATCCAAGGCTTGTTGGTGACTTCCAACACAAATTCACATCTGCAATGATCTTCACAACTAGGGACATCCTTTGCATCATGCAGGAAACCGCAGGCATCTTCCTAGGGCGCATTTCTCCAGTCTTCGACTAACTGTGGTCTCTTCTTTTGCACCCCATTCTGGGTTGGCAGGGGTCCTGTCCTTCCTGAAACTTCTTTCGACTTCTGGACTTGGTCCCCTTCCTTTGCAGGTCTTCAGGTCCAGGAATCCAGCAGTTGTTCTTTGCAGACTTGGTTGGCAGCTGCAAAATCCCAATCACGAGGTGTAGTGTGTCCTAAGGAAACTTGAAGTACTTTACTCCTGCTTTTCTGAGCTCTGGGGTGGGGTAATTCACTTACCTTTACTGTAATCTTACTCTCCCAGTGATTCTGCACACACTACATTTGTCTTGGGGGGAATTTGTGATTCAAACTCCATTTTTTTAGTATATGGTTTGTTTTGCCCCTAGACCTATTTTCTCCCATTGGAATCTATAGCAGTTCCTATTGTTTGCGTTGTTGTATGACTATTTACTTGTCTAATTTTGGTGTCTAGTGTATATATTGTGTATAACACTTACCTCCAGAAGGAGTATTGTTTTGAAGATATTTTTAGTACTGTGTCACTGTAACAGGGTCACAACATCCCCGTGTTCCGAAAACCCTATGGGGCCACTGTGTACATACCCCGGGGGTACCTTGGCATGGGCCGGTACTTGGAACGCTAATCCGGATGTCCGCTTGGGAATAACCCAAAAGGAAACCGGAACTGTGAAGGGGCTGCACTCAGAAAGAATTGGAACAGAGACGGAAGGTGAAGGAGAAGAGGACGAGAGAGCAAGCGGAACGTTTTCCGAATGTTCGGAGCCAGCAGCTGAGAGGAGCGACAATGAGAGCAAACCAGGTTCCACGTACCGGGATGCAGAGGCAATCGAGGATCCAGCACCTTGGACTGGAAACGCGGAAACTCCCAGCCACATCCCCGGAGGGACGTGGCTACTTCAGGTGCTTATCCGTATTTCTGGCACATTGGGTTATTGGCAGATGTGGGGAGGTGGGAGGAGGGACGAAGGGTGCTAAAGGAAAAGAGAGAGGGAGAGAAAGAGAACCGGGCACTTGGGAGCACTGCGAAGTATGGCGCACAGAGCCCTGCACGTTTCATGGACATCGTGGCTAATTTGCTTTGTCCTACTCACTTCCCCTTCCCTGCACGCTCCTTGCACAATAACCTTTTTCCCTTTTTCCCCCCACTCCTCTGTGACAATCACTGTGGAAGACAGGTGTAAAGAAACGAAACACTTACCTTGTTTTCCCTGATACTTCTCTTCCCACGCGACACCACCACACCGCGACTGGGACAACCGACCTAGAAGAAAGAAAACACAGTTGGTGAGAGAAAGGAATCAAGAGACATGGTGTGAGAAGGTAGCCTCTTTCTAGCCTTGTTACCCCCACTTTTGGCCTGTTTGTGAGTGTATGTCACGATGTTTGTCACTGTTTTCACTGTCTCACTGGGATCCTAATGGCTAGGCCTCAGTGCTCATAGTGAAAAAACACTATGGTTTCAGTATGGTTGTTATGTGTCACTGGGATCCTGCTAGTCAGGACCCCAGTGCTCATAGGTTTGTGGCCTATATGTATGTGTCACTGGGACCCTGTCACACAGGGCCCCAGTGCTCATAGGTGTGCATGTATATGTTCCCTGTGTGGTGCCTAACTGTCTCACTGAGGCTCTGCTAACCAGAACCTCAGTGGTTATGCTCTCTCATTACTTTCAAATTGTCACTAACAGGCTAGTGACCATTTTTACCAATTTACATTGGCTTACTGGAACACCCTTATAATTCCCTAGTATATGGTACTGAGGTACCCAGGGTATTGGGGTTCCAGGAGATCCCTATGGGCTGCAGCATTTCTTTTGCCACCCATAGGGAGCTCTGACAATTCTTACACAGGCCTGCCACTGCAGCCTGAGTGAAATAACGTCCACGTTATTTCACAGCCATTTTACACTGCACTTAAGTAACTTATAAGTCACCTATATGTCTAACCTTTACCTGGTAAAGGTTAGGTGCAAAGTTACTTAGTGTGAGGGCACCCTGGCACTAGCCAAGGTGCCCCCACATTGTTCAGAGCCAATTCACTGAACTTTGTGAGTGCGGGGACACCATTACACGCGTGCACTACATATAGGTCACTACCTATATGTAGCTTCACCATGGTAACTCCGAATATGGCCATGTAACATGTCTATGATCATGGAATTGCCCCCTCTATGCCATCCTGGCATTGTTGGTACAATTCCATGATCCCAGTGGTCTGTAGCACAGACCCTGGTACTGCCAGACTGCCCTTCCTGGGGTTTCACTGCAGCTGCTGCTGCTGCCAACCCCTCAGACAGGCAGCTGCCCTCCTGGGGTCCAGCCAGGCCTGGCCCAGGATGGCAGAACAAAGAACTTCCTCTGAGAGAGGGTGTGACACCCTCTCCCTTTGGAAAATGGTGTGAAGGCAGGGGAGGAGTAGCCTCCCCCAGCCTCTGGAAATGCTTTGTTGGGCACAGATGTGCCCAATTCTGCATAAGCCAGTCTACACCGGTTCAGGGACCCCTTAGCCCCTGCTCTGGCGCGAAACTGGACAAAGGAAAGGGGAGTGACCACTCCCCTGACCTGCACCTCCCCTGGGAGGTGTCCAGAGCTCCTCCAGTGTGCTCCAGACCTCTGCCATCTTGGAAACAAAGGTGCTGCTGGCACACTGGACTGCTCTGAGTGGCCAGGGCCACCAGGTGACGTCAGAGACTCCTGCTGATAGGCTCCTTCAGGTGTTAGTAGCCTTTCCTCTCTCCTAGGTAGCCAAACCCTCTTTTCTGGCTATTTAGGGTCTCTGTCTCTGGGGAAACTTTAGATAACGAATGCAAGAGCTCATCCGAGTTCCTCTGCATCTCCCTCTTCACCTTCTGATAAGGAAACGACCGCTGACCGCGCTGGAAGCCTGCAAACCTGCAACATAGTAGCAAAGACGACTACTGCAACTCTGTAACGCTGATCCTGCCGCCTTCTCGACTGTTTTCCTGCTTGTGCATGCTGTGGGGGTAGCCTGCCTCCTCTCTGCACCAGAAGCTCCGAAGAAATCTCCCGTGGGTCGACGGAATCTTCCCCCTGCAACCGCAGGCACCAAAAAGCTGCATTACCGGTCCCTTGGGTCTCCTCTCAGCACGACGAGCGAGGTCCCTCGAATCCAGCAACGCTGTCCAAGTGACCCCCACAGTCCAGTGACTCTTCAGCCCAAGTTTGGTGGAGGTAAGTCCTTGCCTCACCTCGCTGGGCTGCATTGCTGGGAACCGCAACTTTGCAGCTACTCCGGCCCCTGTGCACTTCCGGCGGAAATCCTTCGTGCACAGCCCAGCCTGGGTCCACGGCACTCTAACCTGCATTGCACGACTTTCTAAGTTGGTCTCCGGCGACGTGGGACTCCTTTGTGCAACTTCGGCGAGCACCGTTTCACGCATCCTCGTAGTGCCTGTTTCTGGCACTTCTCCGGGTGCTACCTGCTTCAGTGAGGGCTCTTTGTCTTGCTCGACGTCCCTTCTCTCTGCAGGTCCAATTTGCGACCTCCTGGTCCCTCCTGGGCCCCAGCAGCGTCCAAAAACGCCAAACGATTTGCGTGTAGCAAGGCTTGTTGGCGTCCTTCCGGCGGGAAAACACTTCTGCACGACTCTCCAAGGCGAGAGGGATCTGTCCACCAAAGGGGAAGACTCTAGCCCTTTTCGTTCCTGCAGAAACCTCAGCTTCTTCTGTCCAGTCGAAGCTTCTTTGCACCCGCAGCTGGCATTTCCTGGGCATCTGCCCATCTCCGACTTGCTTGTGACTTTTGGACTTGGTCCCCTTGTTCCACAGGTACCCTAGATTGGAAATCCACAGTTGTTGCACTGCTGGTTTGTGTCTTTCCTGCATTATTCCTCTAACACGACTCTTTTGTCCTTAGGGGAACTTTAGTGCACTTTGCACTCACTTTTCAGGGTCTTGGGGAGGGTTATTTTACTAACTCTCACTATTTTCTAATAGTCCCAGCGACCCTCTACAAGGTCACATAGGTTTGGGGTCCATTCGTGGTTCGCATTCCACTTCTGGAGTATATGGTTTGTGTTGCCCCTATCCCTATGTTTCCCCATTGCATCCTATTGTAACTATACATTGTTTGCACTGTTTTCTAAGACTATACTGCATATTTTTGCTATTGTGTACATATATCTTGTGTATATTTCCTATCCTCTCACTGAGGGTACACTCTAAGATACTTTGGCATATTGTCATAAAAATAAAGTACCTTTATTTTTAGTATAACTGTGTATTGTGTTTTCTTATGATATTGTGCATATGACACTAAGTGGTACTGTAGTAGCTTCACACGTCTCCTAGTTCAGCCTAAGCTGCTCTGCTAAGCTACCATTATCTATCAGCCTAAGCTGCTAGACACCCTATACACTAATAAGGGATAACTGGGCCTGGTGCAAGGTGCAAGTACCCCTTGGTACTCATTACAAGCCAGTCCAGCCTCCTACATTGGTTGTGCAGTGGTGGGATAAGTGCTTGAGACTACTTACCACTCTTGTCATTGTACTTTTCATAAGAGAAAAATTTACAAAACAAGGTCAGTGTATATACACATAGCCAAAAAGTTTTGCATTTCCTCTTTTCACTCTTTTCTAAGTGCTGAAAAGTACTCCTAAACTTTCAAAAAGTTCTTAAAAGTTTAAAAAGTTTTTTTCTGTCTTTCCAAAAAGTTCTGAAAACTTTTTTCTCTTTTTCTATCACTTTAACTCTCTCTAAAAAATGTCTGGCACAGGCAAAAATGTTGAACTGTCCAAACTTGCATATGATCACCTTAGCTGGAAAGGAGCAAGGAGTCTCTGCATAGAGAGAGGTTTGAGTGTAGGGAAGAATCCTTCCTTAGAACTGTTAATTAATATGGTTAGAGTACAGGATAAGGCCATAAGTGCCAAATCTGGTGAAAAAGTAGCTAATGGTTCTCAATCTGATCCAGGGACTCCCCCAGGAAAAGGTTCAGGAAAGAAACTTCTCAGCCTGCCCATTACTAGACAGTCTAGCATAGTTGGTACAGAGGTTGAATCACACCATACTGATGGTGTGCTCTCACATTATACTGGTAGCCAAGCTGTTAGGGTGCCCTCTGTAAGGGACAGGTCTCCTTCTGTTCATTCCCATCATACCTCTGTATCTAGAAATGTCCCTCCCACCCACCCTGATGACAGATTGTTAGAAAGGGAGCTCAATAGATTGAGAGTGGAACAAACCAGACTGAAGCTCAAGAAGCAACAGCTGGATTTGGATAGACAGTCTTTAGAATTAGAGAAGGAAAGACAGAAGTTGGGTTTAGATACCCATGGTGGCAGCAGCAGTATTCCCCATAGTCATCCTGCAAAAGAGCATGATTCCAGGAATCTGCACAAGATAGTTCCCCCTTATAAGGAGGGGGATGACATTAACAAGTGGTTTGCTGCACTTGAGAGGGCCTGTGCTGTACAGGATGTCCCTCAAAGGCAGTGGGCTGCTATCCTATGGCTATCATTTAGTGGAAAAGGTAGGGATAGGCTCCTTACTGTGAAAGAAAATGATGCCAATAATTTCAAAGTTCTTAAGAATGCACTCCTGGATGGTTATGGCTTAACCACTGAACAGTACAGGATAAAGTTCAGAGAGACCAAAAAGGAGTCTTCACAAGACTGGGTTGATTTCATTGACCAGGCAGTGAAGGCCTTGGAGGGGTGGTTACATGGCAGTAAAGTTACTGATTATGAAAGCCTGTATAACACAATCCTGAGAGAGCATATACTTAATAATTGTGTGTCTGATGTGTTGCACCAGTACCTGGTAGACTCTGATCTGACCTCTCCCCAAGAATTGGGAAAGAAGGCAGACAAATGGGTCAGAACAAGGGTGAACAGAAAAGTTCATACAGGGGGTGACATAGATGGCAATAAGAAGAAAGATGGTGAAAAATCTCAAGATAAGCATGGGGATAAGGGTAAAACCAAAGATCCCACTTCAAATCTTAAACACTCTTCAGAGGGTGGGGATAAAACAAATTCTTCCTCTTCTTCCCAACCTGCACACATTAAAAAGCCTTGGTGCTTTGTGTGTAAAAACAGAGGCCATAGGCCAGGGGATAAGTCCTGTCCAGGTAAACCCCCTGAGCCTACCACCACTAATACATCAAGCTCTAGTGCCCCTAGCAGTAGTGGTACTAGTGGTGGGACTGCTGGCAACAGTCAAGCAAAGGGTGTAGTTGGGTTCACTTATGGGTCCATAGTGGAAACTGATGTCATCAGTCCCAAGACAGTTTCTGTCACACCTAGTGGCATTGGCCTTGCCACACTGGCTGCTTGTCCCCTTACAATGGATAAGTACAGGCAGACAGTTTCAATAAATGGTGTTGAGGCCTTGGCCTACAGGGACACAGGTGCCAGTTTCACTTTGGTGACTGAAAACCTAGTGCCTCCTGAACAACACATCATTGGACAACAATATAAGATTATTGATGTCCATAACTCCACTAAGTTTCTTCCCTTAGCTATAATTCAGTTTAGTTGGGGTGGAGTTACTGGCCCTAAGCAGGTGGTGGTATCACCTAGCTTACCTGTAGACTGTCTCTTAGGTAATGACCTAGAGGCCTCAGGTTGGGCTGATGTAGAGTTTTATGCCCATGCAGCCATGCTGGGCATCCCTGAGGAATTGTTCCCTCTCATTTCAAGTGAAATGAAAAAGCAAAGGAGAGAAGGCCTGAAAACTCAGGATCCCTCTCCATCAACAGGTAAAAAGGGTATCACAGTATCCCCTAACCACCCTACCATTCAGGATACTATTCCTGTGGTGGGAGAAACCTCTCCTGGGGTGGCACCTGTTCCAAGGGAATCATCAGCTGGCAAAGCTGGACTCCCTGAGGTGGAAGTACCTCTCTGTGGGATAACTAACATTGGTGAGAAAAAGAGCACCATTTTAGTTAACATGGAGCATCCCTCCAACCCTCCCAGAGAAACTTTAGTGCAGAAACTCTGCACTGCCTCACAACACTTAGGACAGCATCCCTGCCCTAGTGTGGAGCTGATAGGACAGCATCCCTGCCCTGCTCCAACCCAAGAGAAACAGCATCCCTGTTCTCTCTTCCAGCCATATGGACAAAGTTTTTGCCCAGCTATGGCTTTTCTGAGACAGCATCCCTGTCTGGCATTTCCATCACTACAAATAGGTTCAGTGGACAATTCCCACTGCTCTAAACTAAAACTTACTGATAGAAACTCTGAAAATACATCTTCACATTGTTGCTTAGCTAAAAAACTTCAAACAGGGTGGTTTACATCCCCACAGGGAAGTAACCATATAGTGGATGATAAAGGGAGTAACCAGTCTATTGCAGAGCTACTCTCTACTTATCACCTCTTAGACAATAAAGTCTCAACTGGCCAAGGTTAGCCTTATTGTCCTTCGTTTGGGGGGGGGGGTTGTGTGAGAAGGTAGCCTCTTTCTAGCCTTGTTACCCCCACTTTTGGCCTGTTTGTGAGTGTATGTCAGGATGTTTGTCACTGTTTTCACTGTCTCACTGGGATCCTAATGGCTAGGCCTCAGTGCTCATAGTGAAAACACTATGGTTTCAGTATGGTTGTTATGTGTCACTGGGATCCTGCTAGTCAGGACCCCAGTGCTCATAGGTTTGTGGCCTATATGTATGTGTCACTGGGACCCTGTCACACAGGGCCCCAGTGCTCATAGGTGTGCATGTATATGTTCCCTGTGTGGTGCCTAACTGTCTCACTGAGGCTCTGCTAACCAGAACCTCAGTGGTTATGCTCTCTCATTACTTTCAAATTGTCACTAACAGGCTAGTGACCATTTTTACCAATTTACATTGGCTTACTGGAACACCCTTATAATTCCCTAGTACATGGTACTGAGGTACCCAGGGTATTGTGGTTCCAGGAGATCCCTATGGGCTGCAGCATTTCTTTTGCCACCCATAGGGAGCTCTGACAATTCTTACACAGGCCTGCCACTGCAGCCTGAGTGAAATAACGTCCACGTTATTTCACAGCCATTTTACACTGCACTTAAGTAACTTATAAGTCACCTATATGTCTAACCTTTACCTGGTAAAGGTTAGGTACAAAGTTACTTAGTGTGAGGGCACCCTGGCACTAGCCAAGGTGCCCCCACATTGTTCAGAGCCAATTCACTGAACTTTGTGAGTGCGGGGACACCATTACACGCGTGCACTACATATAGGTCACTACCTATATGTAGCTTCACCATGGTAACTCCGAACATGGCCATGTAACATGTCTATGATCATGGAATTGCCCCCTCTATGCCATCCTGGCATTGTTGGTACAATTCCATGATCCCAGTGGTCTGTAGCACAGACCCTGGTAGTGCCAGACTGCCCTTCCTGGGGTTTCACTGCAGCTGCTGCTGCTGCCAACCCCTCAGACAGGCAGCTGCCCTCCTGGGGTCCACCCAGGCCTGGCCCAGGATGGCAGAACAAAGAACTTCCTCTGAGAGAGGGTGTGACACCCTCTCCCTTTGGAAAATGGTGTGAAGGCAGGGGAGGAGTAGCCTCCCCCAGCCTCTGGAAATGCTTTGTTGGGCACAGATGTGCCCAATTCTGCATAAGCCAGTCTACACCGGTTCAGGGACCCCTTAGCCCCTGCTCTGGCGCGAAACTGGACAAAGGAAAGGGGAGTGACCACTCCCCTGACCTGCACCTCCCCTGGGAGGTGTCCAGAGCTCCTCCAGTGTGCTCCAGACCTCTGCCATCTTGGAAACAGAGGTGCTGCTGGCACACTGGACTGCTCTGAGTGGCCAGGGCCACCAGGTGACGTCAGAGACTCCTGCTGATAGGCTCCTTCAGGTGTTAGTAGCCTTTCCTCTCTCCTAGGTAGCCAAACCCTCTTTTCTGGCTATTTAGGGTCTCTGTCTCTGGGGAAACTTTAGATAACGAATGCAAGAGCTCATCTGAGTTCCTCTGCATCTCCCTCTTCACCTTCTGATAAGGAAACGACCGCTGACCGCGCTGGAAGCCTGCAAACCTGCAACATAGTAGCAAAGACGACTACTGCAACTCTGTAACGCTGATCCTGCCGCCTTCTCGACTGTTTTCCTGCTTGTGAATGCTGTGGGGGTAGCCTGCCTCCTCTCTGCACCAGAAACTCCGAAGAAATCTCCCGTGGGTCGACGGAATCTTCCCCCTGCAACCGCAGGCACCAAAAAGCTGCATTACCGGTCCCTTGGGTCTCCTCTCAGCACGACGAGCGAGGTCCCTCGAATCCAGTGACGCTGTCCAAGTGACCCCCACAGTCCAGTGACTCTTCAGCCCAAGTTTGGTGGAGGTAAGTCCTTGCCTCACCTCGCTGGGCTGCATTGCTGGGAACCGCGACTTTGCAGCTACTCCGGCCCCTGTGCACTTCCGGCGGAAATCCTTCGTGCACAGCCAAGCCTGGGTCCACGGCACTCTAACCTGCATTGCACGACTTTCTAAGTTGGTCTCCGGCGACGTGGGACTCCTTTGTGCAACTTCGGCGAGCACCGTTTCACGCATCCTCGTAGTACCTGTTTCTGGCACTTTTCCGGGTGCTACCTGCTTCAGTGAGGGCTCTTTGTCTTGCTCGACGTCCCCTCTCTCTGCAGGTCCAATGTGCGACCTCCTGGTCCCTCCTGGGCCCCAGCAGCGTCCAAAAACGCCAAACGCACGATTTGCGTGTAGCAAGGCTTGTTGGCGTCCTTCCGGCGGGAAAACACTTCTGCACGACTCTCCAAGGCGAAAGGGATCCGTCCACCAAAGGGGAAGACTCTAGCCCTTTTTGTTCCTGCAGAAACCTCAGCTTCTTCTGTCCAGTCGAAGCTTCTTTGCACCCGCAGCTGGCATTTCCTGGGCGTCTGCCCATCTCCGACTTGCTTGTGACTTTTGGACTTGGTCCCCTTGTTCCACAGGTACCCTAGATTGGAAATCCACAGTTGTTGCACTGCTGGTTTGTGTCTTTCCTGCATTATTCCTCTAACACGACTCTTTTGTCCTTAGGGGAACTTTAGTGCACTTTGCACTCACTTTTCAGGGTCTTGGGGAGGGTTATTTTACTAACGCTCACTATTTTCTAATAGTCCCAGCGACCCTCTACAAGGTCACATAGGTTTGGGGTCCATTCGTGGTTCGCATTCCACTTCTGGAGTATATGGTTTGTGTTGCCCCTATCCCTATGTTTCCCCATTGCATCCTATTGTAACTATACATTGTTTGCACTGTTTTCTAAGACTATACTGCATATTTTTGCTATTGTGTATATATATCTTGTGTATATTTCCTATCCTCTCACTGAGGGTACACTCTAAGATACTTTGGCATATTGTCATAAAAATAAAGTACCTTTATTTTTAGTATAACTGTGTATTGTGTTTTCTTATGATATTGTGCATATGACACTAAGTGGTACTGTAGTAGCTTCACACGTCTCCTAGTTCAGCCTAAGCTGCTCTGCTAAGCTACCATTATCTATCAGCCTAAGCTGCTAGACACCCTATACACTAATAAGGGATAACTGGGCCTGGTGCAAGGTGCAAGTACCCCTTGGTACTCACTACAAGCCAGTCCAGCCTCCTACACATGGACAAAGAATACAATGAAACAGTAGAGTAATGAACTAAAAGAAAAGAGAAGAGGCTGCAAATAAAGAACAGAATCGCAAACAGGACACCGGAACGTATAAGAAGCAGAGAGAAGAACCAGAGAGGAAGAAAAAGGAATGAAAGGATAAGAAAAAAAAAAAGAACAGTTTAATAAGAAAAGAAAGAGAAACGTTTTGTGTTCCCACCTGGAAAGCCTCAGAAAAGAATACTAAAGAAATCTAAAAGAATATTTAGCACAGAAACAGTTCTTGTCTCCTCATTTTTCAAATAAGAACCCCTTTCTTTACAAGGAACCCACAACAATGGTGTCAGAATTGGGATTACCACACATATCGGAAAGAAAGGAGGGATAATCATAACAGAAAAATAAAATGGAAGACAAACCTACATTGGAAGATATGATCCACAAGTTGGCAGAGGGTCAACGTGATCTGGAACTGGTATGGGAGGATCAGCAGAAAGCGGCACGTACCGACCGTGAAACTCTCCAAAACGCACTGATAAGCCAAGCCACAATCATCGCCAACAACCAGTTGGTGCATGAAACAACCCTACGCAAGCTAACTGATACCATAGCCTCAAGCTGAGTCCATCCTAATGTTCTGAGCTCCGTCCTGCAGAAGTTTCAAGAGGGAGAGGATCCAGACCCATTCTTCACTAATTTTGAATGCGTTGCCACATCAGCCAAATGGCCAGAAGACAGGTTGGGACAGTATATTGCCCCACTTTTAATGGGAACTCTCCAAGCAGCATATCAAGCTATCAACCCAGGAAGTAATACTCCATACCCCGACATAAAGAAAGGTATATTACAACCAGCGGGACATGACACAGAATTCTACCGTATTAAGTTTTGGAAAACAAGATGGACTCCGATGGAAAACCCTCGAGCTCTTTACTATAGAATTCAGGATCTGGATCTTTAAATGGCTGGCTCCCATAAGTACAGAGAGAGACAATGTAATTCGGATCATACTACTGGAACAGTTTCTTGAGGTGTAATCCCCACAAACCAGAAATTGGATGAAACAACACCCCAAGGTTGATACCACTATGGCCATAGAACTGGCTTGCACATTTCATCGAGCCCCTGAGTTTCAGTCAGGAAAAGGATCGGTGACAGGCAGTCGTCGGCCCAACCCCACACACTGAGAAAAGCTGGAAAAGGGACCAGAGGAAGCCACCCTGTTGAAACCTATCAACAGACATCCAAATCAGTCACCCTGTGTTACCACTGTGCAGTATGGGGGCACATAGCCCGGAACTGCCCTCACAAGATGGATAAGTCCGAACCTGTGGAAATAGGGGTTACTGGGAAGAGGGTCTTCTTTATAGGTAAAGACGTGCCTCAATATACCCAAGAACTTCTCATAAACGGAAGGGCAACCAGGACCCTTGTTGTCTCTGGGTGTAGTCAGTCAGTAATTCGTGAGAGTTTAGTACCAACCGCTTTATCTACCAGTCAGGAGATGGTTTCCACTTGTTGTATTCACGGGGAAATGAGACAATATCCATTAATAACTGTAATAATTGAGTGGAAAGGACAAATGGAAAGATAAAAAATGGGAGCTCTTCCTCATCTAGTAGAAGAAGCAACTATAGGTACTGACTTTGCCCTTTCCGTCTCCTATTGGATAGTATACAAGAGAAAAACAGAGTAGAGGAATGGTACCCCGAAGCTCCTTTTCCCCAAACTTCCATTCCTCCGGGAAAAGGACCGGTCAAACAGAGCAAAAGACAGAAAAGAGAGGGGAAGAGAACCTTTCAAAAGGAACTCTCATGTAACAAAGCACCCACAGAACATAAATCAGTATTAGCGTCCCTACCACCGTTTAAGCAAAGTCAAATAGAAGACCCCTCCTTACAACATGCATGGGAAGCAGCCATAACTGATGATAGTTGTCTGGTATCCCTACTTTTTGGTTGATAATGGGCTCTTATATAAGGTTACATGGGGGGAAGAACAGGAGAAACAACAACCACTAGTTCCCCAACCATATCGTATTCAGGTGCTACACTTGGCACAGTCTCATGGGAGGAGGTAATTTTGGTCGGGAGAAAACGGAGGAGTACTTGTTGCTACGGTTTTACTGGCCCGGTGTCTTTTCCGATATACACCACTTTTGTCAACAATGTCCTAAGTGTCAGCTGATTAACCTCAGAGCGAATAGGAAAGCACCTCTTTTCTCTTTACCTATTATTGATGTCCCCTTTTCTTGGGCAGGGATGGATCTGGTAGGCCCTCTAGCCGCATCCTCAAAAGGTAACATATATATTCCTGTCCTTGTTTACTATGCTACCAGGTATCCTGAAGCCATGCTTTGAGGAACATGACCACTAAGAACGTAGCACAGGCTATGATTGGTTTCTTTTCAAGGGTAAAATTTCCTGAAGAGCTACTTACGGATCAGGGAACTCGATTCATGTCCAGACTGATGTCGGAGATCTGTCATGTACTTGGGGTAAACCATATCAATACCTCGGTCTATCACCCCCAAACTGATGGCCTAGTTGAGAAGTATAATAGAACCCTAAAACCTCTTTTATGAAAGGTCATAGCCGATTCAGGTAAAAATTGAGATAAGAAGCTACCTCTGGTACTGTACGCCGCAAGAACGTATGTCCAATCATCAACTGGCCATAGCCCTTTCGAGCTGGTTTTCGAGTGACAACCCTGGACCTTATTGGACATGCTGGCAGAAAAGAGGGAGGAATCCGGGGAAGAATAAAAATACATCTTAGACTATACCCAATGTTTGAAAGAACAAATCCACAGTGTATGGGACGATGTTAGAACACACCAGGAGGAGGCCTAAACAAGACAAAAAAGATATTACGATAGGAACACCTCTCTTAGAACATTACAACCAGGAGACCAAGGGCCATATTTATACTTTTTGACGCAAAGCTGCGCCGGCGTAGTTTTGCATCAAAAACTTTACCACCGGCTAACGCCATTTCGATGCGCCGTGCGGGCGTCAAATTTATACTTTGACGCACGGCGGCGCAACCAGCAGGTGGGAGTCATTTTTTTGACGCACATCGCGGCGTCAAGTCGTAAAGGAAAACAACGTTAACACGACGTAAATGACTGTGGGTCGATTTACGACAGCGCAACCCGGAAAGCACTGTTTTTTTTTACCCAATAGCGTCAAAAATACCCGCGAACACTGCCCTTCCAGCAGAGGAGAGCCAAAATGGATCCCAGATGCCACTACAGACCCCAGGAAGATGACAGCAGAGCAGGAACCAGCCAGGATGATCCATACAGGAACCAGGACGTATATAGAAAAAAAAGAAAGTGTTGCTTCAGTGCAGAGGAGCAGGAAATCCTGGTTAAAGAGGTGACGGAACACCAGCACCAACTGTTCATCACCTCTAAGTTGCCAACCAGCAGGAGAGAGGCCATATGGCAACAAATTGTTGACAAGATCAACAGTGTGGCTGAAGTACGCAGAACAGTCATAGAGTGTAAGAAACGCTGGCATGACTGCAAACGTAGGACAAAGGAAAAAATGGCCAGGAACAGGAAGGCAGCACTGCAGACTGGAGTGGGGAGTCCAGCACACCAGGAGGCCCTGGACCACATGGAGGAGATGGTCGCAGCCGTCATCCCTGAGGAGATCGTCACAGGGATTCAAGGACAGGACAGTGCAGACTACCACGAGACAACGCACATTCAAGGAAGTCGCATGGGGAATTATAATGCAATAATGTGGACTGTAAGCAGGGGGGGAAATACCACTACACATTGCATGTAAGTCAGCATATACATGGAGTGGCATGGGTAAAGGGGCATGGCAGGGGGGCATGGCCTGCACAGACAGAAGCTGGGGCACGACATTACACAACACCAACAACAGTCCCATGGGGGCATCCTGTCATGAGAACAATGGAGCTAAGGGAAAGCCTCGACAGGTGGGAAGGCCACTACGTCAAACTTACATCCTGGCACTCGTCAGCCAAAATATCTCCTACATCAACTAGGTCCCTATCAGTAATCCAGTAGCCAAAACAACAACTGCAATGTAACTGCGACAACAGTTGACACTACCACCTCTGATCTCTGTGCAGCACAAGTAGCCAATGGCAGTAACCTCCCCATGGAACATACATACCTAAATTAGGGGGTGAGGATGACATCTGCAACAATCTCCTGATACAAGACAAAGGCCCCAGTACACTCATATGTCAATGCCCATAGTTGTCACATACATCAGCCGAAGTAAACAGCAATAGGAGCCACACAGCACTAAGGACACACACATGCTGCATATGTCAGGGTCCTTCACGTGCCTGGCTAACAAGGCAACATCACAAATGTCATACTGCTCAGACAACAGCATTGAGGAGGGGACACATGCAACTGGTCACTTAAATACACCTGCACAGTCAGAGGACCATATAGGACATTGATACGATAAACAGGGCAATCCAATTAAACACACATTACCCAACATCAGCTGGACACATTAACAATGTCTACATCCATATCACATCATAACATTGCCATGCATAGGATATGCCACATGTCATTTACAATTAAGTCAATGTGAACAATCAGGGATTGGGGCAGGTCCTGAGAGGCAAGTGTGCTGCCAGGGCAATCACAACACCCACAGCCAGTCAAAGGTCTCACCATACCAATAGATATACACGGAGAGTCAAGTAGGACAAAAAGATGGCTATTCCCTATTTGGTACAAAGCAACACCTAGAGGCGATTAGGCAGACAAGTCTGATAACTCTATATCATACACGTGACACACAGGTGGGCCATAGGCCTATAACAATGCCCATATGAAGGACAGCAGATACCAATACCAAACAAGATCACAAAGTGAATTCATCTAAAGGCTGGCATGTTACGGCAAAATTGTCACAACACAGACACACTAATTGTACCCTGTTTCATTGCAGAGGAACATGGATCTCCTGCCGATATGCCTGTCCCTGATTTCCCTGATGACGAGCCCATAAACATTTCCCAGGAGACCATCCAAAAGGTCCTTGAAACCCTCCAGACCCCACCTTCAGTCACAAGGAGGAGCACAGAAGAAGCAGCCATCACAGAAGAACCCCCCACCACCCCAATTGCAAGACCTGCCAGCTCCTACACAGCTGAGGACTCTGACGACACTGGCACCAGCTTTGAAAGAACTGTAGTTGGAGTACAGCAGGAGATGGCCAAGGAGGTGCGGGTGGGGATGCAAAATATGGCAGCCAGCCTTGAGGGGGTGCGCTCGTGCATGATGTCATCTGCAGATCAGGCAGCAGCTATGCAAGCCCTAACATCCATACTGCATGGACTACAAGAAACTATAAAGGCATTCACCACTGCAGTAAGGGAGTTGCCACAACACCTTGCACCTCAAACTTTCCATTGCATGCAAGAATGCAGTCATGACTCCCTCAGAGTCATGGCTGGCTGCATACCATCGTGATGTAGCTGCTATTCTCAAAAACCAGCAGGACCTCCTTGCTGCAGTACTGCCCTTGAGACCTTCACAGGGAGCAGCCACCGGGATGTCTGACTCCACGTCTTCTAACACTGAGGTGTGTGTTGCCCCTTCACAACCAACAACAACAAGGACGAAGCAGGCAACACACACATCAGAAGAAGAAGACATGGAACAGATCACATTCACACGGAAGAGTACCCGGAAGCACTAGTCCCTGCACCATGGCCTACTTAGACCAAGGTCCTACATTTTGTCAAATGCCAGTCTCTCATTACAACTATACTCAATGACTGTTCTGCTAATCACTGTATGACTTGTCAGCATTGCCAGTGAATGTCTCTCTCCTACTAATCGGCAAATCCTGTCCCTCTGCACTGTCTGTTACATCACCCCAGCATGTCAGGAGCATCATCCACACCCCTTCTGTAGGATCACCATGTAAGAATGCATCAGAACGGACTCAGTAAACATGGACAATGTACATTTTGCACTATAGCACCTATCAATAAATAGCACTTGCACACCTAATATGTCTCTGTGTTATTTGACACATCAACTGTGCAGTAGATAACTCTAAAGTGCCTGTGTGACAACCATGTAGCTTGTCAATACAACTGTCCTGACATCATGTAGTCTGATACATCTGTGCAGTGTCCAGGATAGCATCATAGCCTGACCATCCTGAGGAGAATAACTGATGAAGGGACAAACCACACACAATCATGCTGTGTTGGACAGAATAATGCTCCATCTATGGCAATCAAAGTCAACTAATGGTGGCTGAGAAATGTAGGCACCATGCAATACTAAAACATGAAAATATGCAGTATAATCTAAGCAAACACAAGTAAACACAGCATCAATCACCCTTTCTGAGTATACTTCCATGAAGGGAAGTCATGCTGAAGTTTTGCACACATGATCTATGTCAGCAATGAAGAAAACAAGACAAGAGTGTTAACAACACCTCATCTACAAAGATGTCCCTGAACATCACACTGCAGTCCAACCTAATAAATTACCCACAATACCAAGTCTGGAAGCACACTTTGTGATGTAGAATACATACTCATCAACACAAATCCTTGGTGATCCATGTAAACTACTAATGGTGGTTCTATCAAATGGTGGATACTTACCAAGTTAGTACAGGGGTAGCTGCCATTTTAAACCTCTTTTTTCTTCGATGTGGAGCATAGGACCCAAATGTCATAGAAAAACAATCACCTACACTGATGTCAAGGCCATGATCAAGTAGCAGTTAACACATAATACAAAGGGTTAACTATATATTTATTCATATGTATTCACACAAGAGGCAACTAAGGGAAAAGTCATACCTACACTAATCTAACCTGACTACTCCTAACCCACAACTGTCCCTAACTAACCTAATCTAAACTTACTCTACACATATAACGAATCAATCTAAACATCAACCCCCCACCCACCATTATGAGACAGGACACATGCAGGACAACACATACTAACCTACACACATACTATACTATCCTAAACAATCATATAATTATTATTTTCTTTTTTTTTTTTTTTAAATCTAAACAGACAGGAATTCTAACATTGACCCCCACCCACCCACACACTCAAAAATGAAAAATAGAAAGAACAAGGACCCCCCACCCTCCTCCCTAACACTAACTAAGCTAACAACCTATACTAACCTAACACTAATCCCCAAAACCCACCTATCATGATAAAAAGGAAAGAGGAGAGAGGGGAGGGATAAATTTAAATGAATCAAATAAGTCCTAGAGGTTGGCCCTCCGTAGGGTCCGCCTGATGGACCTAACCCTCTTCTTAATGTACGCCACATCCTGGCTCAGCTTGTCCACCTTACGAATGAACTCCTCCATTTTCCTGTCTAAAGCCTGGAATGCCGCAGGGTCAATAGGAGGTGCTGCTGCTGTCTGTGTGCTGGCAGAGGTGCTCGGTGTGGGAGTTGTTGGTAGCCCACTGGACTGTCCTGCAGCTCTGAAATTGCTGGGTCCAGGTCGTGCTGCAGAGGCAGGGACAACTGTCCCCGCCATTGCTGGGGCCACTTGGGGAGAACTGGTCGATGTTGTGGTGGTGGCTGTAGTGGGCAACGTTGGGCCACCCTGTGGTGAGGCCCACCATGCTGCGGAGGCCCGATCCGCCTGGTATTTTCGGGCCATCCGTCGGAACCCCGACTGCACCTGCAGGATGTGCCGGTATCTCATTGCCCGCCTTTCAAAATCATGCCTCTGTGCGGCACTCATGTTTGCAGCTGTGAAGAGAAAGGGCAACTATTTACCATAGGAAATGCATTGGGTGGAATAGCACAATGGGTCAATTGGACATTACTTTTACTGTAGTTGTAACAGCTAATTTCACCACATAGATCATTGAAAGTCTCAGAGGAATTACATGGGAAGCCTGCATACAAAAGGGCATCTCACACCTAGCATATCCATGTCTCTACAAGATAGGTGACATCAGCCTAAACTTCTCATCCAAATAATTGGTAATGCAGCTGACATTATGGCTGCACCTCCTCTGCCTACTGCCTTCACTACATATGTCAGTCTATGTGATAACAATCACAACCCTCAATATCTGCCATTTGTAATTGTTTTTGCTAGTATAGAACTCATGTGCCATAACCGAGTGTGTACACTAGGTTCAAAACAAAGTTGCAAATGGTCACAAGTGTGTGTAACATACTGGTTGCTACAGTCCTAGGTACCCTATTCCCAAACACATGGCAGTCTTTGAGGGTGGGGTGGGAAGAACAACCAACAATCCCATATTCAATGCACACCCAGGAGTGTCTAGAAAGGTCAACAAGTTTTTGCCTCCACACACACAACACCAGTGAAGGCCTAGCAACAAATTGGAGTCAGCTAAACCTTGTCCTATCCAAGGTCCACACATGTCAAAATGTACTGACTTAGGCCAACATCACATACTACCAGTGAGGCATATTTGACCACACACACAGAGGAGCAAGAACACCCATGATCATGAGTAGAATGTACACCTATGCCATTGCACTCTAGTCCCACACACTTCTAGTTCAACTTGTGGAAGTACATGCCCCCGGAAGATCCAATCTACAGTGTACTCAGTCCATTGTTAACTAGGGAAGCAGCAGATTTCAGACAAGCCTTTTGCAGAAGCTATCTGGGAGAATGTCAGTCTGTAATGCAGACTCAGTCCGAGACAAGTCCCAGAGCAACTCTTACATTAACCAGTGTATTCCACATGACTCACCCCATTCCCCATAGCGGCCCCTACTGGAATGGCCTACAGACCCATAATCTGAGAAATGGATAAGCATAGGTCTACTCAAACTGAAGTGATATTTTAAATCCCACTAATGGAATAATACTAATGAATGGGCAGCGCATCAAACCTTGAATTCTGTTGAACACACAGTAGTCCATCATGCATCACCAGCAAACATTAAAAATAGCACACATGCAACACTCACTGTAGGTGTCGGGGTCCGCAAAATGAGCCACCTCTCCCACAGTGTACGGTGCAGGTCCACCTGTAAAGCATGGAAGGTAGAATATACTCAGAATCCGTGCACTGACAAACAATTGCAATTGCAAAGACAATGTGAGAATATGACATGCGTAATGAAACACTTTCACACATGCTCATACTGCATGGAATTATTCTTGAGCAACATTTACATTGGATGAGTGTCCTGCTACAGTTACACACCCTACTACACACATGCAGTGGCCTGGACAGTTATGTTTTGTCAAAGATGCACCTCCATTAGTATGCCCCAACAATATAGGGGTGCATTTATCTCATCATGTGCATCCAAGAGAGACATCCAAAAGCTGGTTACTTGAGGACTGCATGACCTCTCAAACTCAAACAGCCTATGTGGTCATTTTCTCCACACACCAACCAGACACACATGTGACATATGTGTGGACAACATTGCTAACTTCAATTGACGTGAATGCAGCACTCATTTATAGCATCATGTAGGGTTTACAAATGTCAGTCTAGCTATGGCGTCTACATATGTAGGTATGATGTTTCAACATCCATTTTTCACTGGCTATTGTGACCTGTAGAGTTCAAATTGAGTCATTAACGTGTTGCTTGTCTGACACAAAGGCAGGACTACATTACATACTGCTACAGGCAACCGGTATGTGTAGAAAACATGAGCTACCTGACTGCTAGCATTTGTCTTCCTTCACATTGTGCATCAATTACCCAGTAGGTTTCCCTAGCATTACACACAGTCAGCTACTTATCTGGCAGATTGGGTAACAATCATCACATGTCGCCACACAGCTTGAAATTGTGCACATGGAATTGATGTGTACTCACCAACATGGCCACCAATCCTGATTCCCAGGTGGTCCAGCAGATCTTGCTCCCTGGATATCAGATCAGCCCAGCGGTGCTTAAGTTGATGTTCATTCCTCAGGCTACCATAGACACGGACCAAGTGATGGCGCACCTTCCCCCACCGGACTTTACGGGCCTCCGTGTGATACCCCTGTATCATCCTACCCCCAGCCTCCAGCATGAGTGGGAGGAAATGGCAAACAAGCCATATAAATCCCCCCAATTCCTCCTCACCCATCCTGGCAAGCCGTGGCCTACCAGACATGTCAGCACTGACAAAGGGGAAAAAGTTGGAGAAAAAGGAAAAGGGGGAAATGGGGAAAGGTAGAGTAGTGAAAAACAAAGAAAACTTAAGAAGAAGAGCCCAACTAACCCCTAAATTACACTACCCACAACAGACTCCCACAGACAATAAAAGAAACACTGGACTTGACAAAATAATACAACACAGACTCAGACAGTATTCAACAACAAGACAATGATGACAAAAGCACAATAGAGAAGGTACACTGGACACAAAAGCACTAAAACGCAGGACAACACTTTCCACACAGCCACACAGTCTAGAATAATATGAAACTGCAAAGTGAAAGTGAAAGTACACCCACTGTACAGATTCTGTAAACAGGATATCCTATTACATCACATCCTGCATAAAATGGCCACCGTTTTTTTCCCGCTATGCGTCATTTTTTCACGCATACAGATTGTGCGTCATATTTTTTGACGCATAGGAGTGCACATAATGCAGAGTCAAAATCTTTTTCATCATTGGTCCATTATATTTGTTTGAGGCTTATTTTACAGTTTTAGAGTTGAAAATTAGGCCGCTGGCAAATATGATATCTAAATATGAAAATTAATTTTGACTCTGCATTATCTGCACTCCTGTGCGTCAAAAATTATGACGCACAAGCTGTATGCGTGGAAATATGACGCATTATGGAAAAAATGGTAGCCATGTAATGCTGGATAGTATTATATCAATTTTTCGGATATTTTTTTGACTCAGCCTTATCTGCACTCCTATGCGTCAAAAAATATGACGCACAAGCTTTATGCATGGAAATATGACGCATTATGACAAATATGTCTTTCATTTGTCATGACCAAACGGTGATAAGTAATACACATTTGGGGTTAGCTATGGCAAATGTCCCTTATAGGATATATAGAAGGTATTCACAGTGCAATAGTAATGATTGGTCAGAATGGATATTACTCATAATTGTACACATATGTGGGTAATTGCTGATGGCTAATTTCAAAATATGAATGGTATACCAGGATGTATACCTTAGCAAAAATGTGTCCACATTTATCACGGTAATCAAACTTATATAAAGGCCAAATAGGTAGTGCAATTGTTGCCTACACTTTTTAAGGGGGTAACCATGTCCTAATAACGAGTTAATGTATCTTAAATGTGTTCTCCTTTTGACATGTAGGGCACACATGCGCCTTATGCATGTGTGTGATTCACATGTGCATATATAATGTCTATTTGGGGGGCAGTAGAGGTGGACTTAGGCCCCCAGCACCCTAGGGTTTGCTCTTCCAGACTTGCAATTTTATCCAAGGGTTTCCCAAATTCAGTAATGCTAAACCTTCAGCAGCAGGCTCATGGAAGCAAATAGGGTATGATTCACTGTTTGCCATTCTGTTATCCCATTTGCCCATTTGACGTTTGCCCTATTGATTCTTGGGAGAAATCTGACATACCATTTTGCATTGATATTTTTGGCTAAATCTCAACATTCCTCATTTTCTCAGGGCAAATAGGTTGTTGATGTATGTGGCCCTTTATGCATTATCTGGTTTAGTGGCATGTTTCATTCTTCCTGCTAGGTTACAACTGGGACACTACTGTGATCGGCTGCTTGCAAATAATTTGTTGATTGGATGGTACATGTGTATGTGTGTGGTCAAATATTGACCCAGTGTCAACTGTCAGGGTGTATGTTGTCACTGTAACTTCCAGGTCTCCGCATGAGTTAGTGGCAGCTAATCTTGTTTCAATTGGGTATTGTTTGTAGCAAAATTTGAGAGAAGCCATTGAGGACATGGTCACCTACACGTGGATGGTCCCACCCTGTCACTGAAGACGTGTAATGAGACTTTCAACTGGGCAACCTTGGTGTGCTGAGTGAGAGAATGTCTCAGGTGTCTGGATCCGGCATGTGTCATTGCAACATTTGTACTCCAGTTGGCCTTTGTGGATGGTAATGTATCAGGAAACATCATAGCCTCTGTGCAGAAGTAAAGGGCTGGTATTCAACACACGACTCATCTTTATCATTTGAAAAATGTTACTCAGCGTTTGAACAGTCAGGGTCCTCATATGTATTCCCTTTTCAAGGACATTATCTGAGGTTGCTGGTTTTGATGGAGGCCATTTACACCATCATACACTATGGTCCTGGTCCACTGTCACACTTTGTAGTTTAGGCATTAATGAGGGCCAGACAACGGAAGGGCCAAGATTTCGCTATTCAAGGGCACTGTCACAAATCGGATGCCATTAACAGTCAGATGATGCAATACTATGTATTTGAGTATACATTGATGAGGCTAATGACAAATTAGTGTCTGAGGTACAAGAGGTTTTGGACAGCTCGTGTGGTCCATAGGTGGACCCCATGTATCTGTAGAGTGACCCACGGACAGGTGCCAGTCAGGCTGACAGGATGCTGGGTCAATCAGGAGCAAGTTCTTTCAGTAATTACATGATCACGTGTTCTGACTAGGACTGGTCAGAGGGAGCAGTAGACAGTTGAGATGTCACACTGTGTATGTCCTGTGTTGTTTTGAAGGTGACACATGAACCCTGATAAAGTTTTCTACGGCAACATTAGTGTCAAAGCTTTATGATGTAATAGCTCAAATTCCAACATGTATGCAGTAGGAGGCATCAGCAGGGAGGGGGCATGTACATTTGGGTGGTGTGCATGGAGGGGATCACTGGTGTGGCCTCCATCTGTGTCTCACTAGTCCTGTCAGATGGGATTTGCTGATAAATAGCCTACAGTACCTTTCACAGAAGAATCAATCTACAGGTGACACCAGGCCTTATAAACTCAAAGCCAGTGTATTATATGAGCTGAGTTCCATGCAGTGACATGGTAGTATGACAATGGTAGGCATAGTAAAGGGTGTGGCACACTGGATGACTCTTGTGAGTGTGTGTGTGTAGATGAGGGAATCTCAGTGTACACAAATCGGCATTCCAGGGACCTCTTCAGACAGGTGGGGTGTAAGCAGCTGCAAGTGTGTGTAATGTTTTTAGAAAAGGGCTGACATGTAGATGGGATGTGATGTGCTGGATGCTGGTCGTAGGTGTAGCACTTGTGCTGTGTATGTTCTGCTTATGTGTAACTCTACTGACAGATAGTCATTGCAATGATAGTAAGTAGTTGGAATTACTGTTGGCAGGAGTCTAGTCCTACATTCCTGTTCCTGAAGCATTAGCATGTGAACTGCCTGATGTATGAGGCCTGTTTTCCCCTAGTTGAGTGATGGTGTTTTGTTGTGTGCCATCTGCTGCGATGATCCATGTTTCCTACATGTATGTGAGTCATATGTGTGGTCCTCAGCTATTGCCCTTCAAAGGTGAACTGTACAGGATGTCTGTCATTTACATTGTGTGTGTATTTGACCATTGTATGGTGGCCATTACATTTGTGGTGTATATTTTTGTGTCATGATTGTTATATAATTATTGCTCAATGAGACGACATTCTTCTTCAGATATTCCAAGCTAAAGGTGGGCAGAAATGAATAGGCCAAACCATGATGTGGTGTTTGTTATCAGTGTTTATTTACAATAGTGCATTAAGTGGTGATGGTGATAACTATGAAAATAAATTATTTACAATGTGTTGGCGCCTACGCACTCCAGCAGCCGTGTTTGGTTGTTCCCCCTCCTGTTGCAGGCCAGCATTCTCCTCTTCGTCGTCTTCAGGCATGTATGGGTCTGGTTCGAGGAGGGGAATGTTCCTTTTTACACAAATGTTGTGCAATATTGCACATGTGAGTATGATCCTACAGACCATCTCGGGGAATATAGTAGGCTACCGCCAGTGATGTCAAGGCAGCGGAACCTTGACTTTAGGATCCCAAAGGTGCGCTCAACAATGCTGCGTGTCCTCTTATGGGCGTCGTTGTATGCCCGCTCTGCAGCAGTACTCGGGTTCCCAAATGGTGTCATTAGCCATGGCTGGATGCCATACCCCTGATCAGCTGAAAGAAAAACACAGAATGGGATCATGTAGATGTAGCTGGCACTATTGAAAAGACCTTTAATGGCAGTAGTTGTCTTGTGTTGTCTGTGACTCTTTTGTGTACTGATGTGACATCCTATACTTGTAGGCTATACCATCTGCATTGTGTTGTTTCCTTGGCTGAGCAAGTGTTTGTCTGCTAACCGTTTGTCATCAATATGTTTTGGGATTTGCAGTACAGTGTGCCCTCCCTAGCATTGTGACTTGTGATACAGGTGTCCGTGTGTCTTCACTGAGGGTGAGATGATAGTTCCATGCACATTTAAATTTAGAAGTGTTGTTAACACGTTGTTCTATCCAGGTGGCAGGTTCACCTGTTCGGTATAAGTCAATAAGGACGCTCAATGAAGGACCACACGCAAATTATGAATAAACTTAGCTTTACTATAATTTCATATAAATGCAGGCATTTAGCACATTAACAATAGTGAAATAAGCATGGCAATCAAAAGCACCTATTCATATATATGTACACTACAGATAGTATCTATGTATATGAATGAGCAAAGAGTTCATTGACAGAGTAAGAATAGTAAATAAAAAAAAACAATATCTATATGAGTGATTATATATAAGTACACTACAGAGAGCATCTATTCATACGTCTGGGTAAAGAGTTTATTGACAGATATAAACTTGGAATAACTGCATACAAACATGTGATACACTACGATGTTCAGGGAACAGAATATTAACGAGTTGAACACTTCAGATAAGCTTTGATTTACTGCACACTAAAATGCACATTTCAATTACTGTGGCAGATTTACACTACGATGTTCAGTAAAGCAGGAAAAAAAACTATAAATGAGCTGAATTTCTCAGATTATAAACACAGTGCAAATATAATAATCAATCATAATAATAGAGCAGAGAAACGAAAAGCCTTTCATCCCTGGGTGGAACTTAACTTAGTCACCTAGTCCACGAGTGCTGGGAAGCCCTCTACTGCCCGCTTGGACCTCTCTCCCCCTCGAGCGTCACGGTCTTGGAACAGCAAAACAGGGAGGCAGCGCTGGGTCTGAAGATGACAGTTTCATAACTCCATCTGTGAGCTTCAAAATTCCCTCACCCACCTTTCAGTGTTTAAATAACCTGAAGCTTGGATTCTACCCCCTTCCAGTATTTTCTAGCTATGTATGTTATCAGTACATGTCTCTTGGCTGCCTTGCCATTCCCTGGCCATTGTTTTCATTCCATCTTTTACCATGGTCTCGTTCTCAAGGCTGAGACTGACTCGCCTGTTTCTCACACATGCAGCTGCGAATGAGTTTATCTACGGAACGTCAAAAGAAAATAAGCTTGAAAGCGAACATCGTGAATTTCTTTCACGTTGTTTTGGCTTCGGCAGGCATCACGCTCATCTACACTGTTCAAGCTAATTAACCCTTCGCGTTACAATGTCTTCCGCATCTTTCCCTACTGCTACACTGAACACATGTTCATATCAAAGTACCCTGTACATCCCATACCTTGAAACTTATGCAATGTATTAATGTAAAGGTCATTGTGACACCTACAATTTGCAAGGTGTCATTTAGGCAACCACACTCATTGATGTCTTAACAGTAGGCTGTACAGTAAATTCCAATGTGTGACAGGTTCAATGGTGACATAAGAAACATGGCTAGTGATGTAAGGACCTCAGTGTGTTCCTGTCTAGATGTTGCTGTAGTGGTGTATGTGTTGTGTGTCCTAGAGGGCTGCTGTGCAGTGTGTATATAAGTAGGTTTTTGTACTTACCAACAAGTAGGCCATTGCCATACCGTCCATCCTGGAAGTGTTGGTTGATGGTGCTGTGACGGAAGATGAATGAGTCATGTACACTCGCAGGATATTTAGCCACGATGTTGCTGATCAATCCCTGGTGATCGACTATGGCCTGCACGTTGATTGAATTTGTGTGCTTCCTGTTGCGGTAGAGGTGTTATGTTGCAGCAGGTGGCACAAGGCATACGTGTGTGCAGTCAATTGCACCAAGGATGTGTGGGAAGCTACTGATGGCGTAGAACCCCTGTTTTGTTTACTGCTGCTTCTGCAGTGTGTTAGGGAAGCAGATGTGACGAGGTGTCAGTTGAATGATGGCATCCAGTACTTTTGGCAGAAATGCGGAGAATGATGGTTGTGATATTCCGCCAACCAGGGCACCAGTTGTTTGAAATGAGCCACTTGCCAGCAGGTGAAGTACGGCAAGCAGCTTTGTTTCTGTTGGGATGGTGCGCGTGTCACTAAAGTGGGGGCCAACTGCGGTTCAATGTTGCGCAGCAGCTGCTGAATGGCCTGCCAGTTCAACCGGTACCTCTGTATGATGTCGTGTTCCCTGAGGCCATGCAGGGTTGTTCTTGGGCGGAATATCCTCTCCTGCCTTCTGTGCTGCCTTTGGGGTCCCTGCTTTTGTTGCTGTAGCTGCTGTTGTTGCTGCAGGGCTCTGCGTCTACGTGCACGCTGGATAAAAATCACCTCCATGTCTCCCTGTTGCTGCTCTGCTGCTCTGCCGTTTGTTCTGTGTGTTCTGATTAAATACAGGTGTGTTTGCCCGATTTTAACGCCTGCCCTGACCCAGGCGTTAAATTTTGACGCAAATCGGGCTGTGCAGCATTTTTTTGCTCTGCCTCTCGGCCGAGAGTCATTTTTGCCCGGAAGCATAAATACGACGCACGGTCGTTTGCGACGTTTTTTGGACGGGAACACCTACCCTGCATATCATTAACGCAGGGCGGGTTGCCACATCCAAAAAATGACGCACACAGTGGATTTTTGTCGTCCGCGGGCTCGGGCGTCAGAGTTTAAATATGGGGCAACGTTTGCGCTGATTGTGCGTCAAATTTTTTGACGCACAATCGGCGCAAACGGAGTATAAATATGCCCCCAAGTTCTTATATTACTTCCCAGCTCAGAGAATAAATTATTGGCGAAGTGGCAGGGTCCTTATACAGTAAGGAAGGTAGTAAGTCCTGTCACTTATGAGATAGAACTATCCAATAACCCCCATCGTACTCAAATCTACCACATCAATCTACTAAAAAAATGGGAGGATGCAGATGATATAACAGAGCAGATACAAACAAGTTTCTTGTTAAACAGAGCAAAGCCTCTCAAAATCACTCTTTCCTCACGATCTGAATAAAGTAAGGGGGATCTTCCTACATTCCCTTCCACCCTCTCACCAGAACAACAGGACCAAATAAAAACTATTCTCCTTAGTTATCAAAACCTTTTTTCCCTAATCCCCGGGAAAACCTCTCTCATACATCATTCCATTAAAACCCAGACAGGGAAAACTGTTTGACTCTAACCATACTGTATACTGGAGGCCCGGAGAGATATAGGTGGTCATTACAACCCTGGCGGACGGTGTTAAAGATGCGGTAATACCGCGAACAGTCAGACGGACAAAAAAAGGGAAACCGCCAACAAAGACAGCCACTTTAACACACCGCCCACCACGGCGGTACAGACAAGCAGCGCGGCGGTCACCGCCAACAGACAGGCGGAAGAAAATGTACCGCCCACAGTATCACAACAGGCCAATCCGCCACCTTTTCCGGGGCGGATTCACCGTGGATAAAAACACGGCGGAAACAGCTTTTGCTATGGGAAAACGCTCACCTTCTACACATCCCACGAGGAACGACGACTCCATGGAGCCGGAACTCCAAATACTACCTGCCCTTGTCTTTCTGCTCCTTCACGACACAGGGGAGGAGGGAGGCAAAAGTTAGGGGGACACCCACCAAACACCCCCACCCTCGCATAGTACAACATACACACCAATGCAGTCACAAAAAGAACAGTAACAACCCACAATCCCCCCCAGAAGAATGCAAAGACAATTCGAATTTCGGGCAAACTTTGTAATGTGCCACTATACGTGCCATACAAAAATATACAAATATGTGTATTCCAAATATCACTCATATTTACATATACAATCCGAGAAGTATTGCAGAAATGTACACAACAATGTCCGTGCACAAACAGTCCAAAGATGCAAGGGCGAGGCCCACAATAGATACCTGACCAAAATCGGAGAGAACACTGCCGGGGCATCAGATAGAAACACTACAGGCACCTCAGGGGGAAGGGAAGGGGGGGCACCTCAGCCAGATCAATGCAAAGCCACATCCACGACGGGGCTCCATGCCATTGATGTATCCTGGGGAGTGCAAAGCCACAGTCTCTCAAGTCTCTACAGTGGGTGGCTTGCCCACTGTGCCATCCTGGGGAGTGCAAAGCCACAGTCTCTCAAGTCTCTACAGTGGGTGGCTTGCCCACTGTGCCATCCTGGGGAGTGCAAAGCCACAGTCTCTCAAGTCTCCCAAGTGGGTGGCTTGCCCACTGTGCCATCCTGGGGAGTGCAAAGCCACAGTCTCTCAAGTCTCTACAGTGGGTGGCTTGCCCACTGTGCCATCCTGGGGAGTGCAAAGGCACAGTCTCTCAAGTCTCCCAAGTGGGTGATTTGCCCACTGTGCCATCCTGGGGAGTGCAAAGCCACAGTCTCTCAAGTCTCTACAGTGGGTGGCTTGCCCACTGTGCTATCCTGGGGAGTGCAAAGCCACAGTCTCTCAAGTCTCCCAAGTGGGTGATTTGCCCACTGTGCCATCCTGGGGAGTGCAAAGGCACAGTCTCTCAAGTCTCCCAAGTGGGTGATTTGCCCACTGTGCCATCCTGGGGAGTGCAAAGCCACAGTCTCTCAAGTCTCTACAGTGGGTGGCTTGCCCACTGTGCCATCCTGGGGAGTGCAAAGCCTCAGTCTCTCAAGTCTCTACAGTCGGTGGCTTGCCCACTGTGCCATCCTGGGGAGTGCAAAGCCACAGTCTCTCAAGTTGAGGCAGGTCCATACTGGTACTGGGGGGTGACTGGTGCCCAGACTAGATGAGTCTCCCCGTGAAAGTTCCTGTCCTGTCACTGTCCCAGCTGCACATGGGATAAGGATGCCTGATGTGCTGGGCCATTCATTCCTACCCGGTGCATTGCCCTGTTCAGCGGTGCTTTGACATGGCGGTTCTGGACTGTTCAGCGGTGCTTTGACATGGCAGTCTTTGCCCTGTTCAGCGGTGCTTTGCCATGGCGGTCTTTGCCCTGTTCAGCAGTGCTTTGACATGGCGGTTCTGGACTGTTCAGCGGTGCTTTGCCATGGTGGTCTTTGCCCTGTTCAGCGGTGCTTTGACATGGCGGTCTTTGCCCTCTTCAGTGGTGCTTTGCCATGGCAGTCTTTGCCCTGTTCAGCTGTACTTTGACATGGCGGTTCTGGACTGTTCAGCGGTGCTTTGCCATGGCGGTCTTTGCCCTGTTCAGCGGTGCTTTGCCATGGCGTTCTTTGCCCTGTTCAGTGGTGCTTTGCCATGGCGGTTCTGGACTGTTCAGCTGTGCTTTGACATGGCGGTTCTGATACGGACATTGGTGTTTGGCATGACGATCTCCACACCGGACATTGGTGTGTGGCATGACGATCTCCACACTGGACATTGGTGTGTGGCATGACGAACTCGACACTGGACATTGGTGTGTGGCATGACGTTCCATCATTGCCCAGCGGGGCTGTGGCATCCTGGCCCCGCCTGGGCTGTGTCTTGTGCAGTGGTCTCAGGACCAGTGACGATACTTGGGCCCTCCTGGGCTGTGTCTTGTGCGGTGGTCTCAGGACCAGTGACAATACATGGGCCCTCCTGGGCTGTGTCTTGTGCGGGGGTCTCAGGACCAGTGACAATACTTGGGCCCTCCTGAGCTGTGTCTTGTGCGGTGGTCTCAGGACCAGTTGCGATACTTGGGCCCTCCTGGCCACTGACTCTGGCGTGGGCTCTGGACCAGTTACGATACTTGGGCCCTCCTGGGCACTGACTCTGGCGGTGGGCTCTGGACCAGTTACGATACTTGGGCCCTCCTGGCCACTGACTCTGGCGGTGGGCTCTGGACCAGTTACGATACTTGGGCCCTCCTGGGCACTGACTCTGGCGGTGGGCTCTGGACCAGTTACGATACTTGGGCCCACCTGGGCACTGACTCTGGTGGTGGGCTCTGGACCAGTGACGCCGGTGCTGGCGGTTGTGTCTGGACCGCCGGAAATGATGGCGCACTTCTCCGCCGTGACACTCACAACAGGCTGGGCAGACTTCCTCTGGACCTTCTCCACCTTTTTTGGAGTTACAGGTGACTCACCAATCGCCCTCGATCCCATTTCACTTGTTGTCCCACCAGGAGTCTTGACACGGCCCCGTCGTCCACTCTCCAATTTCGGAGCCTTTACAGAGGGTGGGCTGCCAGTGCCTTGGCTCCGGGTCCTACTGCCTGCCCTGGTGGACGGTGCACTCCAAAAACCTGGAACACGCACCACTGGTACTGGTGGCTTTTTGGCTGAGGTGCTACGACGGGACTGATGAATTGGAGGGGGGGTGGGGGCAAAAAGGTCAATTTGACAGAGGGACAGTTTCTGACGAACACTGAGATGGGTAGCTGGAGGGGGTCTGGGAGTGGAGGAAGAGGAGGTGGTTGTAGGAGGTGTCACTTTAGCTGTTTTGGGTGCAGGTGCAGGTACTGGAGGCTGTCGTGAGGTGGATGGATGTTGGGTGAGTGATTGCCGGCGTTTGGGTACTTTGGGAGGGGGCGTCACAGACACACTGGGAGAGGACACAGGGGACGTGTAAATGACAGTGGAGGTGGTGAGTGCTGGTGAGCGGCGTGTGGTGCTGGGTGTCCTGGTGCGAGTCCTAGTGCCAGTAGATGTGGTGCATGCAGGTGTGTGTGTAGACGACACTGGGAGGGAGGAGGGAGAAGAGGAGGAGGGGGACACAGTGGAGACAGTGGATGTTGCTGTGTCTGTATGGGTGTGATGCTTGTGTGAGTGCCTGTGGGATGTGTGGTGCCTATGTTTGCCTGAGCTACTTTTGTGTGTTGACTTGTGTGCATGCTGGTCTTTAGGTGTGCTTGGGATGGGCTGGGGTACAGGGGATTGGGTCTGGGTGGAGGAAGTTTGAGGGGGGAGGCTGGACACAGGGACAATTGCTGCCATCTGTGCTGAGGCCAGAGATTGCAGGGTTCGCTGAAGGACAGCCTGACCAGAATGAATGCCCTCCAGGAATGCATTACCGTGTTGCAACGCCCTTTCTACACCCTGGATGGCATTCACAATGGTAGACTGCCCAACAGTGAGTGACCTGAGGAGGTCAATTGCCTCCTCACTGAGGGCAGCAGGGGTGACCGGGGCAGGGCCTGAGGTGCCTGGGGCGAAGGTGATGCCCACCCTCCTGGGTGAGCGGGCACGGGGTGAACGCTGAGGGGCTGCTGGGAGGGTGATGCTGGTAGGGGGGGTGGCGGCTGTACCTGTAGAAGTGGGGCGCACATATGGTGCCGCCACCACAGGGGATCTCACATCGGCAGAAGAGTCTGTGTCACTGGTTGGTGATCCGTGGCCGACGTGAAGCTCCCCTCGTCCTCCGTCCCACTGGTGTATTCAGAGTCTGTGGTGTGGCCCTCCATGGCCATGTGGGATGCAGCTCCCTCGTGCTCCGGTGCCACTGTACCTCCGCCTGTTGATGCTGATGTACAAAAGGACAGGGAGAGTAGGAAAAGGGGGGGAGACAGAACAATGAGAGTTTTAGTGCATAGTGACTGTTTCTTCGCTGTTGTCCTTCTTAGGCACCGTCAGCTGGGACATATGAGAAGATGGCGGAATCCTCCGGTGTACCGACCGCTGGTGGACCGATTGACAATGGAAGAGAGACATTTAATTGTGACCTACCTGTTTGACCGTGCCACAATCCAGGAACTATGTACCCAGTTGGAGCCAGACCTGATGTCACCAATCCGCCATCCGACTGGAATCCCCCCTGACGTGCAGGTGCTGTCAGTGCTCCATTTGCTTGCAAGTGGGTCATTTCAAACAACAGTGGCCATGGCATGGCAGGTAAATGCTATGATGGTTAAGATTAGACTTACCAGTGTCCGTTCCTCCAACGACTCCTCCGAGGCCCTCAGGATGCAAGATGGATAAGACTTGCTCCTCCCATGTTGTTAGTTGTGGGGGAGGAGGTGGGGGTCCGCCACCAGTCCGCTGTACCGCGATGTGGTGCCTGGATACCGTGGAACGCACCTTCCCCCGTAGGTCATTCCACCTCTTCCCGATGTCCTCCCTATTTCTTGGGTGCTGTCCCACAGCGTTGACCCTGTCCACTATTCTTTGACATAGCTCCATCTTCCTGGCTATGGATGTGTGCTGTACCTGTGAGTCAAATAGCTGTGGCTCTACCCGGATGATTTCCTCCACCATGACCCTGAGCTCCTCCTCAGAGAAGCGGGGGTGTCTTTGGCGTGACATGGGGTGGTGTGTGTTATGTGTGGGGTGGTGTATGTGTTGATGAGTGTGGTGAGTGTAGTGGTATGTGGTGTTTTGTGCTTGGAAGTTGAGTGGATGATGGTGTTGTGTGCCTCTGTGTGATGGGGTTGTCTGTTCTGTGCTATCTCTCTGGCCTTCATTCGTGAATTGTGGTCGTAGGGGTTTGTGGGTGATGTGGGTGTGTGTTTTATATTATATTGGGTGTGTGGGTGTGGTATGTGTATGTGTATCAGGTGTGTGTATTTGTAATTGTCCAATGTGGCGGTGTTTTGTATATGTGTGTGTATTTTGAGCGCGGCGGTGTGTACCGCCAATGGAATACCGCGGTTGAAAGAACGCTGCATGGATTCGTGGGTTGTAATGGCATGGGCGTGTTTCTGTTGGCGTGAAGGTGGAGGATTTGTTTCCGCTAGTTTCTCGCTGACCTTTGGTGTGGCGGTATTGTGTGGGTGTCTGAATTTCGGCGGATTCCGTGATGTGTGTCATAATAGCTGTGGCGGTCTACCGCGGCCGCAGCGGTGTATTGGCGGTCTTCTGCACGGCGGTAAGCGCCTTATACCGCCAATGTTGTAATGACCCCCATAGCAGAACAAGAAGTCAAAATTTTTTTACAGTCCGGCATCATTGAACCATCTATAAGTCCCTGGTGTTCACCAGTGGTACTAGTTCCAAAACCCAATGGGTCTATGCGCTTCTGTATCGACTTCAGACAACTTAATAGTATCTCACAATTTTGTCACCTACCCTATACCTTAGGGTTGATGAGCTATTAGAACGATTGGGCAAAGCACATTATTTGTCTACACTTGACCTGACAAAGGGGTATTGGCAAATTCCCCTACATCCTCCTGATAAAGAAAAAACAGCATTCTCTACTCCTTCTGGCCTATATCAGTTTACTGTTCTCCGTTTTGGGTTACATGGGGCCCCTGCCACCTTCCAACGGTTAATGGACAGACTGTTAAGGGGACATAAAGGATATGCCGTGGCTTATCTTGACGATATTGTTATTTATAGTGAGAATTGGAGGGATTATCTACAACATCTAAAAGCGGTGTTTCAAACATTGCTCGAGGCAGGGTTAACAGTGAACCCTGAGAAATGTAACCTGGTGAGGGATAACATTGCCTATTTAGGGTATATTATACGAAATGGGCAGATACGACCCAAGGTTGACAAAGTTCAAGCAATCCGAGACTTACCGCAGCCCACTTCCAAGCGCGAGGTACGTTCCTTCCTAGGGATGGTGGGATATTACCGACGATTCGTACCCAGATATTCTACCATTGCTGCACCTCTGACAGATCTGTTAAAAAAGGGTAATCCAAAAAAAATAACAGCCTTAACAACCCACAAGCTTCATAGTTTTGAGACCCTGAAGAAGAGTTTGACCACAGAACCTGTGCTACAATGCCCTGACATTACACAACCTTTTTTTTTTTTTACAAACCGACGCCTCTGACATTGGGATTGGGGGTGGTCTATCTCAGAAACCCGACGGAGAAATTCTTTGCCCCATTGTTTACATTAGTAGGAAGTTAGTGCCCAGAGACCAGAACTATCCGATTATGGAAAGAGAGTTCTGGAAATTAAATGGCCCATTGAAAACCCTCCAGTACTATTTGCTAGGACATCCGTTTACGTTCTACACCAATCATGCCCCTATCACTTGGCTGGCCAGACACAAAGACACTAATCCAAGGATATTGCAGTGGTTTATGGAGCTTCCACCATTTGTTTTCCAGGTACAACATCTCCCTGGTTCCCAGATGGCAACAGTGGACTTTCTCTCTAGACATCCTACGGATGAAGGTCTCTATCAGCCCTTATCATGGGGGAAGGAGTGTAACAGGGTCACAACATCCCTGTGATCTGAAGGCCCAACGGGGCTGCTGTATAAATACCCCGGGGGTACCTTGGAATGGGCCGGTATTTGAATCGCTAATCCGGATATCCGCTTGGGAACAACCCAAAAAGAAACTGGAAGTGTGAAGGGCCGATGCTCGGAAAGAATTGCAACAGGAACAGAAGGTGAAGGAGAAGAGGACGAGAGAGCAAGTGTAGCGTTTTCCGAAGGTTCAGAGTCAGCAGGTGAGAGGAGTGACGACAAGATCAAACCAGGCTCCACGTACCGGGACGCAGAGGCAATCGAGAACCCAGCACCTTTGACTGGAAATGCGGAAACTCCCAGCCACGTCCCAGGAGGCTTCTTCAGGTGTGTACCCATATTCCTGGCACACCGGGTTATTGGTGGACATTGTGGTTAATTTGCTTTGTCCTACTCACTTTCCCCTCCCTGCACGCTCCTTAGACACTAACTTTTTTCCTTTTTTCCTCCCCCCACCCTGTGACAATAACTGTGGAAGACAGGTGTGAACAAACAAAACACTTACCTTGTTTTTCCCAATCCTTCTCTTCCCACGTGACACTGCCGCACCGGGACTGGAACGACCGACCTAGAAGAAAGAAAACACAGTTGGTGAGCGAAAGGAATCAAGAGACATGGACAGTAGGAATAAAACAAAACAGTAGAGAAATGAACTAAAGGAAAAGAGAAGAGACTGCGAATCAAGAACAGAATCTTAAACAGGACACCTGAACGTATAGGAAGCATAGAGAAGAAGCAGAGAGGAATAAAAAGGAATGAAAGTATCGGAAAACTAAAAAGAACAGTTTAATAAGAAAAGAAAGAGAAAAGTTTTGTGTTCCCATCTGGAAAGCCCCAGAAAAGAATAATTAAGAAATCTAAAAGATTATTTAGTAAGAAACAGTTCTTGTCTCCTCATTTTTCAAATAAGAACTCCTTTCTTTACAAGGAACCAACAACAATCACCCAAATAAATACCTTTATTTTTGGTAACAATGAGCATTGTCTTTACTTGTGTATAAGTACGATGTAACTGTAAGTGGTATTGCATGAGCTTTGCAT